>NC_091826.1:60801807-61122640 GCF_038994185.2 Dermacentor albipictus | reverse complement strand
TCTTAGTGTTGGATAATGAACCTGCTTTTTGGAGCAAATGCTTGCAAAGTGGGCGGGAGATAAAGGAATGACAATCAAGTTTTGTTCACCATATCACCCAGCTGCTAATGGCCCCGCCGAACGTGTTATACGAGACACGAAACAGTACTTAAAAAGGTACCCGAACTTTTCAGGTGGTTGGAAGTGTTTCTTCGAAGCCGCTGTGAGACATCACAACCGTTCTTGCACGAGTGGTCTTGGATGTAGCCCTCTTTTTGCTGCCTAAGGGACTGTGTCCATATTTCCGGCGTATCTCAACCTGGGCCTTCTTAATGGCATAAAACTTTCTGACAGCAAGAAAAGTGCGAAACGACAAGAGGCATATAAAGTTTGAATGAAGATAAATTTTGACAGAAGACGCAGCAGCGACATGCCGGACATACAACCCGACGTCCGGATTCTAGTACGGAGAGGCAGTGGCATTTTCAATGACAAGTTTCATGGACCCTTTCAAGTAATCAAGAATGCCTCGCAGCGCGGTATCCTGAAGACCATCTGGTACTTGGGAGACTGGGCAAACGGAGTACGCCTCCATCAACAAAGTCTTCAAATATTACACCGGGAAGTGTGAACAATAAAGTCCGGAGGAGCAAAGTGGTCTGCTCCAGCACAGTCATAGAAAACGAGGAAGTGGGATCAAAGCAGGAAGAAGAAATTACTAGGGCGGAACAGATTAAAAGGGGGAGGACACAAGTCTCTTCACACACATGTATAAGTGAATCACTTTAGGAACGTTGCATTTACTACGCTAAATATTTCTCGATTAAATGGCATTTTGTAAGGCCTTTTCTATGGTTGCACATCTCGTCGTCAGATATAAAGTTAATCATGTTCTTCTAATTTTCTCTGACGTAGACTAATATTTGGGATTTGTGAGGTAAAAGGAGGGCTACACTTGGCCAGAGCCGTAGGTTTACCGCATTATTACCAGGAATGCATGACACACAACCTCTCCATTGAATAATGGAGTTGGTCGTGCCAAAATCACGATCTGGTTACCAGGCACGCCGTAATGGAGGACGCCGGATTACCTCTTTAATATATGAGCTTCTCTAACAAGCACATAAACCTAAGTACACATGGGATTTTTTTTGCATTTCATCCCTTTTGAAATGTGGCTGCCACGGCCGGGATAGAACCCGGCACCTCTAGCTTACTTACGTATGCCATGACCAGTGAGCTTCCGTGGCAGATCGCTCATCCTCCAACGTCTGCTATTTACTCAAGTATTGAAGAGAAGATTTCTTTGCCTGTTTCTTCAACTTTTCGCTGCTGCTGCTTCTTGCTTGCTTTGCTCGCTTGCTTGCTTGCTTTGCTCGCTTGCTTTGCTCGCTGGCTTGCTTGCTGGTTTGCTTGCTGGATTGCTTTCTGGCTTGCTGGCTTGTTTGCTGGCTTGCTAGCTGGCTTTCTTGCTGGCTTACTAGCTTGCTTGCTTGCTGACTTGCTTGCTGGCTGGCTGGCTGGTTGGTTGGCTGGCTGCCTGGTTGGCTGGCTGGCTCGCTCGCTCGCTCGCTCGCTTCCTTGCTTGCTTGCTTGCTTGCTTGCTTGCTTCTGCGAATGCTGCTGCGTATGCTTCTAAGTTTAGGTGCTCGTCAGAATTCATCCGTAGTCTGGTACTAAAGCGTGCCTCATAATATGATTGTGGTTTTGGCACGTACACTCCCATAAGTCAAGCGAAGTTTAACGCTTCTGCCTCGATGCGATGTGCCGTGTGAGGCAATGCCAATACTAACCCTGTAGGAGTCTATGAAGAATGGCGCACAACAACGCCTCTAGGAAGCACGTGTCGCTGCGTGTTCTATGTACTACGAAGACAAACAGCAGTGGGGCACGCGAGGTAACAATCACCTTCAAAGCACCACACCCATATTGCACTAACCGCTAAGGAAATGATACATTCGCTGTCAACATCACTGCTAATTATGGCCAATTAAAGCAAAGAGCACTGTGTACTGTGATATCAGGCGTTACAGCAGACTAACCAACTGGCAAGCTTTTCGGTACCACCTAACGGATCAAATTGATCAACATGCAACAGTGGAAAAATTTACAGAATTTTTGCAGGACAATATGACCATATGCACAAGGAAGGTCCCAATTCCAAAAGATTATGCTGCAGTTGACGGAGAATATGAACACCTAAGAGCCATCCGACGCCGATCCGAAAGAGCTTACCGACGGAGCGGAAGTTTAGAGGCATACAGAAATGCTCAGAAAATACACAATGTAATGCGCAGACGAATGGAAAATCTAGGCAAACGGCGCTGGCGCGACTTCTGCGGCACGCTGTCTCCTCACACGGCTGTCCCACGAATTTTTCTAGTAATTCGTTCTTTAAGCGGACCTGTAACACAGAGCTTTCCATTTCGTGCTCTCGCTGTAGCACGGGACACGTGTGAAATAATAGTTGCAGATGAATTTTGTGAGCTTATTTCCAGACCTGCTTTCTCATCGCAATGTGCAGAGTTTGATATTTCAGTAGTGTTGGCTAAGCGCAAAATTACTGCTTGCTACTGGGCCCAACATCCTCAGTTAGATCATACTTTCACATTAGGCGAGCTTCAATGTGCAATTGCATCATGTCGCCAAAAGTCCGCTGCTGGGCCGGACGGCATTACGTACAATATGCTAAGAAACCTCGGACCGACAGGTACAAATGCTCTCTTAGACATCTATAATAACTTATGGATAGAGGAAACTGTACCTGACTCTTGGAAAGTCGCTCGAATCACACCAATTTTAAAACCTGGTAAGACGTCCTTGTGCCTTGAATCCTTCCTTCCTGTTAGTTTGACAAGTGGTTTATGCAAAGTAATGGAGAAAATGATTGACGCGCGACTTCAATGGTGGTGTAATGAAACGAATGTGCTGTCCAACTACTTAGTAGGTTTTAGAAAACATAGATGCACAATGGATGCAATATTAGATATAGTAACCTGTGTGGAGCACGAGCGTGCACGTGGGAACATGACTATAGCGGTATTCCTAGAAATCAAGAGGGCATTTGACACTGTTAGTCACGTTCATGTTTTGCGAAGCATGTTGGAACTTGGACTGTCTGGCAGGTCCTTGCGATGGATTTCTGAATTTCTATCAGGTCGCAAAATCTTTGTTCAGACGGGTGAAGGAAAGAGTGCTGAACATGTTGTCAAACAGGGAGTACCACAGGGAAGCGTACTCAGCCCCTTCCTTTTTAACTGCGTCATGGCTGATTTACCAAGAAGGCTGCCATCACAATTAAAATTTTCACTGTATGCAGATGATGTGTGTATTTGGACATCTGGGTCTAATGCTCAACTACTTCAAATGGCATTGCAAGACGGCATAAATATAATCAACAAATTTTGGAGAGAGAGAGGAATGGTACTATCACACGCAAAGACAGCTGTATTGCCCTTCACTCGAAGGCAGTTAAAAAATTTCACTCTTAATCTGGAAGGACACCCTCTAATGATTGTCACACAGCATCGATTTCTAGGCATAATACTTGATAGGCAGCTATCCTGGGCACCCCACTTAAAAAAAACTCGAAAACGAGGTCAATGCCGTAGTGACTGTACTTCGCAGACTTGCAGGCACATCATGGGGCGGATCAATATCGTCCATGCTGACTGTTTACAATGCATTAATACGACAAAAAGTTGCGTATTCCGCGCCAATCTTACACGGACTTTCCCACACTTCAGAAGAGCGACTTCAAAGACTTTTAGCTAGAGGACTACGCCTATGTCTAGGAGTTCCACGAGCGACTTCTAGTTCTCTTGTAATAGCTGAGGCTCGCCAATCACCATTTCCAGTTATGCGAACTACAGAAACATGCCGGCATTATTTCCGTCTTCAAACCCAGCATAAAAACCACCCATTGGCTCTAGACATAATGAAACGAGATAGAAGTTATGTTCATATAGAAATTCAAGAAAATCTTCACATCTTGCCCAGAAATGAATTTTGGAACTCAGACATCGAATATCCTCCATGGCTGCTTACAGTTCCAAAAATCGAATTGTCAATAGATGGGATATTCAGCAAAAGAGACATGTTCATTCGAGCTGCTCAACAACTAGCGCTGTACCAGATATATATGCGGTATGCAGGATACACACACGTCTATACAGATGGCTCCAGTACAGCAACCTCTTCAACTTCATCATTCATTATACCACACCTCAACAAACAAGAATCATTTAAGTTAACTCGTGTGACTTCGTCTACAACGGCTGAACTGTTCGCAATCCTAGCTGCGATAAAATTTATATTGTCAGTAAGAGATGCGCAAAAATGTGTAATTTTCAGTGATTCACAGGCAGCTCTAACATCACTCTGCAACACAAAGGGGAAAACATTCAGTGACAGTATAATATATGAAACACTTAAAAACCTCACAAAGGCAAGCGAAGCGAAACATGCAATAGCATTCCAGTGGATACCAGGGCATTGTGACATTCCTGGCAACACAGCAGCCGATGAAGCAGCACGACAAGCACACCTCAAAGATGATACATCTCCGCTCCCAATATCAAAGGATGAATTGCGCTGCATTATAAGGAGAACGTCTCTCAAAATGTCTAGAAACACTTGGTTTGACCAGAATTCTAAGAGCTCGGACTTATACCATATTGATCCATTTATTGAATTCAAATTTTCATTGTCATTAGATAGAACTATGGAAACCCTTATTCATCGATTAAGGCTAGGCACTGCCTACACAAAGCATTTCTTACACAGAATTGGCCGTGCGGAAACCCCCGAATGTAATTGTGGATTTGTAGACGAAGATATATATCACCTCCTTCTAGATTGCCCACATCACGACACACCAAGAAGCCGACTTAAATCAGCGCTAATTAAATTAGACCGCAGACCTTTCAGTTTAAGGAAAATTTTGGGCCCTTGGCCAACAACGGCCTTGCAGAAGACTGCTTTAAAAGCACTAAAGAGTTTTCTTGAAGACAGCGGCATTGCTGGAAGTTATTAGCGCTTTCATTGTTCTCTTCATTTCATTGTCACTGTGTATATCCATCTGTTTGTGAATTATGTTATGTTGACTGTTCTGTTGTGACTGTATGTGATAATGCATTTACATGATGTATGTAGCACCCGCTGACTAGACAATGTGTTATTAGGCGGAAATATCTTTTGTACTTTTGAGACTTTCATCTACATAAGTGTGGAGACATTGTATTTTGTATGTACCATGTGTTCCTTACGTCATAGTGTTCCTGTGGAAACTCTGCGTGATAAGTCATGGTTCTTGTGTGGAAAGACTATTTGATATGTAACCTTGAACCTTGTACGATGTGTGACGGAACCACTCAAGAGATGAGGAGTAGCCGGCGCCTTAAATTGTGCGCCAACATCTCCTTATATCATATCAATAAAAAAAAAAAGCAAAGAGCACGGAAAATTTCGCTTACCACGATTCCCAGGGTGCCTGGGAGGCGTTTATTTTTTTTGTTATGCTATTATAGGTGCTGCGAAAGCTCCCTTTGCATTAATTTGCTGAAAGTCACGCGAATACTCATTATGTGCAGTAACCTGCTGTTCCGTGCAGCGCCATTACTTACAACTACCTGAGTTGGGAGCATCAGCTCCGAACTTTTTAGTGGGAAATTTGCACTAGGACAAATGTTTCGTAGCGCGCGAGCGATTTACTGCTTTTCGAAAGAAAAAAGAAAGCATAAAAGAGGCGAGCCCTCACAGGCGAGTGCCAAGCAACAGCCGGCGTTTTCATAAAAGAAGTAATTTCGGGCACTGAAGTGGGATTAGCGTAAAACAGGATACCTGCCCATCTGCAGCTTACAAAACAGAAAAGATAGTGTATGCAAATTAGACGCTATTTAGTGGTTTTGCGCAGCTTGCAAGCAACTCAGGAAAGAAAGTGAACGAGCGATTATCCCGATGTCCATGGTGAGGAGGAAAAAAAATTAACGAGTTACGGAAGAATCCCTGAGCCAGCGTATCAGCATTACGGTGAAATGAAGGACCCGGTGATGCAGGAGGTGCACTTAGCGCTATTGAGGAGTGAAAAAGAAAGAAACCGGAATGTGAACAGGTGGCGCGCAGCGCTAAAACAAAAACAATCCATGAAAGTTCCAGGTTTATTGCGCATTCAGGTGGGTCTTCGTATTGCTTTTCCAGAATGACACTACCCTGTCCTAGACGGAAAACAATTATAGATAACAGTATAAAGTGACATATACTGAGCGTCCCAGCTAACTTGGACAAGCATAAAAAATGAAACCCAAGAGCTCTAGAGAAATCGTATTGACTGCATAGTAGCCGCAGTCGTATGTACTTACAGCCAGTCTTTTATTAATCACGAAGTATTAATTATTAGCTGTCAAATAGCGAAATTTTAAATTATTCCTTGAATCGTAAACATATCATTACAAAGATGTAGGGCACCTCAAATAACCTACGAATGAGCATTTCTTTCATTCTCAGGCTCGCCGCGTTGGCTTTTCCGAGTAAAAACAGAAACGCACGAAAGATCCAAAATACGAAATAGATATACGCTCGTGCGCCGCCACTCAAGCACTCCCAAGCGAATAGCCACGGATACAAGGCTTTACTAGCGGCAGCAGGTCGACACAGGGCTGATAGGCGTAGCGGGGCCCTAAAGGAGGAGGGAAGTGGGGATCTAGAAGCCTGTAAACCGTGACGGCGCACTTGGGGCTGCAATTCCGCGCACTCATATTGTTCTGTAAGTAGGCACGCCCGGAACGTACGTTCCTTTTGTTCCCTTTAGAAATAGAAACAAACCTTGTGGAGGCTATGTCCATCTAATGCGTTTTGGGGGATCTGTACGGCCAGCATAAGCTGTTGTCGAATGCGTAAATTATTTTTGCTGGACTAGTCATTGCCTAGATAATAATGGGAGATATAAATGGTACCGCGCCAGTGACCTGCTCTTCGAGAATACAGCTATACTCTTCACGAATGATCAGAAGGCTAAAATTAACCTGGCTGTCGGCGCGGCGCACGGTGACAAGGGGAAGACAGCCAAACTATTCCGGATGTGACATTGTGGGGGACGCCCTAGTCCGTCAACAATACTTTGAACGTACGAAGTCCCTTGCGAGATGGGTGGCTTCACAAGAAATCCACGCTGGACTGGGATGGTAGTTGAAGAAGTGGAAAGGTATGTTTTCAAAATTAAAATTAAATTAAGGCGTTTTACATGCCAAAACCACTTTCCGATTATGAGGCAAGCCGTAGTGGAGGACTCCGGGGATTTCGACCGCCTGGGGTTCTTTAACGTGCACCTAAATCTAAGTACACAGGTGTTTTCGCATTTCGCCCCCATCGAAATGCGGCCGCCGTGGCCGGGATTCGATCCCGCGACCTCGTGCTCAGCAGCCCGACACCATAGAAGGTATGTTTTGGCAATCTTTGTTGCTAACCTCCACGTATGCGCGCGACGCGAGTGCGGAGGCCGGAATCTCAAGGTCATCAGTGTGGAGGATATATAAACATATATAAAAAAACGTCATATGCACCCGTACCATGTACATCGTCGTCAAAAACTTGAAGAGCGAGATTTCGAAAACAGACTTGTCTTTGCCAATTGTATTTTCACGAAATTTGAAGAAGAACCGGACTTTCTCACTCGCGTGCTTTTTTCTACAGAAACGCAAAAGTTATTCTTCACAACGTGCAGTACTGGAGTGATAGGAATCTCTACCGGCTGGCAGAATTACGACACCAACACTAGTGGTCGCTTAATGTGTGCTGCGGTATTTTTGATGGCAACCTTATTGAACCTATATTTTGTGCCCATTTATATGCATCTGTACGAGTGATGCTTCAGCTTTATACTGTACGTTTCCTTGGGTTCATGCGCCACAGCTTACCTGTGTTGGACAGGACCAGAAAAACAAAACGCTGTCGTACTCCAGTCGATTGAAGCGCAAGCACTGAGAATGTGCCTTGGCCTTTCGAAATATGCGCCTTCAGTAGCAAATGATCACCCAATCAAATATATATTCGCGTCGATGCCTTAAGAATGCACATCTGCCATTTCGCCCGGATTCCATCACATCGCCTCACTTCCTGCTTTTAGTTCACAATGTGCGTTCAGCGATATTATTGCTTCGCATCGTTCAGTGCTTCCCTCGAACTTCACGCCTGTAGCTAGACCATCATTATAGTTGGGGCACCTACATCCCCTCTAAGCCCTCCACACCAATCCTGGAATACAAAAGAAAACACACAGGTCATTTTTAGCCCTACTGCAAGTCACAGTACTGCTCCTGCATGAAAAACACTGCGGACGTCTTCACATCTACAAGGGTCGTTCAGTTTCTTCTGCAAGCTCAGCAAAAGCAGTGGTTGTTCCCGCGAAGTCCGTCATCATGAAATTCATGATATTCATGAAATTCATGAATATTCATGAAATTCATGATTCATGAAATTCAAATTCACATCATGAAAAAAATAAAACTAAAGAAAGAAAGAAAGAAAGAAAGAAAGGAAGAAAAGAAACCAAATTACACATACAAATCAAAAATATAAGATTTAACATCTTCCAGCACCCGGAAAGAAGTTAAATCTTATATTTTTGATTTGTATGTGTAATTTGGTTTCTTTTCTTCCTTTCTTTCTTTCTTTCTTTCTTTCTTTCTTTCTTTAGTTTTATTTTTGACTTTTGTACATAACTGATTTACTGTGCCGCTCCCTGGCTTGCTCCATTCTGCCGAGCGCTGCCCCACAAGCCCATTGTTGGCTTGGGCAGGCTCGTATTTGTATGTAATTTTCGAAATAAATAAATCATTTATATATAAGACATCGCATATACCATCGATGGCTGCATAACTCGCCGCCCTCCGTGCTGGCCTAGAATTAGTGATTGAAGAACCGTCATAGTCATGGTCAATCTTCTCCGACTCCAAGGCCGCTCTCCAGTGCGTTAAGTCGCCATGGCCTCGTGGACCGAATGACAAATTAGACGCCGAGATAAGATGTCTTCATCGCCACGCAATAGAGAAAACACGTCATGGACTGTCAGTGCATACCAGGCCATTGCGGTATCTACTGAAACGACCATGCATATGAGACCGCCTGATCTGTTCGTGAAAGCCTCCACTGTGTAGTTAAACAGGTATCCACATACTGGGCTTCGTTCACTCGCACGTGAACTGACACAGTGGAACTCGGTGGAATTTACCAACCTTCGTCTCCACAACTTGGATTGGTATCTACGGTTACGTGTTCCGTCAAGACTATCTAGAGCTGAGGAGACACTTCTGTGCCGCCTGTGGCTTGGCGCGACCTTCTCGAATGCTTATTCATTTCGGATAGGAATTGCCAACAGCCCTACATGCGATAACTATGGGTGCGAGGAATCATTGTTCACCTTCCCTCTGATTGTCCCCGCTTCAGTCCGCCAAGGAAAGAATTTTCAAGAGTTTTGCATAGTCTTGACAAACTCCCTTTGTCGGGGTAAAAGGTCCTGGGACATTGGGCGAGATCATCCTTAACAGAGAAGGCTTCGAAAGAGTTGTTACGCTTCTTGAGGAGAACTGGTCTTAGAGACAGAGTTTAAGCAGTGCCGTATCATCCCTTCCTTGTCTCCCTTTATTTTTCGATCTTTCTTCCCTTTTTTTGTAGTATGTTTTATATTATCTTTTATTCCTGTTTTATTCCTCTTACCCACTTTTCCCAGCCCAGGGTAGCCTGTCGGCATGTGAACTGGCTAACCTTCCTGTCTTTCGGTCTGTTCCTGCTTCCTTCCTTCCTGCATACTTAAACTATAATGGACACTTTTTTTAGGCTTCGTGAAAGAAGAAGATAGTTTGTGAAGATGCCATATGCGCTTTTAGATTATATTTAAGCAAATCTTTCATTGGAGTTCGTTGAAGACGCTGTTCGTGCATGTTCCAGAAGAGACTATACCACCCGGTTGGACATATAGTCACTGATAATCGCCTGGCTCAACATAAGCTCGCTGCTTTCGGTCATGCCTATGCCACGCACGACCGCGACGGAATGAGCACAACGGCATGAAGATCTCTCTATAACGAAGACGGAACGATAGCAATACCAACCAATACGGCAAAATGAAGACGATAGAACCACCACGACTGCATAGCGACGACGCGAAAATCCCAATTGCGTGACGTTGGTAGATTGACGACGGCGATGTGACGAGAACGGCACAGGGACCGTGGGATGACTCATGCTTCGACGCAGTGGACGACAGCGTGATACCGATCCTAGAATCTCGCTGATGGTATGGCGACGACGACACGATGGCAGCGGTGTGACGAAGATAATTATGGAGCTGGAATGAAGACCACGGCATGAAACAATGCGAGGACGTTGCTAAATAAATAAAATTGTATGACGACCACGGTATCACGACAATGGCATAATGATGCTGGAATGTTGAGGACTGTACAACAACTATACGACGCCAATGGCATGATGGCAGTGATCTTCACTACGGCAAAATCACCACAATGAGACAATGACAATTGCGTCGTGACGATTCTATGAAGACTGCAATGCTGAAGATGCTATGATGGCGACCAAGTTACGAATGTGACGCCACCTCTACAATTGTATGACGACGCCAAAGTGACTACAAAGATGTGATGATAACCGCGCTGACTACAGCGTGATGGCCGACGTTGGAATGCGTTCACTGGGGATGACGGTGGCATGTGGACAACTATGATGTGATGAAGAGGAGGGCACTGCGAGCTGTCAAGGAGAGTGGACGCATTTCACGTCGGCTCCATTGAATCGATGTCCTGCCGCCAAAAAATTTGTTCTGCACCGCCTGAAACCAGGTGGACTAAATCCGTGAAGTTACCAGGAACCCGTGAACATAATTATTATCCAGGTGGGCCAATATTTGGTAGTTCTACGGGACTTTATTCTTCAACCACACGAACGCCGTAGGCGCGGTAGCCGCGGACGCTGCACCAGAAGCGGCCTCCATGGCTCTTGTACGGGGCTATGACCCAGACAGCATGCGAGAAATGGAGCTTTCGACCGCGGAGACGCCAGTTTTTGATGAAACTACGGAGTATACCATCCAGAAAAAGTTAGAACAGTGGGAGCGAGCAACCTCGACGCACGCCCGTTCCGAACATCAACTCAGCCACGGTGGCGGCAGTGACGGCCACGTCACCACTCTGGCTCTTGGCAAGCACGCTCAAAGTAAACGCTGGAAGCCACAAGTCATGCCGAAATTCGGAGTGGAAGACGCTGTGGTCATCATCAAGCCAAAGGGAACTCTGAACTTCGCACAATTTAAGGGCAGCAACCAGATCGGGGAAGCAACGTACGCCGCTGCCGGCATTCCGCGGGCGTCGCAGGCGCTCGCTATTTGGCCGGCCTGGGACCAGAATATAATTATTATTGGCATCAAGAACGCCCAACGTATTCGTCATTTCCTTGCGATCGGACAGCTCCAACTCGGAGGACAGGCCCGAGCGGTTCAAGCCTACCTCAAGTCATCGGACAACACAAGCCGTGGTGTTATTCAAGTGGATCCCACAGCCACTGAAGCGGATATTACTCAAGCCATTTATTCGCCAGAGGCTCCAGTAGTAGGAGTCCGAAAATTAGGAGAGACCAACATAGCAGCGATCACGTTCGAGGGCCGGAGGGTGCCTTTTAACGTTTATTATTGGGGCGAAGCTGTGCCGGTTCGCCTCTACCGCAAGACGACGCCAGCCTGTCCCCGCTGCGGCACGATCGGACATCGCGCCGATGTTTGCCCTAATCCACAGGCCGGTCGATGCCAGGCTTGCGGCGAGACGGATCTAGAAGAGGGCCACGAGTGTCAACCCAACTGCCTCATTTGCGGGGGCCCTCATGCCACGGGATCAATTCAGTGCACGCAAAAGTACAGGAGAGGCGGTGCTGGAACTGGGGCCAAGCGGAAGCCCGTCAATGGAAAAGCCAGTCAGCAACATCACTCCAGGAGCGCTGGAGGGAGCGAAGACCCCGACCTGCAAGCTCGGACGCAGGGGGCGACCCCTTCGCCTCGACCCCATGCAGGAGCCTTCCGAGGGGGCCCTAAAGGAGGCGCTCGTCCAGCAGACAAGCACGATGGGCCAGAGCCAGAACACAGTCCCGGGAACAATACGAGCAGCAACAAGGTCAGCTGGGCCAGTGTGGTTGCCTCCCCTCCCCTCACGTTGGCTAATGAGAGACTTAGGGCTGAGAACGAAAGGCTCAAACTAGAAATACAAGAACTTAGAGAGAAGACGGCAGCGAATGATACAGGAAACTCTAGAGCACTTCAGGTACCCTTAGCTCAGGCGGTGGAGGAGGACAACCCTCCCCCGCTGCCGTCAGGTAGTGCGACTAAGTCACCCCCTCGTATGTCAGAATTCGGCCGAGGAGCGTCGGGCGGCAGTGTGGCATTGGCGGCTGCACCCTCGACAGAGGAGTGTGCGACACGCGCAGATGTGGACGCGGTTACAAGTAAATTCAGTTTATGGATGGAAAGCATGGAAAAGCGCATGCGAGAGGAAATCGAGAAAATGGAATGTCGCATGCTACCAAGCCTGCAGGCTAGCGTAGAAAGAATTGAAGAGACGCTAAGCAAAAAAAATTGAGCAGAACTTACAAGGAATTACAGAGCAGACAATTCATAAAATGTTAGAGCCGCATCTTTCAAAACTCCATGCTTACGAGATTAGGATTGACCGTAAGTTACAAGAATTCGCTGAATGCGCACGCGCTAGGACACCCAGATTGACAGGAAAAATGGGCACCAGGCAGATTGCGTCTGATGATGCGCTTGACCTGAGTAAAGAACAAGGACTGACCTCTTCCAGTTTGCAATATGGCTCGTCAAACTAAGTTAACAATATTACAATGGAACTGCAGGGGTTTTAAACGTAAGCGGGAATCTCTGCAACAGTATGTGGACTGTCTAGATGAGAGGCCGGATGTAATCGCGTTACAGGACGTTAATGTCGCAGTTAAACTCAGGTCGTACAGTACGCATCAAACTAACACTTCGACTTGCATACTTGTACACAAAGACAGTACGACTTCAACTATAGACCTCGAACTTAATGCTGAAATAGAACATGTGCTTATTCGTATCCTCCCTAACACTCGTTCCAGGAAAGGGGCGTACGTACTTAACATATACAGCCACCCTAAACACAGGACAGCAGTCTTTGACGAAATTTTTCGAAAAGCAATGCAGGCTGCAAAAACTGCGCCTCTCATTATAGTGGGGGATTTTAACGCGTACAGCTTTCTTTGGGGTTACAACAACGAAAACGTAAAAGGCAGGAAACTGGCAGCAGCAATATCGGATATGGCTCTTACTATTCTGACGGACCCGCAGCATCCTACAAGAATAGGCAATAGCGTTTCAAGGGACACATGCCCAGATTTAACGCTAGTCAAATATGTTAAAAATTGCGAGTGGCAAAATACGCACGAAACCTTAGGCAGTGATCATTATATACTCCGAATTTGCCTAGACCACAACAAGCACCGTAAACACAGGGGACAAGCTCGGCTTACGAATTGGTCGCTTTTTCGAGAGTCCAAGGGTCCTCAGCTCGACTCGCCTATTGAGGATTATGAGCAATGGGCTGAGTCACTTCTAGCTGCCAGAGAGAAAGTCACGAGAATGCTGCACACCTCAGAGGATGTCCCGGCAGTCGACAACCACCTTCTCCACTTCTGGGAGGCCAGGAGAGGCCTCACCAGAAGGTGGAAAAAGCAAAAACACAATCACAAGCTTAAAATCAAGATCGCTGAAATTACACGACAAGCGGAGGAATACGCGTGGACCTTAGCCAAAAACAATTGGCTAATCAAGTGCGACTCATTAAGAGGCGGGCTTGGCGTCAAGTCCACGTGGAGCCTCCTGCGATGCCTCTTCGAACCCAGCAAGACGGGCGGAGAGCAGCAGCGGAAACTCAAGAGAGCCCTCAATGGCTATGAGGGTACGGATGAGCAGCTGGTGGCAGCCCTGACGAGCAAATACCTCTGTACGACCAAAGATGACGAGTCTGTGTTGCAGTACGAAGGCAAAGATAATCCAGAGCTCGACAGAGACTTCGAAGTAGAAGAAATACAGGCGGCGCTACTAACCATGAGAAGAGGTACGACGCCAGGACAGGACAAAGTTACAGTCGGCTTGCTCGCCAACATGAACAAGAAGATGCTAGGCCAGCTGATGGATTATATCAATGAGTGCTGGAGAGCTGGCAAGCTGCCCCTAGCGCGGAAATCGGCAGACGTCAGCTTTATCCCTAAGCCGGGCAAAGAGGTAAATATTAACAACCTCCGTCCGATTTCGCTCACGTCATGTGCCGGCAAGCTGATGGAGAAAGCAGTGCATGCCAGACTTTCAGCGTATTTGGAGGAAAACTATTACATGCCCCACACCATGTTTGGCTTCAGGGAGCGCCTATCCACGCAATACATACTGCTGCAGCTCAAGATGGAAGTTATTGACCCACCCAACAAACGCAGTAGCAGAGCCATCTGAGCCCTAGATCTCAAGGGCGCTTTCGATAATGTGAAGCACTCAAAGATCCTGGAGAACCTGCGGAAGACACAGTGTGGAAGAAGGACTTTTGAATACATCAGAGACTTCCTACTAGACAGACACGCTCATGTAAAAATTGGAGATTTTAGGTCCCAGCCAATCCCTATGGGCACCAGGGGTACGCCACGAGGAGCCGTCCTCTGCCCTCTGCTCTTCAATATTGCTCTTATAAATTTGCCTGAGCAACTCGATCGCATAGAAGGAATTCGGCACGCCCTCTATGCAGATGACATCACGGTCTGAGTGACGAAGGGCAGTCTGGGGCAGATGGAAGAGGCGCTCCAATAGGCTGCCTCGACAGTCCAAAAATATACTGAGGAGCGCGGACTGCGCTGCTCTCCGGAAAAATCGGCACTTCTAATCATGCGCAGACGAGAAGATGAAGCCCCGGTCAAAATTAGGGTGCACGACGCTGCGATCCCTGAAGTGGAGACAGTGCGTATCCTGGGATTACTGGTTAACAACAAGGGTGTCAACGCAGCAATGATTACTCAACTCCGTACATCATGCGAACAAGTAATGCGAATGATCACACGTATCACCAATAAAACGAGAGGGATGATGGAGAACGACACTCTTCGGTTGGTCAAAGCCTTCATACTCAGCAGAATTGTGTACGTAGCTCCGTACCTTCGGATGAGGAGGTGCGATTTAAAACATTTCGATGTCATGATCAGAACAGCATATAAGAACGCACTAGGACTGTCGGTCAAAACATCTACAGAGTGCTTATTGCAGTTGGGGGTGCACAATACAACAGATGAGATAATTGAGGTCCACCTATTAAGTCAATATGCCAGATTGGCAGGAACGAAAACAGGACGCAATGTACTAGAGGACCTAAATATCAGCTGTCCTTACTATACGGCAACAAGACAAGACATTCCGAAAAAGTGGAGAGGCAAATTCGCGACACTGCCCCTTCCTAAAAACATGCACCCAGAATATCATCAAGCAAGGATGAGGGTAAGAGCCACGAAGATGGACCAGATCTATTCTAAATTAGAGGGGGCCTTCTTCGGGGATGCTGCAGGTCCGGTGGGAGGAGTCTCCACAATATCGGTGGTGCATCAAGGGCAGACGGTCAATGGACTTTCTGTTCGGAACGGGGAAATTGCAGAATTGGAAGAGGCGGCGATCGCCATAGCGGCTTCTCATCCTAGTTCAGAATACATCATTACAGACTCGCAAACTACATATAGAAATTACACGCGGGGCCGAATTGCACCGCTAGCTTGCAGGATCCTCAAACAATCTCGGGTCTTCGCTTCGCGCAAAGAGCTGCTTTGGGTGCCAGGTCACTAGGGTGTAGAGGGAAACGAGCGTGCACACGCTGCCGCCCGAGCTTTTCTGCCCCGGGGTCCCTCCTCCTCCCTCCCCGAAGACTCGGACTTCCCTGTGCCATTAATAACTTATGCAGAGGTATTACAACACTTGCGCTTATCGCGACGAAAATACCCGGGCCCAGCTAAGGGATTAAACAAATCAGAAGAATGCCATTTACGAAGGTTACAAACCCTGTCATTTAATAACCCAGTGAAGCTACATGCTATTGACCCACAATCTTTTTCGGCCGAGTGCAAATTCTGCGGGCAGAAAGCAGATTTGTACCATATGGTATGGGCCTGCCAGGCTAATAGTGCCTTAGAAACTATAAAACAGCCAACGTGGGAACGTTGGGAGGCAGCCCTGTCCAGCTCAACACTGAAGGACCAGCGAGCCCTCGTGGAAAGAGCTGGGGCGGCGGTCTTAGCCAACGGAATTCCGGAATAGGAATCCGACCACCCTTCTCCTAACTCCCCTCTCCTTTTTTTTCTTTAAATAAAACGTTTTCATCATCATCATCATGTGATGAAAAAAATCATGGAGCCAGAATGACGATGACGCATGACGACAATAGGATGACGATGCGGAAATTATTTCACAACGATTTCGCGGCGACAATGGTATGAGAATGCTTGAATGGTGACGATTGTATGACGAATACCATGAGTGAACGAAGGCAAGACAGTGACAATTGGATGATGAAGATGGAATGACGACGACGGAATAACGACGGCGTTGTGACGACTAAAGCATGATGACAGTGAGTTGACTACAGCGATATCTTGACGCCCAAGTGACGATGAAAGAATGATTACGACGGAATGAACACATCATGATGACAATGGAGTGAAGACGATAGGGTTGATGACTATGGATAGATTACTACTTAATGGCGACGACGGCGTGTCGACAACGGCAGGTTGGTGTTGAAACTCACTTCTAAGTTTACGTGCATCACCTGCTTCCGCGGGCCGCCTCGATTTGCGCGATATATGGTGTTTTCTCTGTTTCCTGCACCAGCCTTAGACTAGCCGGAAGCCAACAAGGATGACAATGGTGCGACGAGGATGCCCCGCTGGCGTTACTTACCATATGACTCACGTATTCGGCAAGATGTATCCGGTTCGACATCAATCAGTAACCAACAGCAGCAGCTATCAGTGGCAGCGGCAGCAACGGGAAAGTTGAGAAAAGAAGCAAAGAAATGTGGGCTTTAAAACTGCTTTCCAAGCAAAACGCATACGTGCTATTGAGCTATGCATTTCAGACACTGTTCATTTTTTTTCTTTTGTATCTGTAACCTCCTTAGAGTTGCGACGCTACTCCCAGACACATTATTTGGCCAATATATCAGAATTAAAGTAATGGTATACAACCAAAAAGAGCGCTCATATGACAAAGACCGAATGTGCACTGCACCTTCAAATTCAATGGCGTGCCTACAATACCGGACCAGCGCTGTTCTTTATGTTGAATAGAATTTCCCCATGACTGTGCTGCCTGCATACACAAGCAAGTATTTCCGACTTGGCGAACGTGTTTGAACCAAACCGGTCTGCACGCCTGTTACTAAAAACTAAAAAAAAAATACATTGTCACAAGAAAGTTGCCTGCTCGCACAGTCAGAATACATAAAACTCAGGATGTGTTTTCTCATGTTTATAACGTTTTCTTGTTTATTTTAGAGAAAAGCTTGCTTTGCCTTTTCTTTCATTACCGCTGCCGCTGCGATGTAAAAAAAAAACTTCAGTAATGCCCATCACCAGGAAGATTAAGGTAGTGAAGTTCACGTACGGGTTTTCAGTGGAAGACATACCACCTGTGTTCTATATAAGGGACGATCGTAGTTCAATAGACAACAAGCTGCACTTTGCTCTGCGTTTATGAAGCATAGTTAACATGCCCCCACGATTCTTTGGTGTGGTTTCAAGGTTAACAAAAATATTTTAGTAGATACCAATGTATTCGCGCTTTCGAGTAGTATTGGACTAGCTCGCGCTTGGCTAGAGTTTGCATCCATTCTTTGCAACTGCTTGTCGCCTTCTCACGCACAGCAGTTTGTTTGAAAGGTGGCAGCGTAAAACTGTGCCCATTGTCTAGGACAGTTACATGACCGACACCGGTATTATAGTCAGGAACCGATACTGACACGCGTGGGTGTTTTGACTTTGAATGAAAGACGGCTTCATTGTGACACGATATTTTTACACCAAGTAGTGCGAAGTTGCTTTGGCTGCACCAGTCTCCTGACACGTTTGTGCTTTCGCATATCATGTGGGAAAAATTTTAAGTGCCGGCGTACATTTTATCCTGATGTCTGTTTGCAGTGCTCAATGTGTCACGACTACATGGAAACACATATTCTCTTTTTCTGAAGAGTGATATTTCTCCCTTACTTTGCACAAAAAGTGTCTATGTAGTCTTGTGTAGTCCGCTTATTCGTAGCCAGCTTTGTCATCGCTTTTTTACTTGTCTGCTGTACTATTACTCACTTTGCAAATATTTTTTTCCCCATGATTATCCGTCCAGTGCGCAAGAAAGGTGATGCATATGAAGCAGTGAGCTGTCGCCAAGGCAGCAATTAAGTCTCTTGGCGGTCACTGTAGAAATAAATAAATCAAATCAGACTTAGTTGGGGCAGAGAACATTGCGACAAATATAGCCCGTCCAATCACAAATATAACAAATAAATAAACACATTTTCAAACAGTGTAATCTGCAACCAAACTGAAAAAACTACACCACGTGCCATTTTTATCCTGTATTATAATCTTTAGTGTTCACAGAGTTGATTAAATTCAAACCTTATTCTTGAGTTTTATTGCATGGCATATTGTTGCGGCCAGTGCGGTGCATGAACAATAAATATTATTTCACGTTGCATAAAATAAGAGAATATTACAGTTAGGCGTATAGCGTCCCTTTGCATACCCTTCGCTAGCCCGCTTCACGGTGGCTGATTTCCAAGTAGGTTCCAACATCCGTCTTGAATGCGCATAATTTTTTCACTTTATGCACATATTCATCATGAGCAATTCGTTTCTTTCTTCATCGCTATATGTATATGTTTCAGCCAGGAACAGCTTCTGCCTTTCTATGAAGGGATCGCCCCTCTCTTTGTGCGCAAAGGAGACACACAAACACAGCGAGGAATGGCGCTAAAAATTGTTGAAGAGTTGTCGAAGTAGAGATATCGGCGGAGCCAAAGTTCGGGCAAGGAGCATCACGTCGACACAGACAGGCGTCCATGTAAACCCGTTGGTTTTAGAGGACTAAGTATTTGCCGCTGTCCATGTCTCTCTCTGTCTCTATTCGTTGGGCCATATTTATTTCATCTTATTATAGCTTTATACTCGAAACAATAATCAGCGTATCGTGCACAATCGTTATTCAGAATCAACGCTTGTAAAAGAAAGGCAATATTTTCGAGTTGAGCAACCCTATTCTCTTCATTCTCATTCAACTTCCATGATCATCACCTCATTCGTTCGTCTTCTGCTCCGTCTATGTTTTTTTTTGCTCTTTCATAAAATCTGTATGTGGCTTTCGAGGGACTATAAAAGAAATTAGGCTATAGTAACTCCTAAGCTACCTTTACTTTAGTTTAACTTAGACAGTCTCAATCTGGTATCAGTAAATGCAGCTGCACATATTCTCCGTATTTATATTAGCATAGACGCAAAAGTTCCTTCCAACAACGGTTATTTATTCATAAACTTCATTGTTTATTAAGCTTTATGACTCACGCTTAATAGCAGTTCCCCGTCTCTCACAGTCGCAGCCCGTGGCACTGGGTCGACAGACCTGTTATCAAATAATATCTATAAACTGAAAAAAAAAGAAACTGAAATCGGGAAAGTGCGCGACTTTGTCGCAAGCACATCTGCGTTAAGCAGTGATTTTTTTATTATGCATGAGAGCTTTTTCTTTTATATATAATGTTTGGTTTCAAATTTTACTGCTCTCATTCCAAGAACGAAAATGTTTTTGAGTATTAGCGTACTGAGCTTGAGCAGTGCTTAATTTTTCTTTATTAATTGTAGACAAAGAACTTCCTGTAGTTGATCACCTACCTTACTTTAAAACAATATATTTAAGAGCAAGGCATTTCACTGAAGCACTATGAGTGGCGCGTGTTTCATTGAGCAGACAAAGTTGTTTCATAACGAGCTTCTGAAGGAAAGGAGGGCGATAAATATTTGACAAAAAAGAATGAGGCAATAATTTTTCCCACTAATTGCGAGTAAACGTAAAGCAAATAAAGGCAAGAATGCTTAAATACTTGCTAGCTTAGTGCGTTCCCAAAGGGACCTCACTAATTAAGTAGCAGTTGTTCACTCAAGCGCAGGAACTGCTCTTCTTGAATGTCGTGTTTAATAACCCGACAACAAAGGTTGTGCATTTTTAATGTACGTTTTGTTTTCGATATCAGTTTCTTAGTTAGAAAAAAAAAAGAATACTCTGAGCGATTATTAATGACTACATCCTTATGAATGGTGCTTTATTCTCAGTCCTGTAACTTTATATTTCCACTTACTTTCTTAAAGCTAAACGTCTAGACAAATATTTTTCAACGTACTTACTTTCTAGGAACCGGCGAATAATTGATTTTTTTCTTCGATAGTGCGTGCTGTGAAGAAATTAAAATTTAGCAAATAAATTACACCTTGATCACTACGGTCATGCGCGTCAATCAATCAATCAATCAATCAATCAATCAATCAATCAATCAATCAATCAATCAATCAATCAATCAATCAATCAATCAATCAATCAATCAAAAGGAAACTGTTATATGATTAGGAAAAGTTTAGAGATATTGGGACTGAGCGTAAACGACTGGTGTACTAAGTGATATACGTGTACCTTAGTGCTGCAGGTTTTCTAAAACGTGGGCGTTTCGTTCCTTGTGGTATGTAAAATAGGCACATAAAATAAAGGTATGCTAGTGCTTATCCAAGAAAGCTAGACGTCCACAGGAACATCGAGGCTTCAATTGAAGGATACCCTTAACTAAACTCTTTCGAAGTAAGCCCCTTTATTTTTCCCTGATAAACACCTGATCAAAAGGAGTTTCACCACTGAAACACGGTACGGCGCCGACTTATTTATATATTTTTGGTAAGTAAACACAAAGCGCTGCTGTTTTAAATTGACACTGACAGCACTTAATATATCTGCTTATGTGGCGAAAATTTCTCGCCTCTATATATAAAATTGTATTTGCAAGCACTGAAATAACGATAAGTCACCATTTTGTTTTGTAAATAGCCAGAGGCAAGTAAGACGAACTTTGAATTACATCGCTACGGAGCATTCAGCTCTACAGTATTCGTGACGGCGAGCGACGTAATTGCATGAAGTTTGTACTGAAGGTTGAAGTCAGTTCGCAGGGGTGTTTTACAGCGAAGACGCATGTCGCTAGCCGATTCGTCCGTCCGTCCATCCGTCCGCCCGTCTCTCGCCTGTCTCTCCGGCACAAATGCTAACGCCTGTTAGCCGTCGCGGCCTTCTTGAACGATTGCGGGCGGCTCGGCCTATAATTGCGATAGCAGTTATATGGCCAGTCCAGGCGCATTTCAGCCGTCGCCGTCGCCTCAACGTTCTGTATAACGACCTAGGGTGATCGCATCGTCGCAGCCGCCGTACGCTGCGTGCGCGAGTGAAAGCATACCAAGGTACGCCGACGATGATGGCTCAATATTGGGCGCGCTAGGGAGGAAAGCCGGGAGGAAGCGCGCCGTCTTCTGTCGCGCGCAAGGCACCGGGGGGAGGGGTTGCAGGCGGGGGGGGGGGCGTCGTTCAACTCCGGCGGCTGCGCAAGCCCTACCTCGAAAGCGTTGTGCGATGGGGCGCAGACAGTTGATAGCTTCGTGTGCGCTGTGTCGTCGCCGCTTAGCTTGCGTTGAATCGAGGGGTAGCACGAAGGTCAATTTGCTCGCTGCTGCTGCCGGACTTCCTCAATCCATCGCTGTGACAGGGAGTTTCCGCGATCATCGAGAGAGATGTGTTCATGTTTGCTTTTGTGCGTGTGGCACCATGCTTGTCAGTATTGTTAGTAAGCGAATGTTTTAGGTTTACACGGCCAAAAAGTTACAGTCCCCACTTCGAATCTGCTAATTTTCCATCGCAATCTATGCTTCGCTTTCGACCGAAACTACAACTTTTTGAAACGTTCGGGCTTTGGCCGTGCGTCTGGAGGCGTGACAGAAAGTGTTTCATCGCAGGGTCCAGTCGTAACCGACTGAACCGCCGGCGCAAGAAGGTCCCGATGGGCAGGAGACTGATTCCGCTGTTCTGAGGGGCTGGTCGAATGGTCGCTGCCGGGCGTGATTGTACCGCAGCTTTTTTGCGCTTGATAGACACTGAAGGAGCTTCTTCCGGTAGCCGTTTCATTCTGCGTCGAGAACACTTCTGGATGCCTTGTGAAGTCGAACTGCAGTCTCTGGTTCATGGCAAAAGTCAGTCGGAACCACACCGAAAACGCAACCAATCAATCCGCAAGCCCTAGGCGTATTCTCGCTAAGCTCCACCAAGCTGATTTCTCCATTTATATGCCACGCTAAATCAGCGTAATAACGCAGCAGCCACACCAAAATCACACTTAAAAATTAGTGGCACTGAAAAACACTTTTATACTGGGGAGATCAAAAGAAAAGTCCTAGTTCAAAAACCTGTCCCTGAAAGAAAAACAACACGAAGTTGATGTCATTGAGGCTCAATCCTGCATTAGAGGATCCGACTTGAGCCATCGTCGTTTTCTTTGAGAGTTCCCTTCTTGAATTCTGCTCGTAAAAACTTCTCCACGAGGCAAGGCTCCAACGCCTCAGAGGGCATTGCCAGAGGACGCTGTCGGCAGCTGTTTCAGAACGTTGAGGGAAGTAAACCCTCTGAATAATACAACTCGAAGCTACACGGTTGCTTGAAAATTTGTGAACAGCTGATACAATGCACGAGGAACCTTTCGGTGGCGTTGTTCGCCTGTTCGCGACGACATGGGTCGATTTATGACTCGTATACGGAACGGTGGGCTTCTCCTCCCCATCTCCTACGTGGCTCACCACAATAGGCCTGCCTCGCTCACAAACGTATCAATTACCTGCATACTCGATGTAATCGTCTTATGTAAGCACTGCTTCACTATCATAGTACTATGATCACTCACCAACTAGCCCAACTTTCCACGTTCCTGAACTTCATTTCCATTACAACGGGCCCTTTTATATGTTCGAACAACTTGAAGCAATGTGACCCTAGCACCCTGGCTACAGTTATGGCGATATGCGTTTGCAAGGCAAGAGTGGCATCTTGGCATGTGAGGTACAACGTGTGCCCCCAGGAACTCGAAACCATGTGCGGTTTCCTTCAGCCATCTTCAACACACTCAAAACGCATTTGTAGGATTATGAAAGCCGAATTATGGAGACAAGCAAAAAAAAGGGTACTATGATCACTCACCAACTAGCCCAACTTTCCACGTTACTGTGCTTCACTATCGTTTGCTTTCTCTTAGGCACGACAAATCCATTCACTTTTCTCGTCACAGAAAATGACTTTTCCTTGGGCCATCTGGCATACCGCAGCTTTTAATGCCAAGCCTATTAATCGTACGTGATTTAGCACTGGATTTTCTCTCTCAAAGAAGCACATTCCTGCTGTACATTCGTAGAGCTTAGCCTTGGTCCTTGCCTCAACTGGTCGTTCATGTGCTTCATGCAATCTTTCCTCTGTGTGAAGCGCGCCATTCCTTTCGGCTAGGTCGTCCACAAGTCACGCAGGCCATTGGAGTGGCTCGTTCTAACTAAGAAAGGAGGCATTTTCGTACTGCTGCATGCATTTTCCCCAGGCACGTTGTTCCACTAAGAATCTTGGCAGGTCATCATACTGTTTCATGAGCCACCTGAGGCAGGAGGTAGCAGCTTATAAATTATTTAAGGTGTACCTTTTTTTCAGGTTGACAATTAATTTTTATTCTTTTAGTTGCGGACTATGAGTGCTGTGTTATACAAAAGACGCATGCATTTTGTCCACGTTTGTAGGTAAGGAGGTGTGAAACCATATAATACATAGTTGTGGTGCCTGCTGTTGTTATATTCAATGAAGCAAGGTAAATATGGTTCCTTATACATACATGCGTGGAATACATACGGGGAATGTACATACATACGGGATTTGGGGGTACTCAAGAGGAAACGAACTATTTTTGAACTTATTTTTTTTCCAATATTCCCAGCACGAACCTTAATCCCCTTCACAGTACTTTCCACTTGAATGAATACACTTGTCTAGTCTTCCAGTTTTCAGAACATTTTCAGAACAAAATTTCCTTTGTAATGCTTGACTGCGTCTCTGCCGTTTTCTTCTTCACCTCAGCAACATTAGCAAAACGCTTGCCTTTCATGTCTCCTACATTTCTAGAGAAAAAACGTCGCACGGGGCAAGGTCGGATGAGTATAGGGAATGACGAACAGCCGTCGTACTATGTTTGGCCAAGAATTGTCGTCTAGACAAGGCTGTGTGACCAGGGGAATTGTCGTGATGGAAAACCGGTCACCCGACTGCCACAAATCGGGCAGCTTCTTCCGTACACTGAGGCGCAATCTTTTCAGTACCTCGTAGTAGAAAGCCTGGTTAATTGTCTGACCTTATGTAACGAACTCTGACGCGCAGTTGCAAACAAGCTCACGTGCACACTGGTGCTCTCTCCTTTTAAGTTCGCGTGCACGCTCGTGCTCTTGCCTTTCCAGCTCGTGCGCTTTTTAAGGTATCTCTGCCTCCTTTTTTCATATTTCTCTTTCGCGAGTAATCCTAAGACATTCCGAATGCTCATCATCGGCTCAGAACACAAGAACATCCTCAATCAACTCTGGTCCTCTGAGTGTGTCGAAAACTTTCAGACAGAACTCCTTCGCAAGATATACAAATTCAGCGGCTGCCCCAAAACAGCGGTGGTCCCAGGTTCGAGTTCCGGACCAGAACGAACATTTCTTCAACTGCGAGGCTTTTCTTTCGAGAAACCCATATGGTTTTCATTGTAGCAATGGTCATGATTGCGTGGATGTCTCATTTTCCTTTCATTATTTACTTCCCTCCACCTTGCGGGTACTGACAGAACAATTACGTCAAATTCAGTTTACGCAGCTGCTTTAAATTCATGGCTGAGTTCAATGCTTAATACTTAATACTTAATTCCAACTTATATGTAGCACGTGGCGGCCGCAAGCTTAAAGAGCATTGGCTTCCTCGTTGTAATGGGCGAGAGCGTTCCGAAGAGGCTATGAAATACGTCCTCGCTAATAGACTAGAACACAAGCTTGGAGCTACTGTGTTCTCCGCCACGAAGCTTGTAGAGCTGACCGATCCGCAACGATGTAATTAAATGTTCTTGTTTTTTGTTACGTTGATTCTCTCGCCTGTCCGCCTGGGGCCCTCTCTGCTGGTCAAGTTCCAGACCACCAGACCCCCGCTACTTCGACGGTCCTCAGTGCTGGTCTATAGCAACTGGTGGCAGCAGTGCGATAGGCACTAACGCGCGCACGTACACACAAAGAAACTGCCGGCATCTACTACGTCGAGAAGACTGTGCGAATGCACAAACCAAGCTGAACAGTGTCGCTTGCTGAAAGCAGAAAACACTGGGCGTACACGCGGACATCGGGGTGTCGCGCCCACCATGGGGAAAAAGGCGAGAATACGTGCACAAAGGCAAACGTCTTTTAGCAGCTGCGGCCTCCTAGGCGTTTTTCAATGGTTGCGGGTGACGCCGTGTACTTACAGTACCCGGCCTTGAGTGATCGCTTTGGCGACTTCACAGAAATTGTTCCATCACAAGGTCCAGTCGTAACACCTGTCACAATATTGAAAACTTCACTATTACGTTACCTCTGTCTTTGGTATACTGTGCCACTTTAGCACTTAAGTCCCTCTTCTGCACTCTCACCTTTATCTCTAGTTTCCGCTTCTCTGACACAAAAGGCCTTGACTCGTCGTCACTTATTGCACCTTATGAGAAAGCTGTTAGCCTTTATTTGTTTGGTATAGAACCTAGCCGAGCAACGCACCAATATCACCAAAAACTGCTTCTTGAGCTTCTGTTCTACACAAACAGTATACTTCGGTTGTAAGGATGTTTCATAACCAGCGCCATGGCCGTGAGCAACGCTGCTTGAAATGCCCGGGGCTGATCTCATGCCCAAGAAGGTTGACGGGGGCTCCTCCGCAGTGGTCGCGTAATGGCTAAACGCCGCATGTGCAATGCTGAGAATGAGAGCTGATCTCCCAGCCACGACAAGTTGTCTTTTCGTCCCCTTTATTTACTTTTTTAAGCGAAGCTGTCTTTTCGAGCCCTCCCGGATTTTCCTGACCATGGCTGCTGGGTGTTCCGGCCGTCTTGCTCAGTACAACTTACAGGTTTTTTCAAGCATTTCTGGTGTAAAAAAACTGCTGGAAACACCATCTTACGCAAGTATCTACCGCTTAGATTCAGCTTCGTTTACAAGAGTTTTAACACAGACCGGAATGGAAAGGAAGGAAGGAAAAAGTGTAGAAGGAAGGCAGGGAGCGTAAGCAGTTTAGCTTAACCGGTTTGCTATACTACACATGGGAGCGGGATGGGGGACGAAAGATGGGGAGAAGAGATAGGGAGCAGATAACACGGCACCCACATCAGGCCGGAATAAGTTTTCTATGGGCAGATGCAGCTAGAAAATCCGGCGTTTTCAGAGTGCCAGACAGCGGCTGGTGAAATCGCAGGCGTAAAGCCGCCGAAGCCAGCATCACCGAAGGTGTGGCCCCGGTATAGTTTAGCTCGTTGAACGCGCACCGCAGCAGCGTGGCAGACGCCTACTACCAAAGCGCATGCGCACAAGTGCGTGGTGAGCGAGCTTTTTTTCGTTTGGCGAAGTCGCTAAATCGCCACGCTTGCTTGAGTGCATCCGAAATGTAAGGCAGCATGCTGCTGGCCAGCTACGCTGGCTTGCGATGAACTCTGGTCCAGCGGCTCAGGTATAAGAGGACATGCTCTATTCCCGCGTGAAAGCACTCCAAAGGGCGCCTTTCACGCTTACTGCGCGCGCTGGACATTAGGCTGTAGAGCGCCCAATTTTGCTGGCGCAGCGGTACTGCGCCGCGCGTGGCACTCCTCAGTGTTACGCCGCACTACATCCGCGCCGGTAAACGTACATCGTCTCCGAGTGCAATTACTCTGCAAAATGGTGTTAAATACGCTAACGTTGAAACAGGTTGCGGACACTTCCTCTGAGCGTAGTTGCATGTCTGCATTTCTATTATGTTCTGTTATTAGGCCGTCTGCTGTCGCTTCTCTCGGATTGACGCTTTTTTGGCAAAGCAGTTTGCTGTAGACAAACTAGATGGCGCTTTCGGAGGTGCGCCGCACGTAGCCTCAGCGAAAGCACACGATTACGAAACCATTACCTCTTGTGCCCGGCTTCTGCGCGATCAGCTGTCGGTAATGCAAATGTGTTTTCGCTAACGCACTGTGCTATATTGATGCTGCAAAATACGAAGCAGTGGAACGATGACGAGTGCAGCCGTTGGCTGCAAATGTTGTGACTAGCATGTCAAGGAATAGATTGAACCTCGACGTCCAAGTTCACGGACCGCTTTCTGCTAAATAAATACTGTCTGTGCTGCCTGCTCTTCGAGGTGCACGGCTTTCCTCGAGGATAAAAAATAGATAACTCATCCGCCAGCGTTGTAGCGCTAATCCTCAAGAAAAAAACTTCAACCTCGGAACGTCTGCACGAGTGAGTACCGTTCTTTATACGGTGACAAAGGTATTAGAACCGCTTCCTGGCATATATTAAGTTTCAAGCGCGTTTTCTACACGCATCCCCCGCAATTCACACGCAAACTTAATCGCGCCCTGTCTCTACTGTATCAAAGATAAGTAAATAAGCGTGCACTTGAGTCACCGTGCCAAAGTCTGGGAAATGGCGACTACGCCGACAACGCATGAATTTTTGGAGCTGAACATGATGGTCCACAGAGTAAGCGAGTGATTAGCAATGATGCGTTTTTCGCTACAAGCTATTACAAAGTACAGAATGTCTACTTTCGAAGCCTTGTGCCCAGCAAGAACAAAGCTGTGATACTCCAGATTTGGGGTGGAAAACTAGACTACAGCTGTTCAAAGAGTCTTGAACGTCAGACTTGCCCTGTTGAATGTGGTGTGTTTCCGGCGTTTCGCTTGAACGACACACATAAACAAGAAGAAAAGACAATTTATTCACACAGTTTTTAACTGAGCATCTATGACCTGAGTGGTCGTGAAGTTATCGCCTTGAGATGAAATGGTCATGTTGGAGAGATTCTGAAAAGAAGCCAGCTTTTGCACGTGCTGATATTCTAGGATGTGCTCGTGCTTTGTGCGCTTTATTTCTAAGTAATACCGACAGTGGCTAGCTCGTTTAACTTCAACAAGTAATGAGCATCTACATTTCTTTTAATGTAACGCGAAAGAAACATTATCCAAAGTGGTAGATGCAACGTTAAATAATTTCTCAGCCTCTGTGAGATAGCGAACAAAAAATGGGCAATGTACGCATATACTCGCAATACCCACCTTTTCTTAAGCTTTTCAGTATATGAAGTTTGCCACACGAAAAGAGACACTGTATGGCGGCCAGCACTCATAATTTGTTTGATAGCGATGATTGCGATTGTGGGCTGCTATACGTCTTGCCGGCAGTGCAATCATTTTTCCGAAGGTATATATTTCCTTGACGATTCGGAATTCTTTCGAGTTGGTTACTGTTCCGAGCGCAAATTTATGCTACAATACTAGGCTCTATCATTGAGCATAACTTTCTATGTCATTGAAGATGTACCTACAGAAAACAGTTACAGAGACTTCGGGCTTCAAACAGAGAGATCTGCGATATTCGAATCAGGCGCAGATTTAATTTGCAGGCGTTGCGCATAATGTGGTGGTTCTGGAAACATAAACTAATATTAGGTACCGATTCTCCCTGGTGATAATTTATACTATGAACTTCTGCGAGTGAAAAACGTTTGCACGTACACAATTAATTTCAATACCTCTTTCTTTTGTTTCTCTAATGCAGACATCTATGGCATAAAGACGTATCTTCATGCAATGGGCGTACGAGATTACGCTTCATTCGATAACTTTTTTTAAGGGCACCAATAGTGAACGATATTCGAGGTAACGAGGCGCACGCATCTGCTGCTGTGGTTGTGTGAGTTCGTAGATCATAGCGCCTCGCTTCGCGTGCCGTAAAGAGGTGCTTATTGCACTAAACCTAAAATACTCAAAATTATTTAGTTTTTTGTCGCCTAATTTGTCTATTAGGATGGCTTGAACGAGGGTAGGCTAATCTGCAACACAAATTTCACTTATAATGATACAGGTATTAACTAGGGAACAGGTCTTGAGATTGGATAGAGTAATTACCCTATTCCGACCATGAGCAAAACGAGAACAAGGTGAAAGCAGGATCCAACGTTTCGGCAAGTTGACTTGTCTTCTTCAAGGCGACTTGGCTTCTTCAAGAAGACAAGTCCACTTGTCGAAACGTTGGATCCTGCTTTCACCTTGTTCTCGTTTCGCTCATCATCTTGAATTTCCATCTCTCGTATTCCCCATGTTTTCTCTTATTCCAACCAGTATTTCGCATGGCGTAATTGTGTCGTTTCTGCTCTCTGTAGTGTAAAATATGCCGCCTATGTATGTTTTTTCGTCCAGTTTGCCTTAGAATAAATGTACAGAAATATCCTCTTATTGCTCGTATATCGATGGCGGACAAATGTTCATTGTATTGGCAACAACCAACGCGCTTGGCGAGTAGCCCTCTAAATAATCATCATCAAAATATTAATTCGTACCGCGTCAAAGAGTGCAATAAAAGGGTCGATTTCTCGTTTTCTCGGTACGGTTACTCCACCGCCGAAGCACTCGAGCTGAGCTTAGTGAAGTCACACAGTAGCTGAAACGAGACAACTTGACTGCTGCGATAGTAGGAGAACGACAAGAGAAACTAGTTTTCTATTAGTGCCTGACGGAGTTTAACGTCCTCCCGTAAGGTAAATGTCAGTTTTAAGAGGTAAATGTGAAGTGCTCATCTCCTCGCCAGAAAACAAGACAACGTTTCCCTCACACATGCCACGTTGTCCATTGTCCTCGTATACACCAACTGTGATTAACCACTCGGCGCTGAGCGCGTCACAACCCGTTGCTATGTACATTAACACACAAGCACAACACTTTCGTTTCAAGAGGCCTCGTCCCTTCAGGCATTCGTGCATCGCTTTCATTCTGGCTTGCACATTCCCGCGCAAGGGGGCCGCAACACGATCGTCCGCGCTCAATTTGCTATTCGTAATCGTTGTCTTTCTGCCGTGGTCGAAATTCGCTGGTGCTGGACGCTATCGGCCCGCGTACGCGCAGCACATCACTCGGCACACTTCAAATAAATCTAAGCTACGCGCACACGGAATAAGGGCTTCTTAATGTTCTCCTTTGACGATATGCCGACAGTGCGTGAATAATGTTGCTTACAGGTTGAGAGCGACCGTCTGATGCTCAAGGAGATCTGTGTTGCTCTCACTTTTTCTCTGAGGTAACAGTCGGCGTTGCGCGCCTTGCTGCCGCAGCAATTGCCCTGCGCCCACGCGCATAAAGTACACAGACTGCACCACTGGGCTTTGATGAGACGGATGTAGAGCAATGTTCTGCACAGATCACAGATGAAGGGATGCTGCCCGTCATTTTCACACCGGTCCTTCCCGGAGAAAGTCTGTGAACTCACTTGAGTCGACCGCGAAAACATGCTTGTCCTTGTTGAAGTCGGCTACGTCCTTGAGACTTGTGGGTTATGTGCTATGACTGGTATGGTGTTAAGCAGGATCTATGCCTTGATGGTGTCGATCCACGATCAATCTCGCTGGCACCTTTATGGAGGTTGCTTGTTTGGAAAGTGCCGCCGACACGCAGAGTGGTGTCGGAGCTGCCACCGGAATCTGGCGGCGTCCTAGGACTCTGACTAAACGCAGGCGACCACACGGCAACGCCACCGCTCGGCATTATGTCCCGCAGGCAGAAGGAAGTGAATGTCCTCGATGTCCTTGATGTCCTTTGCTGCGTCGCGCGCAAGCTGCGCTTCACGCTGAAGGGGATCTTGTATGACGGGCAGTTCTTCCACACGAGGCAGTACCTCAGGGGTAGTCGAGGTAGACGGACCAGTAGACGGTGTTAAGAACGACAAATGACAGGGGGAAGATTACCCTTGAGATCTTGTCCACAAGCAAGGCGCGGTCTCGTCGACGAGGCAGCCCCGTAGAAGAGGGCGCCGTCTCGATCTTCTGAGTGGGCGCGCCGTTTGACAGCCGCCTTGATTCCTGAAAAAAAAGAAAGAAAGGAAAACAACAGACAGAGATACGGGTTAACAAACAGATGAGGGTAGACATACTTCGTGAAATATACGAACTCTCAAATGATTTCGAACTAAACCGACATGTATGTGTGTGCGTGCGTGCGCATTTGCCCAATGGTGGGACAGAAATAGCAGTGCAATGAATTCGGTTTTGCAAGGGCGGACAGTGTGTTATTCTATCACAAACTTTTTGCTCCGTGGAAGTAAAACCATCTTGGACGTACATTTTTTTTCTAAACGTGCTCTTCTTTTACTTAATCATTCGCGGCATGTTGTACAGCTACTTTTTCTTTTTGTGAACACACATAACAAACAATACATGTTGAAGCTTACGATTCGAGAGATGCGCCAGCCCCTGGTGGACGGCGATGCCAAGACCTCTGTTTTTTTTCAAACCTTATTTTTAACCAATCTTCAAATCTAACTACACAGATATTTCCGCAATTTACACCTGTAATGCACACCCATGAATAATAATTCAATATTTCGATTATAATGTTGCTATTATTAATGTCATCCCTGCCATCATCATTTAATCATATGAAGTACTATTTATCAATGAACATTTTAGAACCTGGGAACATTTTATAAAGTATTGCTCACCAGCCACAGATGAACTAATTGAGCGAAAACCTCAGAAATTAGCGACGACCGCGCTTTACTATGCGCAAAAGGCCAGCTTGGAGTGAATTACAAGAAGGGCTCGTGAAATTACGCGGACACGTCCGGCATTGAGTACCGGTGAACCTCGTGAAAGTGATCGTAGCTCCGTCAATGATGGTAGACTGGCTAGATAGCGTCAGCGCCTATTTGGCTAGAACGCCTACTACCACGAGGACGCGCCAAATCACGGAGAGCTTGGCGGAAGCGCTGCACTTCAAGATCTGATTCTGCATATTGAGAATCAGAAATAATCAGAATAAGAATGGGCTCGGGTGTGTTTGGCAGGCATTCTCAGATAATGAACAGCTCGTTGCGATTATCCCTCAAGATAAAAGTGTGTGACAGCTGTGTCTTACCAGTACTCACGTACGGGGCAGAAATCTGGAGGCTTACGAAAAGGGTTCTGCTTAAATTGAGGATGAGGCAATGAGCTATGGAAATACAAATGATGGGTGTAACGTGAAGGGATAAGAAAAGAGCGGATTGGGTGAGGGAGCAAACGCGAGGTAATGACATCTTAGTTGAAATCAAGAAAAAGAAATGGGCATGGGCAGGACATGTAATGAGGAGCGAAGATAACCGATAGTCATTAAGAGTTACGGACTGGATTCCAAGGGAAACGAAGCGTAGCAGGGGGCGACAGAAAGCTAGGTGGGCCGATGAGAATAAGAAATTTGCAGGGACGACATGGCCACAATTAGTACATGACCGGGGTAGCTGGAGAGGTATGGGAGAGGCATTTGCCCTGCAGTGGGCGTAACCAGGCTGATGATAATGATGACAATGATGATGATGATGATGACGATGATGACTCACCGTGACCTTAGCAGCCAGGTTGACGGGCCTGGCTTTTCGGTACACGAGACTCTCGTCCGTCTCGCCCATGAGGATGTTGACGAGCGCGTACTCCATGAGCGAGGCGAACACGAACACGGTGCAGGAGGACATGAAGATGTCGATGGCCTTGATGTAGGACACCGGGGGCAGTGACTTCTGCGACTGCGCGTGCTGCGTGGACAGGGTGAGCAGGCTGGTCACGCAGAGCGTCACCCTGGCCGGCACAGCCTCGGGCTTGATCCAGAAGGATATCCAGGACATGATGACGATCAGGCAGGTCGGGATGTACGTGTGGAACATGTAGTAACCGAGGCGTCGCTTGAGCGTGAAGGTCACTTGGATGCAGGTGAAGTTACCTGCACGACAGCAGAGGGGGAGGCAATTTTGAAACAACAAGTCAACCGTTTCCATTCAACTCGAAGTTTACACTCATCTCTACAACGCACAGGAACCTTGAGCTTGAGGGATGGCGAAGGCACATACTGTGTAAAGCCTCGGTATTGCAATTTCATGCCACGATAAATCCACTGTCATCCACATGTCATCTTTCGTATTTCGCGACAAATCCTTGTCCGCTGCGAACTTGTACCTTATATGCACAACCGTCACTATTGCTTATTAACCGTCAAACAATATTTTGTGCCTCTCAGTAAAGCGAGGCTTCGACTATGATGGTGTAACAGCACAACGAAAGATGCGACGGAAAAATAAAAAGAAACGTTTATAAAAATCCAGTATGATTTCTCTTTCACTATGTGTTTCTCTTTGTCTGCTGTGCTATTTAGAGCCACGAACAGTATCTGCCTTGCTCAGCTGAGTATAATGCCTATCCGCCGTCGTGGTTTAGCGGCTATGGTGTTGTGCTGCTACGCACGAGGTGGCGTGGTCGAATCCCGGCCGCGGCGGCCGCATTTAGATAGGGGCGAGATGCAAAAACGCCCGTACATTGGGGGCAGGTTAAAGTTATTCGGGAGTCCCCCACTATGGCGCACCTCATAATCAAATCGTGGTTTTGGCACATAAAACTCTAGAATTCAATTAAATTTAGTATCCTGCCGTGGGAGATCTGTGTCCGGGTCGCGTTAAACCTTGCCGGACGTACAATGAAGTTGTATCCATCCATCTTGCTTAAATTTTAGCTTTTGTTTATTTTACACTAAAAAGACAACCACTATCATTGCTTGTGAAACGACAGAAAAATATGTTGCGCCATACTATTGGGCAGGTTTTCAAAACCACTAAGCTGAAGGAAGAAAAAAAATAGCACGTAATTTTTTTCTTGACCCGTTCTTTGTATGTCACGCCATCACTAACAGTATTCAACTTCTGCAGCTTAGAATCCTACTACACTGAGACGTATTCTTTTTTCAATAACACTTTCTTTTTCCCATATTGTAACTGTTTCATTTGATATCCTTTAGTGTGCTTGTGTCACGTCTTTGTGACTTGTAACCTAATCAGGAGCAGAAGTGGTGCAGCACTTGCATATAACGCATGATTAAAATTCACAACGTGCGATATCAAAGGCAAACGCGAGAAACGCAAAACAAGCGCTTATTATCAACTGAAAATTTACCTCAGTAAAGCGTTTAATATGCACATTTTCCTACGAACGTTCGTGCAAGGCAACGAAGCGGACAGAACAACTGCGAGCGGTTAGATTAGTTACCACAGAATGAATATAAGAGCAGGAAATATGTTAGGAACCATATTTTAAAACGTGTACTCTCAGAAGATTGCTGATTTAACTCACGTCTAAAACGTCTACTCTTCAAATGCAAGATCATAGTGTTGAGATCAGACAAATAATGGTTCCTTTTTTGGTGACTTATGCAGCAAGTAGGCATGGGCATAGCGGCTGCTTCGGGCACATAAACTTTAAAAAAATAAGGATAATTTCTGTTGCTGTCAAACTAAAGAGGAATACATTTCAGCGAGCACAAGGTGGTCAGAATTATTACGCAGTCTTCAACCGTGGCTTCTCTCATCGCAGATGTTGTCTGAAATAGCGGTCGTCCACAACAAATATCTTTTTTACAGCTTTGGGGGCGTGTTAGTATCCGACATGAGCGCACACGTATGCGTGCAGAGTGTTTCGCTCTACGCTCAAGATAGGGCGGCACGCCACAAACCTCCTCAACAAAACTCATATTTAATGACGTATGTCTTGTCTGTGCATATCTGTGACTCTGTGCTGTATCTATTTTTATGGGATCTCAGTGTATTATATCATAATCACCTCGCACATCCATATCTCAGCCAGCATCAAGCGTGCCTGTCAATCAATCACGCTAACAACTCCGGCATATCATTAAAAATTGTATTTCTCTGTTTTCTTTTTTGCTTTCGAACTGACGCACCTGTGGAATAGACGGTTGTGCAGTCGCTGAGTGCCGTCTCCACGAGGTTGTGTTGAGGCAGCTCGATGGCTTCATCTACAACCAGGGGCACGTTGTCGTCCCAGATGAACACGAGGTCATCCGTTGTGTACGACACTGCGTCCGTTAAAGCAGCAATATTAGACGTTTCTTTAGCGCTGTTGGAAAGCACATATGCTTGCCTCTACGCAAAAGCAGTGCATTCTACATAGAGGAAAGAGAAAAGCAGAAGGCAGGAAGGTTAACCAGAATAACGTCTACATAACCTTACCCAGAACCCAGAATAACCCTACCCCGAGAGAATGGCAAAGGGGAAAACAAAGATGACTGGGAGTGAGAGGAGGGAAGAAACGAAGAAAATTAGCGGTGAGTTCGCTGACGTGTGTGGTCTAATAGAAATTGCGTTAATAGTCTAATAAAAAAGTGGGCCCCTCGGTTAACTCCCTTTCTTCTCCTTTATTACATAACGAGGGTCTCGAATCCGGCAACATTGATACCTTCAGGTAGCATGTGTGGGTTAATTTAACGGTCGCCTTCTACCAAAAAGATGACGTTCTCGTGACACCTGCGGCAGAAAGGACGTTTCACGTCCGCCGCCAAGGTCTGTGAGTGGTGGCGCTGGCTAACACTCCCCGGGTTCTGCAAGGAAACATAAAAATATCCAAGAAAGTGGACGGGGAAACGGCGTCGCGGTAGCTCAATTGGTAGAGAATCGCACGCGAAATGCGAAGGTTGCGGGATCGTTCCCCACCTGCGGCAAGTTGTGTTTTTCATCCACTTTCATTTCCATTAATTTACCGCTTCTTTATTTCATTTATTAAACACAAGTAAATTCCCCTATGTTGTCCTTGGGGTCAGTGTTTGCTGGCTTCTTGATGATATTACTAGTAGAAATCGGGCCCCTCGGTTAACCCCCTCCCTTTCTTCACGGTTATTAATAGTCAGAGACTTTCACACAAGCCCGTCATCCTCAAGTGCATTCTACAGATAACCAATAATTTATACCTGAATGAATAGGTTGGGCCGTGTAACGGCGCGCTGGACGTTTCGGTGCTAACGCATGGCTACAGAATAAAAAAGTTAACAGTAACTTTAGCGTACGCTAAAGAGGATGAAGCGGAACGCCTGCGCGCTCACGAGACATTCATTCAGAACGTTGACATTCTCATTCGAATGCGTTGTTACTTCCTATTAATTGATTTTTTTCTATACTTGTTTTTTCTCCTTGACTCGATCTCTTTTTCGAGTGGTCTACACATCGCCACTTGTTCTGCGTGGTTAATGGGACATTAGAACGGTCTGTGAAGACTGTTAAGACATATACGCAGGTTCACTGAAGGAAGTTTCTTTTTATTTTACCACTTTCATCGACGAGGGCCGCTGCATGGTGTTGTATATATGGTGCCTTCTTTCTTGTAGCGCAGGGACACGGGAAGGCGAATTAGGCAAACACGCAGCGCCAACGTTTTGACAGCAGATTTATTTCCAGTTCTCACAGGCGTACTTATGCTCCTAAAACGTTATAAGACAGGCTTACATTGCTCGGCAAAGAACAGAGCTGGGAAAGAAAAAAAAAACATGCTGATACTTTTGTGGCCACACTCATTATTCATAAGGGTGTCAGTTCAACGCGAACAGAGATAATCGAGGTACTTTTATTATTTATCAAGAAATACTGGCGCACGCGCTTGAATTTTGATGTCATACTACCGGACTGTCAGCTTCTGGGCAAATGGAGAGGAAGCCTCCAGCTGGCGCGAAATTCAGACTGGGGTATTCCTTCACCTTAAATTACAGAATGCCATGTTCCCCACTCGCTACAGGCCCCACTGCCCGTGGTGCGGAGGCATACCAACACTACAACGCATTACTTGCGATTGTGAATCACACACGTTTGATAAAACACACCACACAATGGAGCAATGGGAGGCACAGCTAACCAGCTCAGACCTGGCGGGACAACAGTCCTTCATCAGACAGGTCAAGCGGGCGGCCGAGGCCAGCAGGGCCTTGGACTAAGGAGTCTCCGACCACTGCACGTAAGTCGTTTGTCAATAAAAGTTTCTCTCTCTGGACCAATGAGCCAGCTAACGTTTTCGCCTAAAAAAAAAGCATGACGTTAGAGAAGTACTCAGAATTGTCTACCAATACAAAAGCATTCTTTGCCTTGGATGCTACTTCGCTTTAGCTTACTTGTGTTACTAGCTTATGCATGTCTGCCCATCGCTTTTTACGGAGCCAAAGAGTATACTTACGCATTAGCAGACAATTTTCTGAATTTCTGTCGCATCTCCTTGTTGCTTGTCGTGCCTATCCTGCTTAGACCATATCACAGCGTTCCAAGCGCAATTCCATTCCATACGATCACAGGCATTATAATCTTCTTTTGCTGCGTACTGTACGTTTGTTTTATTGTTTTATTATCAATCAGATTACCTGCATTTCTTCTCTGGAGGCTAGGATTGTGCCTCATTTCATATTATTTTTGTATCATAATGTAGTTCTTTATTGCATCAAATGACTATGTGAAGGCAACGTGACCAGTTTTTTTATCGATTCTAAAGACAGCAATAATCTACAGTTGCACTAGTGTAACGATTAAATGCCCAGCTTTGACCAGTCACCCGCTTATTTACCATTCACAAGCCGTTACGGACCGACATGGGTTCTCCGTAGTACTCGCCAATCAATGCTGACATCGGGCTAAAGAAAAAAAAAGCTAGCGTTCACTTAACACGCCACAATTGTTGACGAAACTAATGACTTCAGCATGCGAACAAGGTTACCGAAAGAAGAAAAAAATATAGTCAGAAGCTTGAAATTACTTTGAGGTTTGATTTCTAGAACCTAAAACTCAAACGCGGCCGGGAAAAGCTCTTGTTTTGTTCCTTGGGTTATATGCAAGTCTTAGTGGTAGATGGCGCGGAAATATGAAGTAAGGAAACTTAATTCCTTCGACTTCCTGCGCTGGCATAGAGTGCTTATGATTTCATAAACTGCTAAACGAACGAATATTTGTGTCCTAAGTGAGGCCATGCCCGTATGTTCACTAACATTACATATTAAACAAAAGATTTCTTATTTTCGTCATGTCTGGCGGAGTTTAAGTCATATGGAAGAGTGTAATTTTTCTCCTGTTCCTTATATAGCGCCTATTTTGTCTCCCCTAGAAAACATTAAGAAGCGCGGAAAGACACCCCTATTATGTTGCCATTGATAAAGCTGACTGGAAACGACATATACTACTGAAGTTTTATTAAATTGCTATTACGGATTGCTATACAAACACTTCGCCTGAGCAGGTAGGATGCGGCTAGCTGTTGCCGTGAAGAGCGCACCCATATTTCTCACACGACACACCTTCTTGTGTTCTAGCGGAAGACCGTCATGTTTCACGAAAGCAGTGGCACGCTAAAGGCATAGCTAGTCTTGCATCTTATTTAAACATAGTGGGAACTCATTCTTATCGCGCAAAGTGATAAGAATGTTTTTGATGGCAACGTTTTTGATGGCGGCGATTGGCACAGCCCAAATATGTGAAGACCGTGGTTACGGCGTACAAACGACACGCTCAATTATCCTTGCTTCTACCCAATTTAATCAGAGCGCATATGGCTTACTTTTTCCAGCGATCAGCTGCATAAAAGAATTGCCGTAGAAAAGCCAGAGTGCGGGAAGTTAATCTGCTTAAAAAGTAGGGGGTTTCTTCGCCGAGTGTAGCATCAATACGAATTGCGTTATATATACACAAGAAAAGTCCGTATTGGCCAAATTAAAGCACGTATTCGATAGTTACCCTGTTGTTCGCGAACAGGTACAATGTTTTGGAAATGTAAGGGAGCAAAATACCTGGCCTGGAAATGCGCACATACATGAACGCAAACGCGTACGCACGCGTGTGCAATAAACCACCCGCAGAGGGGAATAAAACACAGTGTGAAGAGCGCGTTAGAGTCCACTCACAGCTTTCGATCTTCATCGTGCAGACTTGCGTGTCGTGTGGGTACGTTTCGAACTTCATCGCACAGGATAGGAGTAGAGTAAGCCTGCACGAAAGAGAACCCCTTACTGAACATACTATTAAATCTTCTACGTACTAAGCAATCAGCGTGCGAATGTGCGTTCTTTTTACTTTGTTGTCAACACAGTTGAAGGACACGACCGTTTACACGTCGTTTCAATGAACGTTACGCATGAGCATTGCAGCCTCGCAAAGGAAACGAAACATGGCCAGTAGTCTGAATCCTACAACCGACGGCACAGTGTGAACATAGTTGCGTCCGATGCGTTCCAGCATCACTTGTACTGCGGGAAATGAGCATGCGTTATTTGGCGCCAGTTTGGACGGGCTACGTTGTCGCTTCCAGTAGGCGTCGACAAGAGGGTTAGAGGGCGCGAACACGTGACAGTAGTATAACAATAAACATCGTGCACTTGGTTTATTTGAAAGTCGGTACGGTAAAGCTATTCGACGCACGCCGAGGGCTGATTGCACTCACTTCACCATGTAGAGTATGCTGCCGTCCGAGTAGAGCCATATGTAGTGATTCGGAATGGTCATCTCTTGGAACGTTACGCGCTTCGCGTTCTTGAAGAACGAGTCGGGTCGCCACATCTGGTGCAGCCAATTGACGGGCAGGAGGCGGTACTTGGACGTCATGTTGCGCGGCAGCCTCAGCCGGTGGTCGTACCAGGACTGTGACATGAAGATGTCCGCCACGTAGGTCTGTGCGAGAGGCCGCAGGAAACGCAGGACGGTGAGGTAAGACAAGCGAGCACGAATATTGTATTTTACGTTGGCGTTGCTATAGTGACAGGTACCCGTGTGGCGATGGAAGCCACGTATCAAGTGGGCCAGACCGAACCGAGGTAGACGTTGGAAACTTTAAGCCTTTTCACCATGATATTGAAAGCACGAAGCTTACATTGATGCTAAAATCGACTCAACACACTGCTAAAATTGAATAAGGCACAGACTTGAAACGCACCTACGCCTCTTTGCGAATTAAACCGACTGTACGTTGCTAAATTCTCAGTCCACATTTCTGTCCTTCATTATTTCGAGTAAATAACGTTTATTAGGATTAGTCGAATGATATTTCGGTTAAATATTCATTAGGGGAAGTGATACTTACGATACATCCCGCGTTTATAGTTTGACAATTCGTGCACTTAAACGCCCTTTAATCGAAGGCAGACGCAGGCGCATTAGGTTCATAGGAGTTGGATAGAACAGAATGCTGGCACTGTGGGCGCGTGATTTTGATTTAAAGACTACATTCAGAGTTAACATCCGTAGTATCTGGGCGCTCAGCGCATGCATGAACTTAGTTTGCTGCATTTTTGTCAATGAACTAAAAATTTACATTGCAGAATAATAGGGTATCGTAAATGACAAACAATAGAAAGAGACGACTCACCATTGAACCTTCGTCGATGGAATCTAGGCTGAGGACGGTAACGTGGAACTTGACAGATGTTGCCCTTCCTGGAAAGATAAATATATTTAGGCCCGTAATGAGAACATTCACGTAGGCTAGGATTCAAATGACCACAGGTGTATCACTACCATACGCATTCCCAGGAAAACAATTCTGCAAGATGATCGTGTAGATAAAGCGTTAAGGGGCGTTTGTGCACGTTATACTTGAAAGATTCGACTTTCCTTGCTGTTTATTTCGTCAGTTTGTTCCGTGGGGAGGCTTCAGTTATTACGGCGTTTTGGTGTGCAAGGCGAAGGCCGAGCCGAGATGGCTGGTGGCTTCGTGCGCACTGTGTTCCCGTACTGTCGGTGGTCACGTAATCTCACGTTATCGAGACGCGGTGGAGGGTGAGGCAACAGGAAGCGGTCGCTTTGCGCCGCTCGCGCTCGTATGACATCGAGTGTGCGCGGTCATTGAGTGAGATTTGTTCATATTCACCTGTGCACACGTGACGCTATTAATGTTAATTTATTTAGTAAAGGAACATATACTACAATTTCTGAAACTGTTTAAGCTATGTACCTTCCTTCATGTAGTTGTTTAATTTGTTTGCAGGCTATATTCTTCCCGACAGTTTATAACGTTATTTCTTGTGGGTGATTTACCCGTTATCGGCTTACACCAAAGCAATAATATGTGCTGTATGAAAACACGCAGAGCTTCATTTCGCATGTACAACGAGTGCTGCATAGTAGTCCCGTGCAGACATTGTGACTCAGTTGTTTCCTCGGTCGCTATATTAGAATGCGTGTGCGCTTGAACGGTAAATGAAGCGAATGAAAAGCATTTTGAAACTCTCGAACGCATCCAGAATATGGACACAAATTCCCAAGCCATTGTCTACTGATATGAGTTCAGCTCGAGGGTATTTCTAGAAGTAGGTTTTCATGCTCGTTCAAATATAGGTTATTGTTGGCGTTATTCATCGTCTGGACGTTAATATACAAGATGTGCCAGGTAAATTTACCAAAGAGGTATTAATATGCCGAAGCACTCAACATGGACGCGACCAAATGAATAGTGTTACCTAGTGTGTGGACCAAGTCCTACGTTTTTTTCTGTTTCACTTAATTGACAGTTACTCAAGAATAATAACCAACTTCAACAGTTAATAGAAATTTAGCGCAGTACTTCCAATGAGAAAGTATAAAACACCTAATTCAACTGCTTTAGGGTTTCTTCAGGTTTCGTAATAATCTTTTCGGCCTCCTAAACGAAGCCCGATAAATCTAAAAAAAAGAACAAAGAAACACGTGACATGCACCCTTGTGCGCAGCAATTTAAATGCTCGCAGATGTTCCACGTATCAACGAACAGCGCATTTATTCAACTGCTTAAAACTTGCAGGGCAGTGACACAGGCGATGCCCGCTCAATTTAGGCCAGTGATGCGCTTCCTTTCGCCAGCTTAGGAGCCGCAGTTCTCGACAGTGGTCAGCCCAGACACCTGCTTCCTACCTCTGTCACTTTTCAAGCGGTCGCACACGAGGCTAAAATGTGCTCACAAAAATTTTGCTTCTGGTTTTGAAAACATTTCAGACTGGATGCATCTGCTGTCTTTTTCAACGCGTGCGATGTTGTTAGTACTGTCAACGTTCGTATTACCATTGCGAAAGCATTGTGTGTCCCGTGGGGCACAAAAGCCGGCGTAGCAGGCAACGAGTGGTACCAAGAGTCATCGTCATCAGTGACGTCATCACAGTTTTGTATGGCATAAGTAGTAACACGGAATTAAAGTTAGAACAAGTTAGACTAAGGGGCGTCAAGGTGAAGAAAAGTGAACGAAGGCAAACTAAAGTGAATTAAAGCTGGTACAAATTAGGGCAAAGTGGATTAAGGTGCATTGAAGTAGTTAAGGTGGACTAAGGGTGCTACAAATTAGAGAAAGGCGGATTAAGGTTAGTAGAGATAAAAAGAAGTTGCATTTAGGCGGATTAAAGCAGAGTGGGGAACGACACGTGACAATGTTTGACGTTACGTATCATGGACGTAAACAATTAATTTGAAAATTCTTAATGCTTGTCATTCAAATCTTGTCATTCAAATTAAGGATGCTTAAGTCACCGTAGATTTTTACGAGCGTGTATTGCATGTACTGCGAATGAGTCCGGGAGAGAGAGAGAGACAGTCAACTTTTATTGATGCCATCAATCACGAAGACGGACGCAGCATCCCTCCGCCTAGCTGAAGGCCAAGATCCCTTAGGTCTCAGCGGCTGATTCGGCTAGCTCGACGGCCCAGATCTGGTCTCAGTGGTCTGAGCTGAGCAGCAGCGTATCCCGCAGCTGCCGGTTTCGAATTTTGCGGCCATCGAAAGGGGCCGCCTTCGAGCATGTATGGGTTGGGCAGATCTGCTGCACATTCTATGGGAAAGAGTCCGTGAACTAACTTTCCTCTCAGCCGAGAGAATTCCCCTCTTCCTGGACAGTTGCGCTTGTTTTTTCTAGACATTAGCTTACCATGTTCCTTTGGGGGAGCAAGGTTGTCGTAATCCTGGGGGTTTTCCGGCAGTATAGAGGAGATATCCAGGTTTTCGTCGCCCCTCATGTTGTCCCAGTTCATGTCGCTGAAATGGAACATAAACAACAATTGAGACATTTTTTTCTTCCTCGAAGCGCTGGAATACTCGGGGAAGTAACACGTAAACGACAGACCCAATAAACTAGGTACAGCGATACTCTGTGATTGCTGCGGACTTCCGGAATTTCTCACCGCGCCCCACGACTAATACTATGCAGACATACTGTGCACCGGCGGTGGTTTTACAGACATATGCACTTCTGCCTAGAGCGCTTTAAAAGACTATTACTGGCGGAGAGGACTTACGGAGTCGCCATCTGTCGTGAGCGCCTCGCTTGCGTTGTATGAGGGATAACGCACCGCGCTCCTCATAGATTTGGCTGTCTGCGCTCAAGAAAAACACCACGCGCAAGCCTCTCTCGGCATTTATGCAAGTACTCTCGAAACGATAGAAGTTGTTCGCTGTCAAAATAATAGCCTTGGGCAAAAAGAAAGAACATAATGGCTTACAGACGCCATCTGTTTACCGAATGCGTAGAGTGAACGCCCACTGCGCGTGGTGGCCGCGATGGAGTCCCTGGAAATGTTTTTGCGTGAAAGCATGGCGATCGCTGTGGACGAACTGTGTGCGGTATGTTATTATAGTAGGCTGTCTGTATAAGCAAATGGAGCATAATATTGAAGCCTCAATGCAGCGACCGCACGCGTTCGCAGCGAACGACTGCGCGTCTGCATGCATGTCCGCGCCCAATGTTTGCCTTTCTCTACAAGCGCGTTTTTGCACGGTGCCGTGAACATTAGGCCGCCTCATATGAGAATTTGAGAGCGCACAAGCAACCATTGTTGCGTGGACGCTACCAGAGCCGTTCAAAAATAATTTTGTTATTACTAGGGACTTCGACGCTTACGGCGATTTGTGATATGCCGTTGCGAAGATTCAATCTTTCTTGTTTCTTCTAAATTTATTGAACGTTTCAATATCATTATGTCTGAAGTTGCATTGCACTGTATGTCTATCGCTCTTCTCAGTGAGAAATTTCCCGTTACTTATTCCTAATCAAGTGTATTCATTGTTTGGTACGTGCTAACACAAGCATGAGCATATGCCATGCCTTCTTTTAACGCGCTCCTTACCATTCCCTTTCTATTCCAGTGACCTTGTCAGCATCTAGCATGAAAAAGATCATAGACCAAAGCCTCATGGCATTAGCCGGGGAGCGCGCACGGGCCAGCGTCTCAGCGCGCATCTTCTGCTACTCACTGAACAGATGTGAACATCGCAGCCCCGACGCCATAGCAGAAATCTTCCTCGCGAAAGTGCCTGCTACATACTCAACTTGTAGCCTATAGCTGCTTGCCAGTTCTAAGTTCCGCGATCCAAGCTTCAGGCAAGTTTGTGTCCCGTGGGTACGTGTGAAAGCTGACGCCGGCACCATCGGGTACGTCCGGCACTGCGGTACCGAGCAATGGCATACCATGTAGGATGCCCTCGAAGGCAGCCACTACCTATTATAGTGCTTTCAAGTGTTATCAAGCAGACACCCACAAGGGGAAAACTTTCCCACTTGATCAGAAGCACAGCGCAGGTGGGACTTTAAACTTTCGTTTTCAACTTGCTTTGGCGCTCTAAAGGCTGCCGACGCGGCTGCTGTGTCCCCGTGATCCCACATACCACGTCACGCCGACGGCGGCGCCAGCTGTTCTTGTGTTGGAGCTCGCCCCCAATGCTTTCGAAACGCTGCAGACACCTGAACACGTAGATCCCCAGTTTTCAGCGCTGTTTCACAAACGCCGTAGCTACTTTGACATTGCTCTTTGTTTGCTTGATAGCGCGATGCTCTAGCGCTGAAAACAGGTGTCAACGACGGTACAACGCAGCTTCTGCAAAAGGGCTGGCTCATTCTAGCCCTTGAGCTTCGTTCCACCGTTTGTGAGCTTTTTCTGCTGGCAGATCTCAAGCTATTCAGAAGTTGAGGTAGCGCCGCCTCAGTCAGATAGATTTTGTGCTAATCAGTGGTCATCATGGAAATATGCTCCATCTGGTTTATGTAACAATCGAAATACGTGGTTCACATATGGGCGAAACGAATCACGAGTACGGTGGAGCTCCATTTTCAATATGAGACATTAAGAAGCCAACAGACCGTCAAGGCAAGGCAAACTTTTCTTGGCTTCAATGTAGGCTAGCTTCACGTGGTTGCCTACATTCATCGCACAGCGAGGGTCTCAACACTGGCTCTAGCGATGCCTCGAAATAGCATGCGACGAGTTTATGGCTAGTAGCTAGTTGCGTGCTTATAATGTCATGTACTACTGCACGTGATGCCTGCGGTTGTGATGACGTCGCACATCCACCGCCAATGAGGGGAGCGGCGTTGGCAACTCCATCGGGACAATGTTTCATACACGCCCACTACAAAAGAAATAATAAAGGTTGCACGGAGGAACACCACTTTCGTTTCAATTTTTCTTTTTGGGGAATGTGAAGTTGATAAGTATTTCAGCCTTCTAGATTCGGCATTTAAACGTCGAAGAATGTCCCCTTCTTTTGGCTTTGTTATCTATTGGCGTCATGTAAGTGTTTTAAATTTGTGTTCAGGCTGATTCGGTTGATAATTGAAGCCGACGAACAGACATTTGTCTTCATTACAGAAATCACTCTTGCGCTTGCTTGTTTTGGCCGAATGCCGAGGGCGAAAAATACGATACCAGAAAAAAGAAAGCGAGTATACATCCACATCCATTTTAGTACTGTAACCTCATACTTTTCCTACATCACCGTTTGACACGCGGGACGATCTTTCAAAGCAAAACGACCTCTTAACGAGGGGATGCGCAAGTCTCGAAGCTTATACAGGTAGTAAATGTTCGGAGCTTATAGACATTTTGTTTCGACAAAGTATGCTCATAAGGCTCAACGAAATATGCAATGCATTATAGCGCAACAAACTATGTAGCACAAAACATACATGAGGCAATTCGTGCCCAGTTCGTGTCTGTGCCTTCGTTTATCTCTGTATATTGATTGCTGCGCATATTTTTTTACTGTCAACGTAAGCTCTGGAAGATTTCTTCGTTAAGCCGCTTTGCCAAAGCTGATCGGTTCATTCTCATTCCCAACAAAGTCACGGTGCTAAATATTCTGCCGTCGTTTAGTATTACCCTTGGGACAGGCATTTTTGCGAGATTATCAGACGACGTCTTTAAACGTACGTCGTAGAAGCTGACCTTAGATTTCGAGGCAGGCGCAATGCCGTCACAGACTTCATGCAAGTGCTCCTGATGTGACATAGTCATGTCAAACGGGCAGGACATATCAGTTCGAGAAAGAGTGATCCTACATGTCTATTCACTTCATGAACAGACATGATCATGACATTTCTGGCACCATTTTATGCATATCCGGGTGCTTTCAGCGTTAAGCGTGTTAAATTGGTGTTAACACTAGTAAAAAGTCGAATTACTTTAGCATACACTAAAGAGGATGAACGCGAATGCCTGCCTGGTCGCGACACCTTCATTAAATTACTTTGTCATTCTGATTCGAATGCGTTGTCATTTCCTATTACTTGTGTTCTCTTGTCTTTCACTTTACTTGTTCTCTTATTCGGTCGCCTAGATATCGCCACTGGTTCTGCGTGCTTAATAGCACGGTATAATGGTCGGGACAAGTCTATGTAGACCATTACGACACATAAGCAAATTCATCGAATGATCTTTTCTTTTATTTTAACACTTTCATCGACGAAAGTAGCTACCTTGGGCTTGTATATATGGTGCCTTCTACTTTCTTGTAGCGCAGGGACAGGAGACGGCGAATTAGACAAACGCACAGCACTAACTATCACAGGTTTAATTCCAGTTCTCGCAGGCGTAGTTATACTCCTCAATACGTCATAAGACACCTGTACATTGCTCAGAAAATATGAACAAAACCGGGAAGGCGCACGGAGACACTTTTATGACCACACTAATATTTAGAATGGTGTTCATTGAACACGAATAGCATAACCGAACTCTTTTATCGATAAAGAAATTGATGGTCTACTGGCACATGGGCTTGAATTTTGGTGCCATAACGCCGGACGGTCGTCAGAGTTTTTGACCCATGAGTAATCTAAGGCTTTCCTCCTAATAACAAAAAAAGCACTATAGTCCATGAACGCGGCGGACATAATTATACAAAAAGCGTTCGCGAGCGTATTGTCCTCGCGAGGAATCGTCCACTAATATGGGCACTACTCAAAACTAAAAATCTGCAGACAGTCGTTGCCACCCACATCACTGCGAACGCAGTCAACCATTATTACCACCGCGCCGATCATTTTGCACCCCTTCACCTATTTATGGAACGTGCGAGCACTCATTGAACCATGCCAACACATGCCTGCTTTACAACCACAACCGCAATAAGAAAATAAAACTCTCCCTAAAGTGGAATATGCAGCGATCTCATAGCACGCTCAGTCGTGAGTCTTTAGAGCTTGTCGGTGATTATATGCGAACGATCCGGTCTTATTAGGACTAACGGCTAACCAGCTGCGATTGCCTGGGAGCTCTTTCGGCTAGTTGACTGTCAATCGCGGGTTTAGAGGGCTGTATATTAGTCCCACTCGCTTCGCGTTGATTTTTGTTTTGTATTTTCATTTGTGATGACACCTACCTCGTCGCAATCGTCGTGACGCGTTCCACTACATAGGACGATGTTCATAGTTCCAGTCCCATTCCTGACAGCCAAACCTTCGAAGGACTGCATCGATACGCAGTAATGAGCCACTGCCAGTCTAATAAAAGCAGTATTACGAAACGTGAAGCACAAAGGAAAAACTGGGAAGACAGGACGGACACTGGCTTGCGTTTCCGACGTCCGTGCCGTCTTCCCCGTTTCGATGCGAAAGCATCGTATGGCCCGTTGAGCGAAAAAGCCGGCGTCAGTAGCCGTGAAATGGCACCTAAATTCGAATTGGCTATGACGTCACGTCACGTGCGCGCTTCGACGAATCAACGTGGGCGAAAGGGAACACCTGCTGCCCCACTTGTATGCCAGGTGTTGCGTGAATGGAGAAGGCACTGCCGCGATGCCAGGTCGCCCTCGCTCTCCGAAGTCTGTGTTATCCGTGTGTTTCTTGTCCGAGCAACGTCTGGTGGGAGCTGGCGTGAGGAATAGCGGCAGCAGCAGTGAGCGAAGGGACCTCCGCGCTGTCTGTCGCTTCAATGCAATCTCAGCAGCGAGAAGACAGCGCACGGCCCACCGAGACTGTGTCGCCAAAGCAGATCGCTTTGAAAATAAAGCCCGCGCGACCGCGCACGACTGAAGTACAGCGTCCCGCTCACTCCCCTCCCCCTGTGCCATCTGCGCGACGGAATACAGTGCCCTGCCTCGCCTTGCGCGCGCGAGATTAGGCTGCCATCATCGCGTCACCGTCGCACACTTTCCCTCGCGCACACAGCGTACGGTGCGTGATGACAATGTTATCACGAGACGAACCCGGTACGCATGCATCGCAAAGGAAACCTGTAGCAACTGGCAGAGGAGGTCAACCCAGCGCGCCTCCACCTACCTTCCTCCTCCGCTACCCTTCGCCTCGTTTTTCCTATCCCAATTCGCTCAGCGTTTCCGATACATTACTCTAGATGGGGTTACTTAACCTGGCGCGCGATTCGCTTCCCCTGCAGGTGCCTGGCTCGTTCGCTTGCTTCGCGGCTTAGGACAGACGCCGTCAATTTCACGAGCTGGCCAGATACGTTTGCGCATAATGAAAAACAAGCGTGGAGCAGGGGCAAACGCAGAAGAGTCCCTTTCATCGCGCTATCTCGGTCTGCTCGGTGTGCCTGCGTGCCATCTCATTGTTTTTCAAAAGTGCCAGAGCGCGTGCCCAAGCCTTTCGCCCCCGGGAGCAACAGGCCGTGCTTCTCTGCGCTGGCTGCCCGCACCCGATAAGCGGTAACGACGAAAAAATATATACATATATTTATATATAGAAACTCCCGCTTAGCGAGAGGGCGCGCGCGGGTTGAACTATAAGGCGAGTTGGTATAGTCGTTCGTTCTCGTCCTCCCTTTCGCGCATTGCTCTGCGGCGTTCACCACTCATTCATACAGCAGTGTCCGCGGCCCGGGGTTCAGCGGAGAACAAACAAAGCCTCGAAGGCACGGACGCTCTACGCTCGCACGTTTCGCGTGATAAAGTGGCGGAGCTACTTGAACGACCAAAAAACGCGATGTGTAAACGCGATGTGCAAACGCGACAGGCAATAAGAAAAGAAAAAGTGCCCAAAACGAAACGCTTTCGGCTGGATTTCTTTTTTTTTTCTTTTCGCCCGCGCTTGGCGTGCGAGGCCAAGAGCGTGTTGTGAGCCGAGAAGATTCGTAGCGCGTACAGCACGATACGTGGAAAGTGGACACGCTTCGCTCAAGGAAAGGGCTTTGAATTTGCTATCTCTGTAACGAACTTGCGCTCTGCTGGGGTTAGGGATGCTTAATTACTCCATTACTGATTAATTGTCCTAAAAGCTAATAAGAACAGGCTTCGCATGGTGATTCGTTAAACTATGTTTCTGGTGCAGTATTTGAAGGCGTTTAAAAACAAAACAAAGCAAACGCGTTCCTCAATTAAGACTTGCGGGAAATTGGGACGCTGTGAAGTGGAAGAGCTGTGGGGCTTTCCGACGTAGGGCGTAAGGAAAGCGGCCTTGGCGTAGGGCTCGTTTTTCTTGCGATGGAACTCGAGTGACGCACTTTTCAGTAGGTCGCAGATCGTCCACAAATCAGCCTGGGAATGAACGTTTCTTCTAATGAGACTCACGTACAGCTATAAAATCTTACGCGTGCCGTCCGGTGAGCTCTGAATGCGTGAAAGTATTTTTTCTATTGTGATTAAGGTTAACACGCAAACCTGCGCCCCCCGAAAAAAGACACAAACAAGAAACAATTATCGCAAAAACAGAGAGCCACATTTTTCAGCTGTAGGAACAACGCGCAAACGTTTAATAACCGCGTTTGTTGTACTACAAAATAACATGCTTTCGTAAATAAACTCGTATGATTGCAAGAGTGTGGCATTCTTTTTAATTGTCTTTTTTTTAATCTAACACAGAACCTGTGATACCTGCACATGGGCGGCGACTGTAATGGCTTCAATGCCCCTTGAATGCTCTGTGAAAACGTGTGCCTTGAAAGGATGATTCACTTCATCCGTGCATTGAGGCACGTAAATGTACCTGTTCGCTATACCTTGGTCGTTACACAGCACTAATGCCATATTTCCAGCGAATAACGGCTAGTTTTACAAGTCCTTGACTAAAATTTTGGCATAATGCCGCATGAAATTTAGGACTAAGTGTGCAAATACGCATATTATTAGCAGGGCATACGCTTACGAAGTTGCTTAGACTTAAGAAGGTTCTGACGGCGCAAAGTTAAAATCAACGGAAGAAATAAGAGGAGAGAAACAGAGCGCCAAAACATTGCGCCATACGTCCTTCATAAGCTGTGCACCACCTGCCCGAACTTCATACTCTGATAGACAAAGGCTTAGTTATTTCAATTTTCACAAGATTTGGTGTTGTTGAAGTTCGGGCGACATTTTAAAATATTTTTTTTAAACATGCCAACTGAAATACACTGGCACATTGCGGGGAAGTTTGGCATAATGCCGAAGAAGCAATGTTCGGAATTCATGGTGATAAATGGGCTCTCTTTCAAATTACGAATTATACTGAAACATCGTTTACACTGTTCACCTCTCTTCTTGCTCTATTGTTCAAGCTTGTAGCGTTTCATGTGATATTGTAATGTCGTGTAATTTCATTACTTCTACGTCGGCATCATCACAACTGCAATGCGACTCTATTTCCTCTGTTTACTTCTATTTTAAGAGAGAGAAAAATGCTCTGAGAAAGAGCAAATGCTATAACGAACGCATGTTCTTAAGATTCAGAGACAGCATAGTAGAGCGTCAGAGATACGTACGCCGAGACGTAGCTTGCTGCTGATGCTGCTGCTGCTGCGGCGATGAACAGTGCGACTGTCACGTTCCAAGGGAAGCGACCAGGGCGGCTCATGTCTCTCGACAGGGGGCCGCATGTGGCTTGGCCCGCGCTCTGGAACTTGGCCTCATCCTGGGAGAGAGAGAGAAATAAATATATTTATTTATTTCTAAAATAAGTAAATAAATCACTCATACGTTTGCTAAATAAATAATTCATAGATTCCAGGGGCGTGAGTACATGTGTGTGGGTTTGTCTGTTTGTGTGTCTGCGTACGCGCGCGGTACTGTTTGCACAGGAAATGCGAATGGACGTCACGACAAACGCTTGCATTGCAAATTTTCTTGAACGCTTTGTGGTTTCGTTGACACCCAGGGTAATGCGGCTTCCAGAAAATCCGAAAGCCATTTGGGGACCATTGTGGGGATCCACTGTTTTCGCTCCGTTTTTGATGGGTATGTTTCCGCATTTCTAGAATTTGGAGTATTAGCGTGTATTTGTCGCTTCAATGCGGCAGAAAGTGCCCGATTCATTTGTTCGAGCGTATAGGCTTCGTGAATTCAAAAGAAGTCACAGAGGGAGTACAAGCTGTCGTTTTGAAAAGAGCCATACTTAGGGCAAGAAAGTTTTAATGCCATAAATTCAAAATATTGATGTTTTGCATAACGTTTCAAAAACAAACATCCATCCAATTTGCACAAATTAGGTATGCTGAGGCCGTTCGGCTCGACGTAGGTCACAGGATCAACATAGTCATGCACAAATCTGGAACCAAAGACTATTGGCCCCACAAGAATACATGTAGCACTCGCAGCTGTACAACCCGTAAGTACTAGTGTCCTGTCTGTCATTAATGTTCTAGCGTAATAATCAATCCGCTTTACCTGTAGCATAATTCATTAATTACAAAAAAGTTAGGTTGGAACAAACAGCGTTTCAAGTCCGATATTGGCTACATCTTGTGACCGAAAGAAAAATAAAGCTACAGAATGCATCACTTAGACAGAATTCATGACATAAAGGAATAGAGGTATATATCACAGCAACAAATTTCTCAAGACGGCCTAATTGAATATGTCAGATTATAACGTAGCTAAGCCTTAATAAGGGATTACAAGACAGGAATATATAATTCTACAATCCAGATGAAAAGAAGACCTGATTCTTCGTTATTAAAGACTGGGTCAGAATAAATGGCCTGCAAGCTATAAATTTCTCCAAGCACTCGCTTCAGTTGCGCGGAACAAGACATAATAGAAATACCGGATGTTTAAATCCCGTCCAGCGTGTAAATTGAAATGCGGTGACATGGCGCAGTCTAACGAGGGTTTGAAAGGCGATGCTGTTCTGGTGCTTTGATATCCCAGACAAATATTACACGTATGACTATCTTCCAACATCCAAAAAAATTTTATCAGCGTTTATCATTACCTGGCTTTTACAGTCGGGATAGAAGTAGTTCATCGTGCGATGCTTCCAATGTGCCACTTTTGATCCCTATGTACCACCTAGGGATGGAATCCGTCAAAATTTATGAGTGCTCACGAAAATATGAAGCGGTTTGCGTAACTAAATAAGCATCAGGTATTTTCTGCCTGCATAAGAAAGGTGCGTATCATGAAGCAAGCAGTGTTTCACCTGTGAAATGGAACATGAATAAGTAAGTGGAAGGTATTGGATGTTGCTCAGCACTAAACGAAATGAAGTAATCAAACAGTGGGACTCAGTCTAAAAAGCACATTGTAAAAACGAGGTGCTGGAGCCTAATTTAAAATGACTTTAGGAAACATTTAGGATTTGTTCTGCGCCTCCGCAGACGTTGTTACGACTTTGCACCGCTGCACCACTATTACGACTTTGTGGTGCCGTAGCGCTCGTCACCCGTTTTGTGACAGAGCGTTGGTAGCGAAGACTCCGAGCCAGGCGTCGATGAGAATAACGAAAGGGATTTTATACATTATATAAAGGTCATTGTACAGGACAAGATCGGATCGGCACTGGGGCCGAGAGCTCACACAAACGCGACTGTTCCCGCACGGCGACGTCCGGCGAAAACGCGTGACACATCTCACCCCAGTCGGGAGCGACACTGTCTCCCGGTGGGTCGGCGGATCCTGTTTTTCAGGCGGCGTGTCGCGTCTTTTATAATCCCCGAGGAACCATTGTCATTCAAACGGCCCAATGCAAAGTCAGCACTCGGCGGTCGTCCGAGAGGTCCAACCAGCGACCGCACTGGCCACCCGGTTCAAAGTTCGCGCGCGCGGTGACCTCCATGCAAAAGGAGGTGCGGCGCCGGGCTGTCTGGCACTCGCTGACACGTCCGAACACGCTGCTCGCCGAGGCTTCTCCCGCAGGACACCGCTGACTGACGGCTCAACATCTTGACTTGTGAAGGGAGAATTAGGGCGCTCCCAGGATAGATTCTGCATCTTGCAGATTCGGAATCCGGGCTTGTGGTAATGGCACAACAACGTTCAGTGTGTGCGAATGTTCCGAGCTGTGAAGAGTTTCACGCGTGGCTCATTCGAACTGTCAGCAATTCTGTTTGATTTTTGTTTCGAGTCTGGCGTCACATGACACTGTAGTGTGTCGCTTCATGCAAGGCGAGAAGGCTAGCCTTTGTGCACGCTTTCGAAACGAGGAGTGGGAAAGGAAAGAAAAGTGGCTTGTCTCGGAAGCGTCCTGGTTTCTTTCTAAAACATTGCCGATTCTTCCAATCATACCCACTTCAAACGGAATAAGCATTGTGCGTCTTTCCCTCAATCTTTCAGAAAATTTGACTGCATACCCTTTCTTTTCAGTTTCGCCCCATCATGCAACACCAGAATTCGGCTTCGTGCAAGGCAAGTCAAAGAAGATTTGACTCTAAATGTAAGTCTTGTTAATAAACACGCAGCGCGGTGGAAGCGGGAAAATGCTACACCTATTACAGACAGCCACCACTTCAGCTGCGAATATTCCTGCGCACGCATTTGCACGAGAAAGTGCGCTAACAGAATGTGCGGGTACCGGCTGCTGGCAGCCGGCACCGAAGTGGACACTCTGTGAGTTAGGATGAATGCGTGAGATATATTGGGTTTCCTCGCGAATCCGGTGACACTGAAGCACTTCTGGCTCTGCTTTTCGGGTCGGCGGATTCGCCTGGCTCTCACTTCATGCTCTGGCGGTGGGTGTGCTTGTTGTTCCCCCGTGCAGTTTTAAGCTTTGATGTACTAGACTGTCAAGCCGTGTTACCTCACACGAGCGTTGCGTTTAGGTTTTTGCCATGTTATGGCCGTGGCTTTATCTGCAATCCCGTTTCTGCCACCGGTAAGCTTGCCACAGTACCTTGATGCTTAAAACTAACCGCGTGAAACTTAGCCAAACGGTTAAAAAAGTGGACAGCCCTGCACGAATATATATATATATATATATAAATAAATATATATATATATATATATATATATATATATATATATATATATATATATATATATATATATATATATATATATATATATATATATATATATATATATATATATATATATATATATACTGTTGTGGCGGAGAACAACGCACACTCGCTCCGTTGGTACAGCACAAATGAAGAAACACGTCTGGCCCACCAGCTGAAACGTTGGACAGTAAGAAAGAACGCGTGTATATATGTGTGTGACCGTATGATTCAGTGCGTTGCAAAAAATATTAAGAAAATAAACTGCCCCAAATTCTTTCGCTGAACGCCGCTTCGTCAAAACCTGCACATTGTAGTACTAGCGCCCCAAATACATGCCGATATAGGATAAGTTGGAACTTATAACATTTCGTCTTTTGTGTCTGGACTTGTTCATGTAAAGGTATTGTGAATTCAATGATGACGAGAAAGGAAGCCCTAACAAACGCAACAATGATGTGGCAAAACGTGCTTACTGCGTTGACTGTAGGCAAGGCGCAATTTAAGACACACCTATGCTATTATGCTTTCTGGAAAAAAATATTAATCTTGTTTTTCAAGTTGACCCCCTACCGACCAGCAATTTCACACGGTCATTTGCCCAAGCAGGGTTAGGCTGTATCGCCACTCAACTTATGTTTATAATGGGGTGATTATAGGCGTTAGCAAATACCTACAATGGGCGAATGCAATGAAGCCGGAAGTTTCAACATCTGTTGCTTATATTAAACACATTTAAACACAAGTTGGCTGTACAGAACAAAACAGTACTTTTCTTGGTGTGAACGATGCCCGACGGCATGTTCTGTGGCGCTGCAAATACACTGCAGCCGTAGCGCGGATGATAAAGTGTGTGCCGGTAAATACTCACTTGAATTGCGCGCCGTTCGGCTTCGTTATTCGTTACATTTTTCACAAGCATGACTCATTCTAGTCAATGTTATCCAGAGAGAAATGAACTCTGAATGCCGAGAAATCGTTTTCCGCTGGCTTAGCCTTCTTGATTTGTAGGGGACGTGACTTCCTAGTGAAAGCAGTTATCGGAACATGCGTGTGTTTTTTTTAACCGCGGTAGCTGATAGAGAAGGTATAAGGTTTAACGCCACCTTAACCTGAGCTACAACTGCAAAAAAAAAGAGAAAAAAAATGGTGGTGTGGTTGGTTTCCGTAGTGGACAATAAAAAACGCGGAGCCCACGGAACGCCGAGGAGACAAATGCCAGACCTGCGACGGTCGTTGAGACGAGAAGTTGAGAGTGCATCTGGTTGGCTTTCCCTGTTTACCTTCTTCACGAAAGATCAATATTCAATCAGGCAGCCGAGACGGTCCCATGAGATGGCGCGTGATTTTTCTGTTTCGGAGTGCGTTCCCATGCACGTCTCTATGCAGCACATGCCGCAACGGACACCGTAATCTTCGTTTGTTTTTTCGGAACTCTCCGGGTGTCCTGTTTTGGCGTTTGCCGTGTTTCTTGCAACGTGATGATCACTGCAAGATACGCGCCTTCTTCGCTCCTTTTTTGCTTAGTTTATCTTTAGACTGTCATTCGGAAGTCAACTTTTGGAATCGTTGTTTTCTGTTGAAGTTGCCAGCCATTGCGAAACTTGGTGTAGGTATCTTGATCCGTGGATGTCATACAAGGTCTGTGGTTTGCAGTGTTCCTCTGTGAAACGAAGTCAAGTAAAAAGATAGCTTATTTCAGTCGCGATCGAAGAAAGCTTTCAGCATCCTAACCGCCAAATTTCGCAACATCGGAACGGAGAATCGTATGATGTTATGGTTCAGGAGAGAAGGAAAAAAAAACCAAACAAACGAAACTTAGCAACTGCTGTGGTTTGTAAGAGTCTTCCGCTGTTACATAAATGGGTTAAAAACCATTTATGTAACAGCGGAAGACTCTTACAACGGATATCGCCGTTATCTCAAGAACACCGTCTTGAGATAAATGCACTCAATGTCGATCCTAATCGTCCATTACAGTACTGCGTGTTTAGGCCACAGAAACGGAGCTACAGACGCTGCCACAGTCGCTATATGCGCAGCGGGAAACTATCCACAGTTTAGCCGACGTGAGTGTTGGGCCACAACGCAGTTGATCAATCTACGAAACTTCGGACACTAACACTTACGTTACACCACATTTGGTTCGTTTTATGTCATTCAAAAATGCTCAGCTGACCTGCACAGTCTGGCAAAGACGTATGTGTGGCCGACATGTAGAAACAGTATAGATCTACAAGGTCCTCTTTCCGCGGTAATACTACCTTATAAAGGCGCAAGAGCAGCTAAAAGAGTGAATGTGTTTGCTGGATGCATGTCTTTGTTTGTCTGACTGTTGGATGACCGTTACTGTAGTGCTTTGCTTATTTCTCCGCATGATTTCCGAATATAAAAAAGAACAAGAAAAGTGGCGCGGTAAGGCAGTGGCTAGCTGCGTCCACCTCTTAGTCGCATATTGCCACAGAGGCATGGGTTCAAATCGTAAAGGTTAAAGTACTAGAGCGCAAGTGCTTATTTCACAATGCAGGTAACACGTCGTTCATAATTGTTTGGGTACGAATAACGCCAACGCACTTGGTGGTCTTAACTTGCGGTCGCAAGACTGAGATTTCGATTCAAGGTACATTGGGGATTTCGACAAGAAATTAGACAAAAATACAAGAAAGAAAGAAACAAGGAATGAAAGAAAGAAGTTTAAAAGGAACATCAACTCAAAAGAAGTCATCACGCTTACACCGGTTCGGAGATATTCACTCCCAAAAATTTGCGACAATGAACATGGGCGTTTCAGTTATCTTTGTGCTTTAGTATGTATAAAATTGCGTTTTGTTAAGAAACTAAGTGGAACGACCGCGCATTCTTACAGCAACTTTCGCGGCGCATCTCTCGAAGCCGGTGTCATCCCCAATTTGTTCCAGGTGGATAAGCCTATAGCGAACTCACCAGCTACAATTAATAAATTACGTGAGGTGGCGTGAAGTAATCAGTTAAATACTTAAGACTAAAATTTCGCTAAATGATGTAACTTTATATATTGTGAAAATAATGTTAAAATTTAAAAATGCGCTATCCGAAGAAGGCAACCTCTTTAGAATGTTTGTGTAACTGAAAAAAGAAACATCTGACATACGCGTCTTTCTAACACAGCACAAAAGCGTGCTCGAACTTTGCTTCGGCTATGGCTGCCTAATGAAGGACTGGGTATCGCAGTACTGCATCTGAGGACTAGGGCATTGACTTCTGCTTATGCACAAATAAAGAAGTGTAGCTTCCATGCACACACACAAAATTACCTCAGGCATGACATCATGGCTAGCCTGTCTGGTTTCTGAGTACACCCTGCAGAGCAGACCTAATGATAGGTACGTGAATCTCGAGAAACATTTCGATAACCGCAACTGAATGCGAAATAATAGCATATTCGGTAACCTTCACGCTCCTCTGGTTTCACACGATTAACCGCGTAATAAAACTGCAAACGGCGCTAATTTAGAAGCCATGGTCGGATTCGTCGTTCCGTTAGTTGCACGATTTGTTCTCACGAAAGATATGCTCCTCTCATCTTCGGATCACCGTGAGGAATAAAAAAAAAAATAGAAAGGCAACGTGATAAAGAAGAATAACACCGAAGGTCATTATCCTTAACCTGCTGTCGTAATGGGAGGATTGAAATATGGCGTTATTATAATGCGGCTCAGGAACGGGCGCCAGCTGGGTGATCTTTTTGCAAGCTTTTTTTCTTCAGAATTACCTCTTTATTTTTCCAACTAAAAAACGCGTTTAATTTTTTTTCTGTCTCTCGCTTGAATCATTTCTCCAGGAGCCCATTTTCTCGCATATTTAGACTTCCTTTCTTAATATGCTTTTCTTTATTTTCAGGACGAGATTACTTAACATCCTAATTTGTCGCTCCTGCGCTTAGACAAACGACTCACGATCGTTCAAGGTTGTTGTTATTTTCACGCGTAAGCTTAGTGAAGGCTGCGAGTAACTTTGCGAAACTGCCCATTAAGCCGAAGTCGCTGCGCTTGTATGCGTCACCAACGTGCGAAATAAATCTTCGCGAAGCCTCCCCGGTTTAGCTCACGTTTGTAGACCGAGACAAGCAGCGTGTGCCTGCAGCCGCTCGCCTTCCCGATGATCCGCAATTTAATAATGGCGCGATCAAGTAGCACAAATTGGCCACATAAGCGGGGCCGCTGTGTTCATCTTTAGCGAGATGCTTCGCGAAGCGTGGGTCCAGGCTATACGTTTTTTCAACTAATGTCCCGGTTGAGAGGCGGTCTTAAAGCTATCGTAACGCCCGATATCACCTTTCGAAATTTGCCAGTCAGAAAAGCGAAAGAAACCCAAGATTTCTGAAATTTATGTCTGTTTTTTTTTTCTCGAGAAGGCTTAACTGCATTTTCACGGAATAGTTGTGATGTTAAGTACCAGGAATAAGTACATTTTGTAATATGTGGCTTAAAACAAAAAACTTAAAACGTGGTCAATAGTGAACCACTTAAACGTAAATGTTAATAAGACGAAAGCTGTAATATTTAGGCCTAAATCGAGGCAGCTAAATTCTCAGGTAAGCTTAATTTATGGTGGTGCACCAATACAAATCACAAAGAATATTAAAATTCTGGGTGTTAAATTTTCTCAGAGCATGCTATGGGATAGTCACATTGATGCTATTTTAAGTTAGCTCGAGCAGTCGGCATTATTTCCCATTACAGATCATATCTCCAGTATCATGTAAATATCGTGCTTTATAATGCCCCTGTTTTGCTGTCATCTTAATTACTGTTTCTTGGTCTGGGGCACAACCACGTATACAAATTTGCAAAAGATCTTTATACTTAAAAAAAGCTTATCAAAATACTTTTAATCTACCATACGACAGTCACATAGCAAGTTCTTTTCTCCAAAGCATAGATAATACCAGTATTCAATCTTTACAATTATAAGCTAGCGCTTGCATACCAGCGCGAACTAAAATATCATCTTGAATCTCTGCATGGATTGTCATTACTGGAAGAGAGCACGGTGTGTTACCCTACCCGTGATAAAGAGGAGTGGATTGTACCAACTTTTAGAGCCAACTACGTAATGTAAAAATTATCGTTCACACTTCCAACTCTAATAAACAACTATAAAAAATCTGGGTCTGACCTACTTAAAGTATCTAAACATGAATTACGACAGCTTCACTGCACACATTCTTAAAAACTCCAGCTGTATTCCTATAATGTGTATATTTATTCCTGTATTTATTAACTGCTTGATACCCTTTGTATTTATTATATTGATTTTTTTTCTATGTTTGTTTCCATTTTTTATTTATGCAATGACGCTGTTATTTTCGGCTCAGCAAAATTGCGAGGAGATTATATGTATATATTGAAGGGGCAGCGCAATAAGACGATTACAGAAGGCAGAAAACATACAAAACAGCACTGTTTGTGTTTCCTGCCTTCTGTCATGGTCTTATTGCGCTGCCCCTTCAAGACTATATGTATACTTGTGTGTGTCTTTCCCTGCTTTGCTGTTGTTGCCCTGTAGAGGGGGGCTGTGGGCATTTCTCAAGTTGCCGTTTGCGAGCAGCTTTTACCCACAACCTCCTCCATCATCCCGATGCAAATAAAGATTCTTCTTCTTCTTCTTCTTCTTCTTCTTCTTCTTCTTCTTCTTCTTCTTCTTCTTCTTCTTCTTCTTCTTCTTCTTCTTCTTATTATTATTATTATTATTATTATTATTATTATTATTATTATTATTATTATTATTATTATTATTATAAGATGACCCCTGCTGAGTTGGAATTCTCACTATTTGGGCCTCTCGAGAAGGCATGGAGTCTGTTCTTTTTCTCTTTCCTCGGTAAGCCTAATTTGAGCAAATAATTTGTTCTAACGGCGTATAATGTGTTTGTTAACGTTAGCCAAGCATTTCAATTAATAAAAAAAAGGTTTTCCAACATACAGTGCAATCTACCGTGTCCAGTCGTCAGAGCCCTGACGACCGATCACCGCAGGTTGTAAAATTATACCGTGCATCGTGCTTTCTGAATTTCTTTTTTTTTTTCGCAGAATACCTTGGCTAACGTTAGCTGGAACACCGTGAATATTATGGTACGAAGCCACCGCATGACTGTCCACGTAAGCGTATGGGTCAGATATAGTAGCTTGTCGACACGTACTTCCGCAAATTGCTGGCTTGAATCTCTTCATGTGCGGCCTACGTGTTCATTTCGTTTTGTGTGTGTGTGTGTGTGTGTGTGTGTGTGTGTGTGTGTGTGTGTGTGTGTGTGTGCGTGTGTGTGTGTGTGTGTGTGTGACATCATTTGGGAAAACGTTATTTTATTTATCATTGTCCTACTAACAAACACACACACGTGCTTTTGCAATATCGAACATTTGGAGCGCCAGAAAATTCGACACCTCGAATGTCTCTGTCTGTTCACCTAAAAGCGCGCAGCACTTCCAGATTTGTCTATAGACCACTTTCACGGCGATACTGTGGGCGCCATCATATCTGACCACGTGGTGACGTGTCCGTTGCTTGAGTCAGCTGCCTCTGTTGCCTCCGTGTTAACAATGGAAGTGCGTGAGGCCCGCGCGTGAGACCTGCGTGAGGCCCGTGCGTCTCAGCAAACCTCTGTTTCAGCGGATATCGCAGATGGTGGGTGGGTGAACGACGCAAAGCTTTCGCCACAGCTTCATAGAACATGTTCTTTCCCAGCTCATTACACTTTGTCCAAGAATTGCGAGTAGTGTATAGGGTGCTTTTAACAAAAGCGGTGCTAAAAAGTCTTCTGAACTCTGCAAGCTTTCAGCTCATGAATTAAATCAGGATCAGTATGTTTTGCCCTTAGTGCTTTATTGGTCAAGCACTCTGGAACAGTGGCTTGTCATCTTCCTGTCTCAGTAAAGTCCCTTGGTGCAGTCACTGCGTGATTGTTTTTTTTTTCTGTGGTCTCGCTCTTGGGTGTGCTCGCTTGCGATAGATTTGTTCTTGCAGAGCACAGGTGCTTGGAATGCAGATGTTCTGTATTTTCTTGTAACTTATAGCAAATACGTATTATCGCCATTCACATGCGTACTCTTTGGACCGTCACAAAATGTTCAGTTTAGATTATTCGTGTGCTGTTTGTGTTGTCGCCGTCACCAATGCTTCGGTCGGTATGTTTATTCAGGTGTGCGCCGTTTCGCTTATTCTTGATACATTGGCGATAGGGTGGGTGTAAGTTTGCGTGTGAGATGGCACATATGCGTGTGCATAACGTCTGAGAAAAGATGCCACGAAGTGGGGGGGGGGGGGCGCTACCCCCTATCTACGTAACGAACAGCACTCACTCTTGCCGACGTTGCGAGGTCACAGACCTTTCCTTCTAGGTTAGCAATGCGACTTTGATGGATAAGGGAATTTTTGTGCCCTTGGGGAAAGCCGTGAATCGCGAAGGGCTGGAAACACGGGTAGTCGTTGTGTATAGCAGCCACAGATGAACTTGATCAGGCAGATTCTTTCCCTTCCTTAATATGCCAGTCACTTTATTTTTGCACCCAAGCACAGCACGCATCTTCCCTCTACCCCTCCACATTTTGCTGCACCAGTGGAGCACAGTGTGTTGGCGAACGCCATGTTGCATTTCCGACACGTGATCGGGTAGAATCAGGACAGAAGTGGTAAAGGCTTCGTATTCTAGCACTTTCGCTGAGGCATCATGTGGCGCGCCGCCCTAAGCGCCATCTAGTTCGCCTACAGCAAACTGTTGCGGGAAAATGGTCCATAGACTGTGTGCAGCGCTTAGATTGCGGAACGAAAAAGAGATGGAGCCACCGGATCCGACGCCATATGACGCCTTCGGAGTGCAGCTTAATGACTAAGTCACCTGGAAAACGCAACAGGCTTGCGCCAACTGTAGTGACTGTATAGAATAACACACTGCACGTGAGAAGCAAGATGTGGCACGATAAACCTGAAAAAGTATGCGCCGACACTGTGTGATATGACCGTTTCCTGCTGTACCAAGAAAAGCGCAAGTTCGCGTGTTGTACGGACAGTGCCTTTTAGCAAATGAAGGGTTATCCGTCACACACGAGCGAATGCCTTTCCAAATTAGGCTACTAAACTGAAAATAAGAAAGTATGTACAGCTCCAACGTAATTGCGCTATGAACAGTTAGGAACTTTAGTGTGCTAGAAATTATTCAGTGTCAGCTCTCGCACACATTTGATGTCGCCACACGGTCGTGCTTTTAAACGTGCAATTTGCGTGCATACCGGACGCGAAATATTCGTTTAGTAGCGTCACCAAAGGAAAATATTAAGTCGAGCTCGATCATCACAATATTCGTCCAGAAGTCTATCATCGTCGTCTGTATGTCACTATATAAATCTTTGGCGTAGAAAATTGCCGTCGAAGTTTCCGCTACTGCTCCTCAATTTGAACCGAGCGTGCCAAAGCGGAGCACTTGACGTCGTTTTCACGCGACCACCCTCCATGCTGCTGTTTAGTCTTTCGTAGACGCTTTATTCCGCTCTGGATACGAAGCCTATTGCTTGGCGGGCGCCGATATTCAGCTTGCGTGAGCTGCTTTAAGAGAGTACTCGATTCTCATCTCTCCACATGATTTCCCAGATCTCTTTATAAACCAGTGTTTTCGTTTATCGTTTTCGAGGTCGTCGTTCTCCATTGAGAATTGATAACCATCTAAAACAATAAAAGCTTAAAACCATATATTTGATGCGTACCGGGCGTTCTATGAGAACGAACATCAAAATTTATATCACCGTGTAGACGAAAGAGAAAAGTGTTGAGGGTAATTGAAGAGTATGCGGAACGATTCATTTGCCACGTACTGAGCACCGCTGTCCGTCTAGGTCCAGCCACGTTGTAACAAAGTTGGTGCAGTCTGTTAACTATGGCCCAGTCAGCAAAAGAATTAGCCGCAAATGGAAGAACGAATTTGTTCACTTTGGACGATCTCGACCACTGGCGTACAATAACTCACGCATTGCAATTTTCGCGCGGTTCTAATATCACTAGATTTCCCGTCATAATTTATACGCTACTTCCACCTGGCACATCAGGATTAGCGCCGAAGTCGCATAGGAGTGCAAGTCAATGGATGGATTAAACGCCCCTAACCCGAATTATATTCGTTCCTTCAAACGTCCACATTTGCTAAGTTCCATTGCCCTAGCTTATTTTCTATATAAACACTGTGATCATTCCACAATTATCTCATAGATTCCCTGCGTACAAGTATCGGACTCCTAATTACAATAATGGTGCGGTATTCCTGTGCGAGAATAAATATGCAGACCAGATTGCTACTTAGTTCTTTTCACATGGAGTTTCATCAGCAATATTATGACCATGATGGCCGCCAATATGATCATCAGCCAACCCCCACTGCAGTATCAAGGCCTCTACCACTGATTTTTCCTCACACGTGCCATACGCTAACACGCATTGAAATCTTATAACAATGCCTAATCCTCCGATGTTCCAGAATTTATTTACCTTGTTTCAGCACCCGTTCCCCTGCTAAAATAGACTGCCGCCCATTTGCGATACGCATTGCATGACCCGCTCAATTCCACTGCTTTCTTTATTCTGAAATACGTTGACAGCTACCATGGCATATAGTCCCCAATCCAAGGAGCCACTTTTGCACAACACTAAGCCTATTGTTTCTTGTTCAATCGCTCTCCCCCCATATATTATATCCTGTAATTTATTTGTCGTCATCCTACTTCTTCACGGGCCCGTTGGTGCGGAATACACTGATTTCTATAGAACTTACCTTTCCAAGATATCGGTTAAATGTTGCGACGCAGCTGTCTGCAGCTGCTGGGTGCTTTTCTAGGCTGTTTGCAAAGACTGCAAGCAATTATAGGAACTCAATCATGAACCTTTTTTTTGTCCTGTTAAAACAACCTTTTTCTCAGAGCGTACCTTGCGCAATGTCTTTACTCCTCAAGGTACACTCGTCGTGTGGGTTTAATCAAAGCGCCTGTGTTCCACAGCTGCTGAGAACACACGCAAATAAAGTTTGAAAACGCGCTCTAATACCTTTTTCTTTACCTTCCAGTGCGAATAAGCTTTTGTTGTTTGTGTCAGCACATGAAGTTCTTAAAATTTCACCTCAGCCAGCGTAAGAGTTGCTAAAAAAAAGGAAGCTTTGTACGACGTGTTCAAGAACTTCGCAGCGACAGTTTTCAGACTCGAAACGGTGCAAGGCAACGCACTGAAGTGCAGGAATGAACAAAATGCGGCTTCTATCGGCGTGCATGTGAACGACAGAGCGATCTGCTGTATATATGTATTTGAACAAGGAAGATCAAATGTGAAGGCCCTGAATAGCATAGAAAGCGAAAGTGTGCACAGTAAATCGAAACCGAGCAAAGAGAGTCAGCTTGAATGGAAATAAAGAGATCGAAGGAAAATAAAGCATCAGCGCGATACACTGAAAGCCTGAGACAGTCGTTCATTCTTGTTCGGCCCGATGCTGTACTTGTAAATCCTGATTCTTTCGAACAAATACCTCCAGTGTCTGAGTGCCTAGAGTATGCGTGGAATTTCAACAAGAGACTCGGCTGAGCTGTTCGTCTTGATTAAGAGTCTGAGCCTTCTGCAAACACTGGTCGAAGCCCCCGCATGCTTTGGGCAGACGAGTTGTTTGAGGAGCTCCAATGATTTAAACGCAATAACAATTTTACAGATTTCGATCAAAGTAGTTAGCTAGAGCTTTGTCGTGGAGACATCAAACACAGTTGGGAAGGATCAGTGGACGTGTCGGTACCGCAGGAAACTCTAAAACGCACAGAGGGGCCACGAAGACCCGCATAATAGCGCTGTTGTCACACTGTTTGAATTCCCAAGAATGGATGGGCACAATTGGATGGAAACTGTTATGCAGCCATATAATTAACGTTTGTTTTTAATTTGATGCCAATTCTGAGAGTAGTCCTGCGTGCAACGTCGACCGCCATCTGCAATTTTCGGCATCTCCTGGTGCTGGAGGTTACATACATTCTCCGATCCCTCGCCTTATGTATATATATCTGATTATATATATATATATATATATATATATATATATATATATATATATATATATAAATATATATCGGGCCATATACATCATGGCCCGAGCAACCTTTCTAAGCACTGAAAATGGGACAATAAATGTTATTTCGCTCCTTACCTCAAAGCACATCTTCGCTGCCCAAACTTAGTACGTCTTTGGCGACCGCAACTACCTTTCTCTCAAGAATGTCCTCACGTGCAAAAAAGGCATAGCTTAAGTACACCTACGATACAAATAGCTACCTGTATGCGATATAGATTGGAAGTGACGTATACAGGTAGCTATTTGTATCGTAGGTGTACTTGAGCTATGCTTTGTTTGCACGTGAGGACATTCTTGAGAGAACGGTAGTTGCGGTCGCCAAAGCGGTAGTAAGTTTGGGCAGCGAAGATGTGCTTTGAGGTAAGAAGCGAAATAACATGTGTTGTCCCATTTTCAGTGCTTAGAAGGGTTGCTCGGGCCATGATGTACAGCGTCGTTGCAGCGATTTGCTCTTTACTGAAAGGTATACTGCATGTAAATATTATCACTTAGCGTCGTGATTGTTTCTGTATGCGTTGATTTATTTTTTATTTTACGATGACGTCACTGAAATGTAGAAAAATCAGAGCGTGTCGTTCCGGTGCTAGCATTTTTCTTGTATTGACTATTTAAGCACGTTTGTTAAATGTGCTTATTCCCGGAACCATATATCGCACCGGTACATACACGCATACAAACAATAGCTGACTTTACACAACCATAATAGTTCGTCAGGTAATGTTCTGAACAACCACAAACGACGCTGGATAACCACTCGCCTGTAACATACCATCAATTCCCAACGTGATGGAGATATGCATTGTGTCTGTTCTTTTATTCGGGCATTTCTTAACGCCTGCATTCTCGCCATCAGAGTAAGATATTACTGGTACGAACCACTGTTACGAGTACCTTAACACTTATACGTACTGAATTGACAGAAAAAGTCGGGTGTGATCGGCAATAAAGCGCGCTCTAAAATTATGGCGACATCGGATGAACTTGCTGAAGCGGAACGAAAAAAAAAACGCGTTCTTTATTGCGCTAACTCTTGCGGGGATACAGTTAGCGGTTACCACAATAGAAGAGAAAGCCTTATCATTCGTTCAGTTACTTCATTTATAAAGGCAGTACATTCCTTCTGAGAACAGCCGCCGATAAGTTGTAGCGTATCTTGTATTGAGGCGCTGTATTGCAGAACTAGACCAGTCAGCACGGAAACAGAAAAATTCGTAGCGCAGTTACTAATTTACAACATCATATATGTGAATAAAGGCGATGTTTCTCTTGAGCATAAAGTTAGAGCTCTAAAATAACTGCACGCTTCACATGACTTTTGCCTGCGTTACAGCAGTGTAGAGTTTATTGTCATGATAACTTTGGCCTTGGCTCTGGGTACTACGACTGCGTTGATGTTTATCTGTATGGGCACCTATGGAATAAATAAAGCAAATTAAGGCAAAATCATAGAGAACGTATTGAATGCATTAATTAAATGCTCGAGAGCCAAATTGTACTAAAGTTAGTATGCTAAACGAAGCAAGTATGCTGAGGGCCTACAATGAGGTCCACTTATGAAGGGCAATATCTAGCTTGCAGCGAAACAAATACAACTGGAACGTATCGTTGTACATTTGTTGTATAAAAGGTGCTGACAAGATCCGTCGCACCTATATTTGTACGCAAAATGTTATTGTGTGGGCCTTCATTTCATTTCTGAGCGATAATCGGAAGCAGAAAAATACGTGGAGCTTTTGTGTGCCAGTCCACCATACTATATGTAGACGCAATCGAATCGCTTGCTTAATGTTTCCGTATTGTTACTCAGCAGTTGTTTTTTATGCTCTTCTTGCTTCCTCCCTCACAGACACACACCTATACGTTCTGCAAGTTGGTCGCTTGAAAAGATGTCAGGTTGCCCTCTACAGTTGGAATTCTGGCGGTGCTTCCAAAGAGTTTGCGTAAATACTGATCTGTTCCTAACCGGCCTAACCTATACTGCGAAGTAGAGATCACTGGAAGTTCCATATCCTGATTACTCATTCCCAGAATGCAGAGCAGCTGTTGCATTGTGTGCGCTTTAAAGCTTTCATGAAGGGAGTAAAACTGTCCGGGTATGCGAGAGCCTCTTCAAAGCGAGTAGCAGTATTGGTAGTCATGAAGAGGACATGTGCACCATTGGAAATGTATTGCAGCGATGTCTGCTTAGCAAATATCGTGTAGCTCAAGTTTGATTAAACAAGCGCTATTCAGCTACCTTGATGTGGTTCGGTCAGCTCTAATTCGAGTTTTTAATTAGTGCTTCGGTTGGGATTACTGTAATTACAATGTTCGCAGGTTTGGCACGTCTGGTATTTGAGTGTTTGAACATTATCAACTGTAGGGTATGGATACTGGAGATTTGAAAAGGCCACGCATTTCTCATTTCAACTGTTGTTGAATGCCATGAACTTCTATAGCCGGAGCTTCCAGCGCATTCATGATAAGTCCACTTAGAAGTAGGCATTAATTAAAATTAATCCAATGTGCACTTGCTGACATGCTCCGTACATTCCTGTCCGCGCTGAGGGATCTGAGGCTTTAAATCATGGAGGTCTTGTGAAAAGTGTTAATTGTCGTAACACTCATGTTCGATTACTTCTATATCACTCATGCAACTCCAAGATCTTGTATTTGCTCATTCGAAGCTACGTGCTTAAGACCGAAAGAAAACTTACCTTCCTTTTTTTGTATCTGTTGGGTTTCAGCGCCACTTGTCTTCATAATTCCTACAAGGACATATTCTAACGCGAACTGTACAGAGGATGCGAAGAATTCAAAACCGTTTGTGGCTATTCTTTGGGTAGGACAGGAACACCTGCTGCTGCTGAGAATTTGATCATAACTATGCGTTATGGGAGTTGTTGCTGCACTCCGCACAGGACTGTTACTTTAGTGAAGTCCAACCTTATGGTAATGAAAAAGAAATACGTTCCTTCTTGTACAATCACGCGCACATTACCCATATAATCTCTAGGTCTGTACAGCTCATTAAATGGATAATCTAATATTTACTAATAGTAAATGCAAGATTCAGTAATGTGGCTAGGCAACAAAAGATCGTGATGGAGCAAGAAGCCTCAAAAAGTATAAATACGTGAATAATTGAGCTAGATATTCACCATGCGCACGTATTGTGAAACAAAGTGTGCAGGCAAATATAAATGCGGCCTATAGAGAGTTTCGGAGGCGTAATGAAATCGTGAAACCTCACTAATATATTCTTGAAAAGTTTATAATTATTACACTTTGTTCGTTCCAGCTTATAGAGTCGAAACACGAAGGTTAACGAGGCGAAAACACTGCAAGGCGATTCTGATGCCACGAGTGAAAGCAAACGTGTACCGTTATTCCTATTTTCCTCGAAGCATAGCAGAATGGAACACGTTTCCATGTGACGTAGTTGGGTTATCATCAGCCGTTGCCTTCACATCTGCCGTGCAACCTTACCTGTGGTATTTATCGCGAATGTTTTTTGTATGTTTTTTTTTTCAGTGTACATACAGCTTCCATCGTATGCGTGTACTCTGTTGTTTCCCCCTAGGCTGTTACTCCGTTATTTTCTCTGTCGCTTTTGCAGTATGCTTGTATTCGATGAAAGGTTCAATGAACCTAATCCTGTACTCATGTATGCGTTTCTAAATAGCTATCGTTTGTTTACCTTTTCCTTAGGTTTCCATTATTAGCGGTTTCAGTTACCTTCGGGAGTCTTATCTTCATTGCGGATAGCTCTTTCGCGTTTTGCCCAACAGACAAATACATGTTATGGCACTTTTTATTCGGTGTTCTTGTGCCTGCGGTATTGTCCCAGAAAAACTACCACTTCGTGAGAGTACGAGCTTAGTGCAGTACTAATAATTTAGTACCTTATCTTGTTCTGACCTCCAGTTGGCGTTCAGTCACATCTGCTTTCACAGTATGTTGATGCACTACTATTATTGTTATCAATTTTGTCGACTTGAATGACTGCAACGTATAATTTATTGTTTTTTATAAAATCTACGTACCCAGTCCTTCCATGGCTTCCAAAAGGCAGCTGGGAGCACCGGACAACCAAATACATAAACAAAAATGTTTTAAAATCTTGCAAAAGTTCCGGCAACGCGTAATCAAACGGAAAATGACGAGTGCAACTTCAAGACATAAGAAGGCTGTAGTATTAGAGGTCTAGCGCAGATAGATACCGAATTTAGGATTAAATAAAGTCGATTTATGGAAGTCACGTCACGTGTAGAAGAGGTGACTAGTGGACTACCAGATTAACAGGTTGAATTTTTAGACGAGAAAAACACGTTCAAAGGTGGCAGAAGTTCAGATGGAGCGATGTGAGTAGAATATGCTTCAGCAAAATATTTAATGAGAGAAATAAACTTTAGAACAGAGATTTACAATAGAAGTTTGGATAATTCATGTCTAAGATATTAGACTATTTGCACAAATAAGGTATAGTCTGCTGTCAGAGTAGAGTGGCTTGGCGAAGGCTTGGCGAGGTCACCATAGGCATTTGGGTCATGCGTATGCTGGTGATGATGATGATGATGATGGTGGAGCTCTGGGCTTTATGAATAGTATCAGCCTACAACCCTGTCTTTCCTCCTCTCAGTAAAAAGGAAACCGCCAGTACCAAATAAGCAATTGAGTCAGTGTAGGATATGCCACAGAGAGTGAAGGCATAAGCCTGCGTGGTCGAGAGACATCCATTAAATTACCTGACATTCTAATTTGAATGCGTTGTTACTTTTCATTAATTTTTCGTTACTTTTCCCACTAAAGGTCGTGGATTTGAGTGCCATAATTAAAGCTACCTTAATTTGCTGTACCTTAATCAACTTCGCCCTAATTAAAACCTAAGTCGAGGGTTCCATTCCCACAGAAGGTCGAGAGTTCGACTCCGACCAAAGGTCGTTGGTTTGAGTGCCTTAATTTGTCCTGTATTATTTACTGTGCTTTTTGGCACAATTAGCGGCATAAATGTGACAGCGATCTAGAAGAAGCGATGTGGAGGACGACGACGAACGCGTGAGTAGTGGGACGAGCGCTCGATTAACTGTGCTTTTTTGACACGATTAACGCATCGATGTGGCGTCGAAGTGGCAGCGATGTGGCAGCGATGTGGAAGAAGACGACGAACGTGCGAGCAGTAGCAAGGGCGCTCCGATTTTCTGTACATCACAACGCGACCTTGAACAGATCTAAGGCTTTCGGCTTAATGGCTCCTTTGCATGGCTCTAGTTTCGGGCTGATGACCTTTTTTGAGGAGGTCCGCGAGCAAGACAGTGAGTGAAAAAAATCGTACTTCTTGTGGGATACCGAAAGGAAATGTAATAATGGTAGTTTCTGTTATGGCAGTAATGTGGTAACGTAGTAGTTTCGGAAACACACAGCAGTACACTCGCTTACCCAGGTGATTCTGCAGGCTGTAGTAAAAATGACAAAAGAAAAGGTGTAAGAGGCTGCGACAATGGTGCGAGCAAACGGTCGTTTCGGCCTCGGAGGACGGTGCGCCATCAACAACACTCTAGGCAGAGAACAAAAGAGCGAGAAGCGAAAACCGCGAATGTTGCTACGACTTGCTCGCATAGCCACCTAATTACAAAGCGTGCCGTTGCACATGCAGCCTGCTCGTAGAACAAACGCGCCGACTCTGACGGCGCGGAAACGCGCGCACTGCGGCTGAACGCTTACTTTCCCTGCGCAACAGTTCTGGCGGGCTGGGAGTACGTGTTCCCTGGCTGAACATTAGTTTGCCGACACGACCTCTCTGATTGTTGTGCAAACGTCGACAACGCCGCAGACATGTATATGACGAGCAGTTTTGCGACTACGAGAGTGCGGGCCGCTCTTGAAACAGCAATGTGTCGCCGAAAGAACAGGGGTACAGGCAGGATGGCTGTAACTCTGGGCAGGTAAAGAACGTTGCTGCCACGCGAGGCAGAACAACAGCGCTTCCCATTAGGAACAAAAAGATTAAGCGTGGCGCTAATATCCTTGTGCCATGAGTGATAATGGGATGCAACCGTGATTACCAGGACGAGGGTTGCCGTTTTTCGAGACCGCGTCCTAACAAATATGGTAGAGTTGTTTTAATTTAATCATTAGGAGATAGTGGGAGACGTTGTTTTCAAGGGTAATCTCTTCGACTACGCATTATGATGCACTGAAACAGGTGGCTCGGTGTTACATAATTTCATTTTAATGTGCTGGAGACTCCGATGGATGAAATCTCGACAATAGGATGAAGCCGCGTGTGTTTTCTAGTGAGTCCTCACAATCATCGACTAGTTAGTATCTAATTATTGTGCAGTCACTTAGTTGCTTCATAACACTCGACATATTAATGTGCAATGAGGGCTCAATAACAATGCAGATTTTTCATTTTAACCAAGGCTGAATGCCAGTAGACTCCCGTTGTCAACTTTGGAGGCAAGACCTGATCACGTACGCAGTAGCCTACGACACAACTGAAAGGGTAATATTGGATGCTGCACACTGGCCTAATTACAATGGACCCAGCAGCCAGAGATGCATTCGAAAATAAGTACCGATAGTCTGAAAAGCAGGGTTGAATACATCGACGCGAACAGCGCAAACAACAAGGGACACTAGAAGTAGATGAAATAAGCGCTAACTTGGCCCCTTACCTTTATTTTGGAAGAACAGTGGTTAACTAACACATTAATTCACGCATGCGTGGCTTGAGCAATGAAAGAAAGCCGGACAAAACAAGAGTAAAAAAATTGGGGCGTGGCATACAAGGCAGGAATGACGTTATCTGCAGTGAAGAATCTGGACTTCTTTTTCATGGAAGGCACCTCGAGGCTGATTAAGGCAGTCTTGCTCATTTTTTAAAGCGTCATACTCATCCTGGACAAGGCACGCTCTCCTAGCTTTGTGACGATACAGAGCTATTGTTTCATTGCGATCGCAGTTGTATGGACACTCCAGGAGGATTTTCGTCGTTGTCGTCATCCTCATCAACGTGATATACCACAAAAAGTCGAAGTGCGATAAATTACTTACCTCTACTAACCTGTTATTAGGAGCTGCTGTGACCGGTATTAATGGAGTAAAACATATGGGGTTAAAATTCGCTTGTAAGTTATCTAGAAAGCGCACCGACGAACTTGAATTCGTCCGACGAAAGTCGTCAGCTGCATCCACGCACGTAACGCTAAATGCCTATAAGAACCTGGTAAGACTCAATCTTGAGTACAGCGCCATAGTTGGGAACATAGTTTGATGTTGGGATGCTAAGCACGAGGTCGCGTGATCGAATACCGGCTACGGTGGCCACATTTCAATGGGAGCGAAATTCGAAAACACCCGTGTACTTAGATTTAGGTGTACGTCAAACAACCCCAGGGGGTCGGCATTATTCGGAAGCGGGACACCGAAGCGGGACACCGTATCGGGACCCTGATACCTAGTATGGCGTACCTCATAATCAGATTCTCGTTTTGGCACGTAAAACCCCATAATTTCATTTTTATTTGGAACCCGCATCAGTGTTATCTGATTAAGAAGCTTCAAATAATTCAAAACCTAGAACTCCGGGGTATTTATTCCCGTTACTTCCATTACCATATCGTGACACTGCTCAGTAAAAGGGCTAGTACCTCAACCCTCAACGTTAGAATGCCGACGACAAACCACGTGCATGACATTTTTTTTTCTTGTTTTATCATAATTGTATCAGCATAACAAAGAGAAGTTCCTAAAGCCACCTCACCATACGACCATTTGCTTCTATATGTGACGTGTTTAAAATTTGATTTGTCCTCGTTTAATACAATACAGCAATAACCTGTATCACCATAACACGAATGATGTGTCACTTGAGGCTCTTGTTGCGAACGTTGCACCTTTCTTCGAGGAGCGGTCTTTTTTGTAAATCTGTTGTTAGGCACTGCTTTATTGACTGCGGATCCAATGTATTGATTGATTCTAGAGTTATGCACTGTTTTGATTCGTTTATTAATGTAAGTTGTGTGTCTTTTGATTCACGTTTCGGAACGCCATGTCTCTTGTTTCTACATATTGTTCGTTCCCCTCCTCTGATGTCCTGAGATAGGCTCACAGTATTACGAAGTAAATAAATGAGTAACGCGATGGCCCCGCGCCGTATGCTTTGGGTGCCAGTGGAAGCATGCGAGGGTGAGCTGTGAATGTCGGCTCAATCTCTCGCGCGCAAAGTAAAGCCCCTTAAACTTAGTAAAGTGCTGCCACGCTTTGAAGAATGCTGCCTCTTCCTCGCGCACTCTGGCCGAGGCCGACACCGCGTCGCTATTGGCCTAACAGCATCACGTGGGCCCTCGCGCCGTGCACCAGCGCCATTTTCGCTCGAGAAGCCTCTGCGGAGTGGCGAGGATCGCATGTTGGCGCCATTGCTACGCTCGAGCAGTGTAGGCGGCGCCACGGTCGAGGAGGGAGCGTGAAAGAGAGGAGAAACAAGGAGGAGTGAAGGCGGAGGAGGAGAGCGTCGCTACTTTACGAAGTTTGAGGGGCTTTAGCGCAAAGGGAGGAAGCGCGCCATCTTCCATCGCGCGTGAGCCCGCCCCTTCCCCTGTTCTAATCTGGCGGCGGTCGCGTATGACGTGGCTGAGCGCGGGCCCTATATTCAAAGCGATCTGCGATGAGTGCAGTGTCCAAGTGCACCGAGGAATGATAGCTTCGTGTGCGCTGTGTTCTCGCCGCTTAGTTCGTTTTGAAGCGAGAGGCAGCACGAAGGTCAATTTACTCGCTGCTGCTGCCGCTTTTCTCGTACCAGCACTTGGATTGGGAGTGCCCGCGCTGCTCGAGCGAGATGTATTTGTTTGTATGTGCGCGTGTGACATCATACTCGGTAATTAGTTAGTAAGCTAATGTTTAAAGGGGTGATGATGCTAGTACCCTTACTTCGTATGGCTGTCTAATAATTTGCTATTGCAAGCGATGCTTCTGCTTTCGGGCGAAACTGCAACTTTTTTTTTTAGCAAAGGAGTGGAAACCACTGTGTGCAGTTGCATTTCCACAAAACGATTATGCGCGTTTTCGTATGGCGACCTCCTCTGTTCATTCAGTCTGTAATGTAAAATCAGCGTTGCGTTTGGCCAACGTAATGTTTTCCGCACGTGGTAGGAACCTGTTGCACCACTCCCTCTAAGCATGGCACAAAGGCCCTAATTGTGTCTAATTGCACAGCCATATCTACTGTTTCTTTCAGGATTTTCCATCCCTCTGTCCATGCCACACTCGAGTAGTTTCTTGTACATGAAAAAAGAATAGTCGGAAAGATATATAACACTTTCCATATAGCCGCGAACAGAAATCAATATAAGAGAAGGCCGCTAGCGAAGAAAAATAATCGATATAAACAAGAAAACAAACGCAGCTTCAGAAAAGTCTTGGGATACCGCGCGAAAAGCACCGAGCGTTGCATAAACAATATAAGTACACAAATAAAAAGTCGTGTTCTGTTTTTCCAGCGGCATTAACATTTCGACTGCAACAAAGCCTTTATGACGCTGCGTTTTTTTTTCTTGTTGTTTAGCTTGTTGCCACTTCAAAGTAATCTCTTAACGCTTTAGAGTTTTGCCCCGGCTGAGTAAGTAAATTGAAGTTTGTTCGAGGGACCCATGGGGAAATGGGCTCTGCATTGTTTCGTTACTTGGCCCTTGAAGGAAACGCATCGCATATTTTCAGGCCTTGCTTTAATACGTTGCTACATTAAACAGAATCGATTTATTATCGATTCTCTAACTAAGCTCGTTGACAGTGTGGGTACTTATACAGGGTGTCCCAAATATCACGCACCACGTTTAATAATGTACTAATGACGCGCAGCTGGATAGAGCCAAGGTAATGCTATTTGCCGACGTTTGGAGATACTTTTCACATTCTGCCTTATCACCTAATTAGTCGTAATTATTTATTCAACTTCTCAAATATTATAACTAGATTAAAAGTGTCAATGATAAAATTGTAGCGCAACATGAAAAACTCTCGATACAGCCTTCTGTTGTTCAATACATGCTTGATGAACGTGTTTTTTCCGAGCTTGAAGGCAGCCTGTGTATATGCGCGAAATTGCCGCACGACTGGCCGCTCCAGGCACTTTGCGTGTATTAGCGGGCTAGGCGTGACAGGCGTTAGGGTCTTCGTGATGGGCCTGACCACTACGGCATGGCGAGAGTCCGATGGCGAGGTTAGGGGTGAAGATGATGGAATTACTACGGCGGTGTTAGAACAATCATCTGAGAACGAATGTAGGACGAGTGTGTGATGAGGTCGGTCTGGCGACTACGGCATGGCGAGAGTGCATGGGATGACGAAGGTGGAATTATAGAGGTAGAACGACCCCAACGGCATCTTGTCGCCAGCGCAAAACTATAGCGGCTGAAGGTATTAGACAACTTGGGTGTGTGGGTTGTCCTAAAAGCTGTGCCGACTACAGCATGAAGAGAGTCGGACGACTAAACTAGAACGCCGACGATTTTGATACGCGTATTTTTAAAGCGAAGTTTTCTTTGCCTCTTCCTTCAACTTTCCCACTGCTGCTGCTGCTGCTTCTGCTGCTGCTTCTGCTGCTGCTTCTGCTGCTGCTTCCAGGCACACTGCGTCGAAGAAGGGGGGCCACAGCGTATGCATACATGACAGGAGGGAGTCAGAGAGAAAAGGCGACGCTAAAGCTCGTTTTCACCACCCACCCCCCAACTTGTATGTACACAATGCCCTCTAGAGCTCCCTGGCCGTCGCCACATTAGCCCCTTGATGGCTGTAATTATCCGTTACTCCCCGCAGACACATTACGGAAACCACCACGCTTCCCACTCTACTGAGGTGCCAGTCCAGAGGGGACGTAGATAAAACTGTAGGGAGGAGGGAGGAGAAGAGGCAGTTCCCATACAAGGGAAGTGGGAGGTGACGTGAGAAGGCAACCAGACCCTACACTATACGACGGCGGTTGCGGAGAAAATGGTACAGTAAGTTGCTGCTATTTCTGAAAAATAGCAATAACAGCAGTGTTATTGTTAAAAAAAAAAGAAGCGGCGCAAGGAAAGTGATGTCTATCCGTGTAGAAAGGGCGCAAGCTAACTGGACATTTATGGCCATTATTATTTACGTTTCAGAGTAAAAGTTTCGGACTCCTGTTCAAGACGCGTTGCAGATGTGTACCGAGCATTCCAGCGCCCGTACGAATATGGCTGCGAATCGTTTCTTAACAGCTTCGCTGTAAGAAAGTGGTGACCTCGAATGCAGCAGGAGTGAGAGAGGCATTAACTATATTATCAATGTAGCTGATTTTCGAGGTGTCACTGGCAACACATTAGGTGTTGCTTTGAGGTAGAGAGTAAGCTATATATTGGGCTAATTTGTAGGCACCCTAGTGCATGCGGCGGAATAATACTTGACTTCTATGGCACATTATGGGGCTTTACGTGCCAAAACCACAACCTGATTATGAGGCACGCCCTAGTGGGGGACTCCGGATATTTGGACCCCCTGGGGTTCTTCAACGTGCACCTAAATCTCAGGGAACGAACAAAGGTAAAACGATTTTACGCACAATACAAAGTGTTCAGGCTCAAGCGCTCCAGATCTATCTAGGCCGGCGTCGGAGTGCATCATCAGTGGCTACGATAGCAATCGCTAGAGACCACCTTGTCAAGACCCACATTGAAATTGAAGTGCTCAGGAACAATAAAAAGCATCTAGCCAGGACTCCTCGTCACCACTTAGCCTCTCTACCAGCGGACAGACATCGAACATCTTTCAGCCAAATGATTGCCGCACACGATGAATCACTGCCATCGTGTTTTACTCCGGCTCAGAGACCTTTGATTCCTCCGTGGAGCCTCACTCAGCCAAAAATCAAGATCACAATACCTGGCATCACGAAAAACGCTGATCTATCATCACCAGCACTTAAACAGCTCACACTACTATTTTTGTACGAGAGCTGACTCTACACATATCTACACTGATGGATCTGTCTTGCCAAACAGCTCCGTAGCGGTAATCGTGATACCAGGGACAGCCACAACAATCAAATTTAAGGCGACTCACGCGACAACGTCGACTGCAGCAGAGCTTGCAGCACTCTTTACGGCCCTTAATTACATTGGTAATGAACAGCCACACAAGTGGACGGTATTCTGCGATTCGAAGGTGGCGCTGCACTCTCTGCTGTCACCTTTACGACGCGGACCGCACGAGCAGCTAGTATTTCACATTACAGAGACGTTGCACCATTTAAATAATGCAGGTCATGAAATAACCTTCCAATGGCTTCCAAGTCACTGTGGGATTATTGGCGATGAACGGGCCGATCAAGCTGTCTACTCAGCCTATATTGAAGAACACCACGTACCAATTCCACTTTCTAGAACTGACGCAGCACGGAAGATCCGCCTGCTTGTTCGGCAGTGCACCTGGTCGCAATGGAATGAGCCACATTTAAGAAATACTCGACTGTACGCCCTTGATCTAACATTGAGTCTCCAAGCTCCATCACAGCTTCGCCTTGGAGACTCCACGCTCTTGTATCGACTGTGGCTGGGTGTTGCCTTCACCAAAGCCTATGTCGGTCACCAAAGCCTAGGTGTCGGTCATCCCTATGCGTTGACTGTACTGCAGGCAAGCACACAAAATATGGTCAATTGATTCGTCATGGACGCAGTGGTCACAGCTTGCGGTGTCGGTCATACCTTTGCGAACGTCTTTGACTGGAACGCCTTTTGTGGGTGTGTCTCTCCCTGTGTGCATTTTTTTTTAGCGTTTTCCTCTCTGTCACCTTTATAACCCCTATCTCCCATCCTCAGTGTAGGGTTGCAAACCGGAGACTGATATCTGGTTAACCTCCGCGCCTTTCCTCTTCATGTCTTTCTAAATCTGAGTGCCCGGGTGTTTTCGCATTTCGCCCCCCCCCCCCCCCCCACCGAAATGCGGCCGCCGGGACAGGGATTCGATCCCGCGACGTCGTACTTAGCAGCCAACGTCATAGCTACTAAGCAGCCGCGGCGGGTTTGGCTTGAATGTTCATGGCAGCACTGACTATAGGTAGGGAGCGTTCTATTACCGTGTCCATAAAGCGTTTCAGGGTCCTTTTAAATGCATTGCCTTGATTCTTAGCATTAATCGATAAGAACTATAGTAGACGGTATTTCGGCTGGCTGTGAATCCAGATGCAGTAAATGTGAGAACAATCACTGCTATAAAAGAAACATTCTAAAGAATAAATAGAACTGTTTTCAAACGTCTGATGTCCTGATATCAGCAGGCTTGAATGAGAAAGTATCAGCAGTCAAAAAAAAGAGAGATATAGATAGACAACAACGATGGACGCACCTAGAAGTGCACCTAAAAGCGAAAGAGTAGAAGGAATCACTTTACGACCACATTTACGAGGAAGTGGTGCTAACATCCTTGACGTGCGGTTTGCGCCGATGGCGCAAAATTCTTTCTTGTTTTTGTCTTTTTTCCTTCGTGGCCAAGTTCCTGCCATCTAACTTTCACGGTGATCTTATCCACTTGGTTGGAGCCAAGACCAAATCGTCCGACTTGACCTCCTGGAATGTGCGGCTTAGGTCGTAAACCTGGAAGGAGCACCTGCCCCAAGGTGGGCTTTATGCCTCTACGCCTCTGTGTTGGCGATGCCGCTTAGACTTGCATACACTGAATGGTAGGCGTAGCACGCCAGGACGTGAGGTGGAAGGTACGTCCTGATTGGAAAACTTGGGCTCTACATCCCAGTTTTAAATAAGAAATAACGAGGTACGCTTAGTACCAACAAGAATGCGCGCGCAGCTTTAGGAAGGCGCAATGATCTTTGATGCCTTCTGCGCCTTCTGAATAGTGCACCGCCTTGTTGACTTGTTTACGTGCCGCGGGGGATAGGAGGACTAAGAAAAGACTACATACGAACAAAAAACACGAAGGCCCTGCTGTCTCACAGCGCGAGGAGAGCAAGATAAGGAAACAAAAGAAAACACACCGTGATATCAAACAGGACCAAAAGAAATCCGGATATAAATATCTGGCCCATCTGGTCGCCTCACGAAGAGGAACTAATTTCACTCCTGGACGCCGTACGAAATAGACCCGCTCGAATCACTTACGTAGCCATGACCGCCATTCAAGTGTAACAATAATTAGGCTACACATTACGCTCTAGATGTTAAGTAGTCGTCGTTCTGTTGGTCTTTCATGCTTACTACAAAAATATATTCCCAGCGTAACGCCATCTCCGCTGCCACTTGTCAAACCGTTAAGCACGTCCATGCGCCTTCAAAATCACCTCAGTATCAAAGGGATATTTGGTAAGACTAAAGCTTTCAGTTTTTCGGCTTTGCCACAAGCCATTGAACTTTGGAACAGTTTTCCAGATATTAGTGTTTTAATCACTAACCGCGAACTTTTCCACGAGCATTTGCTTGCAGATTTTACCAATTAAGAATGCATAAGGATACCTTCTTTTTTATTCCACCTTCCGTAACTTTTTTTTTGTTCTTCTTTCTATTGAATATGTATTTTATTGTGTACTCCTCCATCCCTCAGTGCTCCGACCGCAAGATTTGATGTACCTGTAAATAAATAAATACCAATAAAATAAATAATAAAAATTATATATAGCTTGTGTTAGCCAGGCTTTCTTGTTATCGGCTCATGTTTAACCCAGCGATTCAGCATTCTTCCCACGTGAATTCTTTCTTTGGTCGGTATACATCATAAGTCAGTCAAACCCGTCATGATTCCTCGAAGTAAGCACCCCCCACCCCCCAAAAAAAAAGAATGCGGCCGTTTTAACGGCATAAGTTCGAGCAAAGGAGGAACAACTCGTTAGCGACTAACGTAAAAGTAGCAAAAAGAAATAAAAGAAATCGCAGCAAGCAAGGAACACAAGAAAATGAGTAAGCATCGGTAGCATGGGCGATGCGAGACTGTTATAAGCGTCGTGAATTGCAACCTTGTGGCAGGGTCTTCAATATATAATGTTGTGGTTAGGGAGGCCCGATGGTCAAAGCTTACCTGCCTGAAATTAGCACCACGGGAGTTACTATGTACCACGCTCTAATTAGTTACTGCGACGTCCCGAAATGTGCGGATGCAAGAGAGAAAGAAATAAAAGAAAACGCCGGAAGGTTAATTACACGGGTGTACGTTGTTTGCTGCCTTGCACTGTTGTGGGCGAGAAGCAGGTTTGAGGATAAAAAGGCACGAAGACGGACTGCAGCAATAGAAAGTTTAGTAGATACAGGTGCTGGATAAACCAATAAGAAGAATTTATACACGGTAGTTTCTGTGAGGTCGTTCCACCATTCGAGTGTTGATGTGGTGTCCTGATAGAGGCTAAACCAGATTTCAAACAAACCGATTTCGGTACTCTCACGCTCCTGATAGAACGTCTTGACTTCTTTTCATTGGCATCGAAAACATTCACTCAGAACTACCTTTCCGAACCATGACGACAACTTGATTCACTGCGTCCTCTGAACAGCAGTAACTCGATATAGAGAAATGTTACGCCTGCCTTCATACTATATGTCTAAACCACTTGCATTGTCGGAGCAGATATGACCCTATGAAACTGTACAGAAAAGTCGCACTTTCACTGTCATGCAAAAAGAAAAAAGAAACGCTGCGAAGAAATTACAAATTCGTTGTGTTGACGTGGGAGAGCAATGGTTGTTTTTCACCTCTATAGCAGCCTCTATTGCGCCGCCTACACTAGTGAAAGTGGAGCGCTCTGCAATCACCTAGCGCCCCCTGAAGACAACGACGCGAAACCGCCACGCATAGCTACAGCCATGAAAAGCGCCGCTCCAATGTGCGCAGGCCGTTCACTTTGAATTACCTGCCGGCGCACATTACATTCCTACTGCGAACATTGCTTACCCTGAATTAATTATGCGTGTGCTTGAAAGCGCGAGTTACCGCCACATTTACCTTAGAAAGAAGCGATACTAAATCTTTTTTTATGACACATTTGCATGCTCTCCCACTGAAGTAAGCAAATCTCGTAAAAAGGAAGAAGTAAACAGTTGAAGCAAATTACGGCGTGCGAGGGATAGGTCTTCTCCACAGTATGGCCACCGTGGGATCAGCGAATGAAAATTATTTTAAAAGAAAAAAGTAGATTGTTTGGTCGACCGGCCCCTTTGCAATGCAAAAAGTATTTGGACCATGGTCGGCAAATATACTAGTGTAAATGGAAAGCCTCTTACAATATTGCAGCGGACCAGTATTTACGATGTCGAATAGGCTAGCGGTGTGAAGGCGACGACGACGATTGTCTGTTAGCGTGGGCTGTTGACTTTCGGCTACGTGAAGCGTATTCATTTTGGAAATGTACTTTTATATAGCTTCTCGTCTACGTGTTCCCACAGAACATACTTGGTGGAGGTGCTGCGTAATAAGATGTGGGAGGGGACGTAATCGAAGTAACCGGGTCACTATCAGGGCGATGGGCCAACCGCACGGATTGAAGACCCATGTTGACGAACTGTTGGAAGACAACTACCTGAATGAGGGAAACCGTGACTGCAGGTGAGGTAACTAAGTTACGCTAAATAAAGTAAGGCAGCCGCACCGGCTGCCACAGTCTCTCGCGGGACAATCTTGTTAATATCAGCAGTGGTGTTGGGACGAGGAGGGTCGGCACAGGAAGACGTTGTCGGGGTGTTTGGTAGAGGGTCAAACTGTTGGTCGATGCCTCGGCTTTATGTCAGTTCGAGGGGGCGGCACTCTTTGAGAACTGCGTATGCCGTTGCCTCGTTGATGAAGACGAGCAAGTTGATGGCGTCATAGAGTCAAGGCGTCTTGAATGTACGTGCCGTAGGCCTCTGATAACACCTGATAACGACTGGAGAACGCCTTCTTCGCTGCTAATTGGTGACCGTAAGGGTTCCTGAACTAGTTTCGCAGCGTTTTTTTAAGTGCATCCCAACTGGTGATCTCATCTTCATGTGGCGGAAACCAAACTCCAGGTCTGGCACCGAGGTAAACGACTACGTTCGGAGAATTGCAGTAGGGTGCCACCGGTTACTGGTGCTGACGCGTTCGTACAGAATGATCCAGTCCTCGACGTCTTCCATATATTTTCCCGAAAATATGCCAGGATCATAAAGAACGGAGGAGCACTGTGGGCCGTTGGAGTGGCAGCAGGATTCGGAGCCAGTCGGAGCTGGTCGGAGCCCCGTGAGAATATTTTTGACTGCGAAGCTCCTCTTCCCCTTCTCTCCAATTTACAGGCGCTGCTGTTGTCTTGCTCGCGCGTACCGCTGGGCTTCTTGCAACACCACCAGATGTCGCTCGCCTTCGCGTATCCCGACCGGTGCCGCAGCGGCAGGGTTTCAGAGTCAGTGCGTCTGACACGTACTGTGCTTGCTTTCCTATGGGACACAAAATTTTGAGGACGCTTAAGCTTCGCCTTTAAGAGGGGAATGTGATAGCATAGAAAGATCCCTGGGTGCGTCTCACGCTTCCCGGGAACTGCAGCTTATGCAACCATAATGCTTATCGGTAAGCGTACGCGGCGAACGCTATGCACGAAGGCATGGGCCGCGATGCAGCGGAGGCGAGCGCCATCTGGAAATGTTTCAAGGAAGTGGGCGCGTCGCTCCGTGGACTCAGAGATATTTACGCGCCGGCGTGCACAAATGTCGGACGCCGTCTCCGGTCTATGAATTATAGAAACGCTAGAAAAGTGCTTTGAGGTTTCGCTCACCACAAATATGTTTTCTCGCATATTCAAATTTAAATCCAAGAGCTATCATGTCTGTAGGTTGTGTGCCATTCGTAGTTTACAATTTTTCCACGTACATTAGCTTGAGAAATTCAATTAGTTGCGCGGATTTTTTGCGTCACATAAACGGCCTGGGTATGAGTGGTTAGAAAATATTTCTGCCGAACCGGGGTCCGACGCGACGCCTTCGCCGGATTTTCTGCGACATGGGCGCCTTAACGCTATGGCGTTGAAAGGGCTTGTGTTGGAGTGTCCGCGTGACGTCATTGTGTTTTCTCATACATTCAAATTGCAATCCGACGCTAACATGTATGTAGGTTGTGTGTATGTCGTACTTCACAGTATCTTGACGCATTTTACCTTGAGAAATTCAATTAGTTCAGTAACGTCTTTGAGCTACATGGATGGTCTGCGTGGTTCGGTATTCACGTTTCGGAAATAATATTCACTGAGTGACGTTCGGCGCTGGACGCGGGGCGCCATACTTTCCGCGCCGCGAGGCCCTTAACGCAATCGCGTTGGTGCAGGTGTGGGGCTGTGGAGGTCACGTGCAGGGCTGTGATAGTGTAAACACTACAATCTTCCATAGCATGAAGAGAGCGCTTGGAGCTGGCGTCTCAACAGCGTGCTGGGCACATATGCAGAAGGAACATGTAAACACGCGCCATCAAAGTGGCTCCAATGCATGCACTCAGCATCGACGACGCCCAGGCCTGAAAGAAGAAACGTCGTGCGGAGCGCGAGAGTCTTCACTACGCAGAAAAGCGTGGTACAGACCGCGAATGTGTGTATAGAATGTGTACATACAATTATAAAATCAGATGAGTTACCTAAAGTCATATTATGCAATGGAAGCTTAACACTTCTGCAACGATGGCGATGGGCCGTATGAGATAATCATAATGCTCAAACTTCGCAGAGATTACAAACAACGTCGCACAACAATGCCTAAAGCAAATATGTCTCCCTGTGGGCTCTCCGCAGACAAACAGCAGTGATGTACGCGCAAGCTAACGTTTAACATCAACTAACCACTCTCGTATTGGCCTAAGCACGGAACAAATTACACATTTGCCGCGAACATCACCGCTAATTATGGTCAATCAAAGCAAACTGCCTACACAACTTTTCCTACATCGACTCTCACAGTACGTGGGATGCGCATATTTTTTTCACAATTATTTTAGTAGTTACACATATAGATAAGCCTTTATGAAAAGTAGTACGGTTCAGTCATTTATGAAGTGACGTGCCTGCGCTCTGTGCTGTCGACGGAACTTGTACGGAGGTACGTGTGTGATTCTATCACCAATTTAGTGCATGAAACACTCTTGTAGTGATGTACAATCACCACAAAGTGCAATGATTATTCGGTTAACGACATGGGCAAAGGTCAGGGATCTCTGTTCCCCTGCTCTGTTTATTTATTTCAATTCATCTTTACTCATATCTTACCTGAACATTATCAATTTTTCCTTTATATTTTCATTCCATAACATAAGTAAGCGGAGCAGCTGAGGAGCTCTATCTCAGTCTCTCCATGTGGACACCTGTATAATCGAATTGAACGGAGCAGAACAGGAACAAACGCAAAAAAAAAACGGAGTGAAGGCGCAGCCTAATGCAATCAAAATACGCTTCGCCCGCTTTCTACTTGACCTTCCGCAACGCCGGATGGCGTCGAACGATGGAAACGAGATTTCCCGGTTGAATGGAGCCCTTTACATTACATCTGAGAGATGTAATAGCCATACGTAGCGATTGCCCTAGGTGACTGCATCTGCGGAAATTCGATTGCCACGGTCAGCTGCGAGACTCCCTTGACTTATTTTATTTGGGGTTCAGGGGATAGCTTTCTTTATTTCGTTATATTGACTTCGCGCAGTTAGAAAACATTGTGCAATTGCGTCAAGCAGAGCGGAAATCAGTACTTCATTGCAAGTGGGCGGGCAACATCAGTCTACTATCGTAGGACAGTCCTCGTGTGCTGTAGTACCTTAATATCTGTTCGGTTTGTGGCAACAGAAGTTGAAGTGCTGTCGACGAAGTAGATAAATAAAAGCAAAGTTAGGGAACCTTGTCCTTAAAGCGGGGTGAGCATCAGCTACACGGAATCTGGCGGACACGATTGCCATGAGCAGTCTGTACGATTGCCATGGGACAGTGGGACTTCCGATTAGGAGTGGTTCTCAGCATTGACATTTTTTCCCATTTCCTCCCGCCATTCCTTTCCGTTCTTGTTCAGAAATCTTGTGCACTCGTTTCTACTATAGCAAAAGGCGCACAATCAGGGCTCTTCTCCGGAAGTTTTTTTACCTTCAAGACGTGGGGTTGCGAACTATGTTCTGAAAGTATACCCAAACACGCAGTCTCCTCTGAGCAAGTACAAGTTTCGCATCAGCAGTTATTGCAGAGGTATGCCTTTGAAGGCAGCACGCCAAGGTCACTGATAGAGCTACAAGTCTAGTACAGCAATAGGTTGCATCTCTTCCCCTTCCCCTCTCTTCTTTCTACCTTGTAAAGTAAACGCTGGGCGTGTTTTGATTTGGTGACCCTTGCACTGGCGTATACCATACATAAACTGCGCAGCCTTCAATTACGCGTTGGAAGTTATGAGGGTACATCTTCATTCAATTATAAAACGTTTAAATGTAGTTTGCCCTCATCTCAGCGTTTGTACGCAATGCGTCCCACATGAGTATTACAAGTGCGCCGCTGTAGCACATGCTCCTAGCTTTTCTCCTGTTTTTTTTTTAATCATATACATTATGGTCTCACACAGTGGCAGCGTGTCAGTGCCAAATTTACATTCTCTGTGACAAGCGTTTGACCAATTTCAACGAAAATTAGTGACCTTCAAGGTCATTTATATATACTCGACAAAAAAAAAAATGCATTCTAGAACACACACCGCTCAACCAAAGCTAACTACCACAACATCGGTTGAGCTTAACTCAAACAAATTTCTTACATGTGCCGCAACGAGGGAACCACGTAAATTTCTATATGTCACTACATAGCATTGTCTGTAGGTACTATTGCAAAGTTGTTCACAACGTTGTTCGACAAGCCAACGCGTGTTCTGTAGTAAACTTGGTTACACTTTCATCGTCACGGTCGCTGCAGAAAGGTGCCCTTTCATTGATAATTTCCGCCAACTATGCTTTTCCGCGTCAGTCGACTTTGTTTTCCGCATGAAAATCTGCTAAACTCGCACCAACGTAAAATACTTTCAGCCCTCGACTGTATTGTCGTTCCCTATACGCACCCACTCTTGTAATTTCGATAGGCCACCAGTCACCTTACGCAGCTCATAACCAACCCTGCTCTATCTAGAGCTTACCTGTTCCCAGCAATATGAACAAGAACAACAGCTACACCTTTCTGCTCTCTATTGACTGGCGCCGGCTTTCTGTCTGCTCAACCTGCGCCTATCAATTCATGTCCCATCGCTCCTTGCGTGGTCTTCCTGTCAAGTCTCATTGTTTTGCGCTGCTGAGCGCCAGGTCCCGTGTTTAATCCGTAATGCAGTGATTTGGGCTTGTTAGTAGGACATAGTGAGGCTTATTGCGCTTGAAAAGACATTTGATAAGACAAAAAAGACAGAAAAAAACAGATAGATAGGCTAGGGGATCCCTGTGTTTCAAAGCCATCAATTGCGCTTTCCCGCAATTAGTTAGCGTACCTGCTTAATGGTGTGTAAGGTATTTTTCACAGACAGCGCATGTACGATGATGTATGCGAAAAAGCTGTATATACGTGGGGGTCCTTTTCTCGAAATAAAGATTGTTGCAAGTTAGCGCCTGTTTGTGTCACGTCTTCCTTTCGTCCTTGTCTTTTCACGTGCTATAAGCCTCACCGTGTTTGATTCCCTCCACGGGGGCGGCATACTGACGGGAAGGGAACGCAAGAACGGTCATGCACCTTGCAGCGGGTGACGTTAGAGAACACCAGGTGGTCAAAAATTATCCCGAGTGTGCTGCGCGGCCTGTCTAATAACCAGATCGTGGTTCGGGCATGTAAATACTCCAGAATTAATTTTTCTTACTACTCCCTTGTTTGTTGTCCACTCGATTAGAACGGAACGGTTTGTTGTGCCTTTTTAGTATGCCCACAGTATTTCAGGCTGCTTTACGATCCAAGTCGAAAGTGCCGACGACAAATGTCAAAAAGGCGAGTTATTTCGTGTCGCATTTTGGAGCTCCTACGGCGTATACGATGTCCTTGAAAAATGCGATTATCAGTTGCACGCGACTAGTTTCGCGATGCTTCGTAAGTACCGCGGTGTCGCAAGCTGTCAACTGCATTGCGACGCATTCAGTAGAGCGCATAAATTTTGGCACAGACTGCTCGCACATACACCAGAGTTTCGGTGCGTGTGGCTTCGCGCAGTCAGGTTACTTGTCTCTCCACCTTCCGCCCCCCTCCCACCCCTTACTTTTTTTTTCATCATAGACCTATATTGCACGCTAGTCTACAAACGCCGCGGACACATACTACACAGCACCCGCCACCAACTGGTCGTATGTCTCTTCCCCTGCACTCGAGGCTTGCAATGTGCCTGAATCGAGGAGGTCTCGGGCTGTCCGCCGCACCAGCTGGCGTCGTCGCTATTGCTTCGCGCGAGGCGTAACAGGAAGCAGAAGAAGAAAATCAGAAATAATTTAGTTCTGGCCACTTGCCCAAAGGGGACAGTGAAAGTAGACGAGGAGAAAAGGAGCTCGCTGTGGCGGAAATCCGCGTTCGACTGACCGTGACAGCGGTACTAACAGGTGTTCGCGGCAGATTTGCGTCCTGCTTCACTTCATCTGGAGCCACAACGCGCTCGGCCTTCCCTTGTTCGCTAATCACGCTGATTGCCGTTTCCACGTCCCATGCTGTCGAGATGTCGAGTGAGCGTGAGTCCACTACCCGGGCAGTCGAAGCGTATGCGCTGCGGAAGCGTTTGAACAATTGGAATTTGGAATTGCTTCAATTCGGAATTTGAAATCGCAACAACTTGGAATTTGTTTTGTGCTGTATACGACGGCGACAAACTGTGGTATCAGATGCGTCGTAAACGGAAAGGAGCACTTGATTGCACGAGTCGTGAATGCGATGTGATTTATTTTCTGTGGCCTGCGGTGTCCTCGTCATTAAAAATAAAATGATGGCGCTCCGGTCAGGTGTTTACCGCGCAAATTTCTAGTGGATGATCTGATTATTGTTTCAGTTGTTTACCTAATTACGATTCTGTCGTGATTTGCGATTGAAGTGGCCTTAAAGAGAACAAATAAACATTTCTGAAACAGCAATGAAGAAATTGAGCCCAATAGAGTATATTATTTAGCAAGTTGTTCTGCTAGCAAGTGATATACACAAATATTCGGTAAGATTCGGTGCCTCTTAAGCACACCGATGCATTCGAATGCAATAAAAACTTTGAGCTACATGGGGAGATGCCTGCTGCCGCAAAAACTACCATGAATCGTAATCTAAAAAAAAAAAGACTGTCTCTCGGGGGGCGGTTACATTAAAAAAACATAGCCATTCGTTCTAAATTTATGGCGTAATTTGCAATGCGAACCAACGAAGTGCTGAGAGGAAATAGCGAGCGGATGTCCTTCTGTTGCTAACCCTTCATTAATTTTTTTTCCCCGCAATTCGGTGCCTCGCGCTGCAAATCATATTTATTGGATCTTTGCGCGATGCTTTTCGGTGCTGGATACGCGGATTGTTGGATTGTAAAACTTTATTTGTCCAACAGATGTAGGGAAGGCTTTAAGTCTTCCCACCTAGACGACGGCCAGGAGTCCTTGGACCCTAGCGGCGATTTCGACCAGTTGGACGGTCTTCAGTTGAATCTCCGGATCGGAGCTGAGTAATAAGGTCTCCCATTGGATACGCGGGAATCGTTTCCTGCGTGGGTTGCTAAGGGATTTCAAAGGGAAATGGGACGTAGGTGAATATGCGCCTACGAAGGAAAATGCGCGAGCTCTTTGGTTGTTGTTAATGGCGGCCATATTTAGTGACGACCAAATCCATAGAAATAACAAGGACGACTGAATTAGCTATGGTTATTGGCGATCATAAAATTAGCCACTGCTAAGGAACGTACATTTGTGTATATTTGTCTTGGTTTCGCCATTCTGAGCCGTGACCGCAAGGAAAAAAAAAAAAACTTCTGCTATGGCGTTATGGTTGAACTGCACACCCGCGTGATCAATGTGTCTCTGTTACAGTCCATCGCGCTGAGTACCTCCACACACGACAAATTTGGTGAAGTCACTACCATATACAGCGGGATATTTGACATGACACATTTCGTCACCAGTGGCGAATGCACTGCTTTTACTTCGTACAGGATTTGCAGCCAATCGCTTACTTCTCCTGGTGCTTTCAGCTGCTAAGTGAGTTCTTTTTTTTTTCGTTCGGAAAGGTGACATAAATAACTGTACAGTAAGTTTATACGTATTTTTTTCTATAATCACAGGTAAATCTTCATTCTACTGCCTTGCCTTTTTTTGTTGGTGATGTGTCCACACCTTCCTAATTGGTTACGCTACTTTGACACGTGTATCTGTTGTGCATCATCTTTCGTTACTGACGAGGTTAATAGCAAAGGCATTCGCCAGCGCTACGTTAATCCTTGTGCTAAGCAGAAGGCTCTAACCTATTTTTATATCTTGGTAACGTTAGTAAGCAAAATGAAAACATGTTTTCTAATATGTATAATATGTTAGAAATCGCTCTCTGACTTAAGACGACCTTCAATTATCCTGAACGCTTTTCGACGCGACGCACTATGTTTTGTTCATGCTGAAATATGCTTCAACGTTAGCCCGTAAAAAATAAAGCACCTTGTTTTGTGGCCCGTTTCGTGTGCTAACTTCTCTTTTGAACGCATCATAGGCATATATACTTATATTCTATACTGTCCGCAAACGCGCTTATCGGTAGTCTATGAGCGAGGAATTAGAGTCACTGACTGCAGATATTCCGCATTTTCAGCCCCATCTGTAAGCTTGCGGTTCTCGTTCCAATGTCATTGGTTTTGGTCGCGTCTGTGGAGGCGGGAACAATAACATATTTTTTGCTGCTAATAATGAAAAGAACGATATCATCACATCACTTCATATGAAATTACGGCTTCTTGCTCCACCAATGGAAGCCATTCACTTTGGAATGAGTATACTATCAATTGCGGGCGTAAGCTCGCGCTGTCAAACCCAGGGCCAAACTGGCAGAGCACAGAGCTCGGTAACGACATGTCCCTGGTTTCCTGCATGACTGGAGGAGTTATGCTAACTTTGTTTGCTGGTAATGTGCTGTTAATATATCTTCTGTGTCCTAGAGAGAGAGAGAGAGAGGGAAGGGAAGAAGGAAAGACAGGGAGGTTCACAAGACTGAGTCGAGTTTGCTACCCTACACGTGGGGAGGGGAATGGAGAGTGAAAGAGAGAGAGAAAACTTAGGTGTAGGATGTCTATAGTGGAGCACTCAAGTCTGTTGCCTTCAGGTAGTGAAAAAGCGCTCGAACTGCTTTCTAGGCCAATGAACTGTGAGGCCACTGGTGTCACAAATCAGCGAAACTGTGTCCTAGCTATCACCATGGCCTCCGAGGTTGCGCGCACTGGATGGTTGTGCGCAACGCCCTTCCCCATCGGCGCACTCCTCGGTAGGAGAGTGCGATGCGGCCTATGCGCCAGGCTTCCAAGAGGTGGCGCTGTCAGCCGAGGGTCCTGGCGCCTGTGGAGGCAGCCGTAGAAGGCAGAGAGATCTCAACGTGCGCATTGCCTCTCTTTTCACGTGTTGGGGAAGGCTTTCGCAGGGAGGTATCTCAGGCGATTTTCCAGTTCATCCCCGAACATTTGTCTGTCTCTGCAGTTTAGCCATTTCTGTTTTTTTTTTTGTCTTTCGTCTAACTCTTTATGTACTTATCCATTAATTTTGTAGTATGTATTGTCCGTGCATATGTTTATTGAGCTTATTTTTTCCAAACAAATATATGTATGGCACATATGTATGGTACGTATGTAAATATATATATGTACGCACCATCCATTGCCTGCAAACCGGTAGCTAATCTTGGGTGGAAGATTTATTTTTCATGTTGTATGACTAGTTTTGCTTTCTGGCTTTGGCCTTTTTTGCACTTCATATTGCATTGTGTCATCAATTGATACGGCAACATTTGCATTTGTACGTCTACATTATGGCGCAAAAATGTGCGTGTAATATTTACCATAGTATCTCCACGTACGTAGTTTTTCCTGTTTTAGTATGATGTTGCGTACTTTTGCGTTGTGTGACTAATGTTTCTGTTACATACTTTTTTGCCTTGTTGAATCACGCTTGATTTGCGTTGAGTTAACCGTATTCCCACGTTACCCAATGCCTTTGTGATGACATGCAAGGTATTCATAGATGAATATATTTAAAGATAATATCCGGTAAGCACACATCTGGAAAGGCGACTAGTACTTTTGTGTTCGATGTATTTAAATGTTAATCATGACCTTTTGATTGTACTAAGGTCTCCTTGGACGGCAACTACCGATAATTCAGTAAATAATGACATTTTCTTTATTTCAATCTTGGTGCACAATTTCTTGCTTCATCCATCTTTGAGAATATGACACTCAGCACGTAGTGGCTCACAAACGCAGGCTGCAAGAACACACGAATTTTGTTTATCCTGCACAAAAAAAAACTTTGCGAAAGCCTGCTGCATGCGCCTTAGCTTAGACAAACCTTCGTGCAATTGCACGTTTTAGTGACACTTTACCTTAAATATTGACTATTGGATTTGTTTCCTAAATCCTGTGAGTTGAGTTGGTGCGTTTGCTCGAAAAGCTAACAAAGCATACGTAGACAAGCATGCAATGTTTCTTTTTGTACTCTCGTAAAATAATTAAATGTAGGCCTCGCGTTCCTGAAGTTGGCTTCGCGAACAGGGCAGAATAGTTTACCTTATTCGGGATATTTAACGTGATTTCAGGCTGCGTACGTGATGGCGCTCGGAGACCAACGGCGCGAGCGGCGCAGAAAGAACCAGCACCACGACTTTTGGAGAATCCGCGGGAACACTACGCCAGCGAAGTGACACGCCTGATTGCAGCCACACTGTAATGTAATTTACACACTTAAGAAAACAACAGTGTAAATCCGCCCATACGTCAAAACCTTACACCCAAAACGGGTATAATGCTGTGTGGTATAGATCGATTTGCACTCTCATACACTTTTAAAGGTGTGATCTATTTCACAGTGCAGGGCGCTGTTAGTGCTGCCCAGGGATTTCGGGTGCTGCGTTTGGCCATAATGTCGCACCACTCTTAGAGCACCGGCGAAGGGGCTCTAGCGCACTGCTGATTATTGATATCGCCATCAATGAGTCGAGCTGCAGGAGGAACTTCTATTTCATTGCTGATGCAGGAGCTAGTTCGCGTTAACATGTCCTTCAATGTGGTTTAGTTCGAGATCTTTTACTTTGGCTGACACAACTACGCAATTTTATGAGTTCGCTCCATTCAAGGCTATTTATGGTGCGTCCCTCGCTTTGTTACGGGTCGTTTTACCAGGAATAAAACGACGCCTCCACGTACCGAGGTCAGTATAAAAATTTTCCGACAGAACAGGCCACAATACAGCCACGTTACATGCTTGCTTTTGAAAAATCCATGTCCTTCGCCCGATAAATAAGCTTTTCGTTTTACCGAACATCTTCCTGGCGCTCTTTGGTGATACTTGGCCCTTGCGCCATAAAAATCAAGATATCATAGTCATCGTCAGGTCACAAAATTGTAAGTGTACAGCCACTTTAACAGAAGCGAAAGAGTTGTGCATCTTTGTTGGCAAGACACTATCATGCGGATGCCTCGTTTTTGCTATGACATTGAAGATTCTACAAGTGTTTCCGATAACAGCTAAAGTGGAATCAGTCTTGTCCGAGACCATGATAGCCCATAAATCTTTCTTCGGTGCTGTTCCAGTAGCCAGATAGTTGGGGCGGTGTGCTAGTGCTTACACCGACCACTACTTGCACCACTCGTAAATAATCGACAACTCTAAAGGCGCTCGTGAAATGACGCACGTTTCAAGTATATTTAACCTCCGCATTTGCGGTTTTACGCACTGTATCACTGTTAAGGAAAGCGTGTTTATCACCGACTAACGTCAAATCCCCCACTAATGCTCATGACCAAGTGCAACGGCCTTTTCCTCCGACTCAGCTCCACACTAAATCCCTGGAGAATGAGACGCTAGCGGTGCTTCAGACCGGTCCATTTTCGTCTTTCCATACATCATTCGCTTCTGTATTCTCAGTGCCAGCATGCGAATAACAAAACACGAGTGCACTACCCACCCAGCTTTAACAGAGGCATTATGCCGAGCTACTTACAGCTTCCTGGAAAATCGAGCGAACGCGCCCGTCTCCGCCAGCGTCTCGGGACGATCTTGACATAGTGAGAAGCCATAAAATGTGGTGTAACCTCTCTACGCATTTTTATTTCATCCTTGCAAAGATTTTGATACTTAAGGGTTCTTAAGGGCAGCTGAGTTTCAGTAGCTATGCAGAACTCTGACACATGCCTTTGAAACGAAAAGAAAAAAGTATATTAAAACTGAGTAAGACAAATTCTCTGCTAGGTCAACAGCACTTTAAGCGAAATTGCAGTGACTGCCCCGTCCTTCTACTTGATCTTTTTGGTTAATGACCTGGCGCTGGCATCCGCATGAGAAACTCTATCTCAACGGAGTTCTTCGAAATACGCTGGGTGTGTTTGCAAATTTGAAATCTGAATTCTAAAGTCTGGGTGACGTAATACATGTGTTGTGATGCTAGATGACGAGAGACACGTCTGCACCACGAAGGCGTGTCCTGCTTCAAAAATAAACCGTCATGTAGAGATGTAGTGCCGGCCACAAAATTGTGTATAGATTTCTGAACGAAGAGACTAGTTGGTCCTGGTCTGTTTGCTGTGACATAGTTACTAGCGTGAACAGCGCTAACGGAGAAAATTTGGGATCACTAGCGCTCTCTTCTGTCACAAGGTTTTTCCGTTAGCCTTCTTGGCGCTAGTAACTACGTCACAACAAATGCAAGGATTCCTCTATTCCGCTACACCCTCCCTTCCTGCCGTGAAACACAAGAAAGAGCACTAAAAAACACTTACTTTTCAAACACTGATCGAGACATCGCTTCTGAATAAATCGTGAAGACAACGACTCGTTTATGCAACTCATTTATGTCGTTTACATTCTGTTGACACATTGATACAATGCGTAGGGATTTTTCATTCGGTGACATTTTCTTGAACAATTGTTTGAGGTTTAATTATTCACCCCGCGGAGTAATTGGGCGCACGCGAAAAGCCATTCATGTTCTCAATGTTGCGCCTAGTGTTCCAGTGCATGAAATACACACACACACACGCACACACGCTTCCATTCCTTGCGAGGATGGACTTCATTTAGTCCTGTGCAAGACAAGCATCTACTCGCCCGCCTATCCGTCTCGTAATATTGTCGCATAGATGGATGCGCAACATGCTGCTACTATTTCGTACCTTAAATAAAACTGCCCTGTTGCAGTTGCCGGAGCACCTGGATCGCAACCGACAATCATGTGTTTGAAGGTCTATCATAGTCGATTATTCTTTTCAGTTCACTGGCATATTGTGATGACCAAGCCGTCCCAGTTCTTAATCAGTGCAATGGCTATATCTATAAAGAAAGTCTATATTTAAAAAGGATGCCTGTTATTCAGACCGGAATGGGGAAGTCTGACACAGAGCTTTACGTTACACTGTCTACAGTGTCCTATGTATTGCCTCGGATAAAAAAAAACCACGTAAATTGCAAAAGGAGTGTATAGACACCTTAGTGACGAATGGGATTGTATATGTTACGTCTGCGGCACCAAGGTTACCCTTCAAGGTAACCCAGGACAATATACAACAGTGAGTCTCCCAACAGGATTTGAAGCCACCAACACCCTCAAGATAACTTGCACACATATCAGAAGCACGTGTTTTCACGTGCACGACACTTGAAAGTAAGGTATCCAATGCTTAGGTAAGCGGCAAGCCCAGTACATTTACGCGATGTGTGAAAAAAAATTTGGCAGGACCCATCTGGCGATGAATGTTGACGTTACTGCGATGAGCATCGAAGGAAGGCAGAGACTTACCGTGTTGCCGACATCGAAACGCACCATGTGTCCGACGCCTATGCAGCCTGGCTCCTCTCCTGCGCTTCTTCGTTGGACGGCTGTGCCATCTAGTGACACCGCCACAAAGTTCGCGCGTGGAGCGTGTTAATATATATTCCTATGGGATAGTCCGAACACATTTGACGTGGGTTCGGTACCTCACAACACCAGATACATTTTAAATTCTTTTTTTTATCATTGCACAACGACACCTAGCCAGCTGCACGTATGAAGTGACCTAAGTTGGCGTCAGAAACGTTAATGGAAGAGCGACACAAGCATAGTTTCACATACCAAATCACCGGTGTTTATCTGAGAGATAATTTTTGAAGTGCTACAGATACCGAGGCAGAAGTTAGAGTGAAAATGGCTCATGGAAGAGTGGTGCATATCTTTTGGCACATACCTAGTGACAGTGACCTAAATTGGCATCGAATACGTTCATTGAAGATTGCGCATAACCAATGTCACGTACAGAGTGACCCCAGTTGGTTCGACGTTCAATTTCAAACCCGTTTCCTTGAGAACAGCAGCGCCCAATGCTTTCCAAATGAGACTATATAGGGTGTCCCAGTTAACTTTAGCCAGAGTTTAAAAATAAGCCCGCGAATGCACGCAACATTGCCGTGCGACTGGTCACTCGAGATACTTTGCACGTATTCGCGGATTTTTTCGACGCTAGGAAAACAATTTTATGCAGCACGTATTGAGCAACAGAAAGCTGTATGGGGAGTGTTTAATTTTGCTCTACAATTTTTTCGTTGAGATTTTTTCATCTAACTATAGTATTTAAAAAGATTAAATTGACTAATTACGTAATTAGGTAGAATGAAAAAAAGTAACTGGGTATCTCCAAGCGATGGCAAACTGCATTACCTTGATTCTGCCCAGCTACATGGCATTCGCATATTTTTAAGGTCTGGCTGAAGTGCACTGGGTCACCCTGTATAATGCTGAGTCACCCAAGGTGCGGGTGGGCAGGCTGGTTGGAGTGCTACCCCGAAAAGCTCGTAGTCCCCTATGAATGCGCTAAATGCCTTAAGAATGGTAAGCGTATTAAAAGTTGGAAATACGGGTACAGGTTAAAAACCTAATAAGCATAGCACCTGGGCTGACGCTCTTCAGGCGCCTAATAATTCTCTCTGCTGAAAGTTTAGTTTCGGCACCTTTCTTGCATCGTCATAATCGTGAAAAGCATGCATCTTCAGGAGAGGTTAAGAATTCTTGAATTTCTCAGTACATTTTGTCAAGGTTTCTGAATGTGGATTGTCATAGGACAACTTCCTGAAGGCATGAAAATGTCAGAAGTATTCTGTTCCATAAGCACCACACTCTCAAAGCAGGAATCCAGCCATCTGTAAATAATTTTGACGTGAAAAACAATTTTAAAAAAGTAACCTACCAAATGAGGACGTACTCACTCCAAGTGCAAACGCCGAGCCGTCAATATTTCAACTCGCTTTAATTAAACACTTTGCATGTAACATTTTAAGCTACGGCTATCACTAATATGTCAGTGATAAGCGACATGTTCTAAACATCAATATTTTTAACAGTTGTCTTGGTATAAATATTTGCTTCGGATAGTTTTGTGAGCTACCCTTTCTGCATTTATGCAACCTGACTTCGTGTTCCAGTGTGCTTGATGTGATTTTGCGTTGGGAGCTAATGTTAGTAAATTCTGTTCTCTAACACTGTGTCTTACTTTTTCGTTCTTGTCACCTCATTTTCTTTCAGTGCCGGCTAGGTATTTAACTTTAGCATGTATTCATTCTGTGAGAACAGGATTAGCCAATTCCGCTTAAAGGTGCCTACGTGCCCCTAATCACACCTAATTTAAAAATCTGTCTCAATGCGGACCGGAAGCAATTGATGAGAAAACTAGCGATATAATAAAAAAAATAACAATGACATCAATGCACAACGGCGATTTCGATTGACGGTAATTTGAGTACCGTTCACCCGTAAAACTAGAGTCCTCGCCGCCTAATGGTCCGTGAAAACTACAAATTAAAAAAAAGAATTTGTCCGCGTTTACTTTCTTTAAAGACCTACTGTGTCTTAAACCCAGTGCACGTATTTATGGGTGTCTAAGATAAATCACAGAAGCTTATCCTCAAGACGCGAAAGCTAGTTTAGTTGCTTTATTAGGTAGGCCCACTTTATGTCACATTACACTGTTGCTACAAAAAAAAAATAACTGCACTCTATCGAGCTTGCAATGCTCTGCATGTTATAAAGGCACAAAAAATATCGCGTCACTATTGTTTTTCGGTTACTATAGATACATAAACTTATGGCTGAAAAACGCTTGTGGAAGATATAGAAAACCAGGTGTCGCAGGCTTACAATGGTCAGCAATTCGGTGTGGGGAGTGGGGGAGGTGACCGATCAATTGTGCGAAGTCAACTTTGCTCGTGCGTTTAGGTTAGTCAAAGTTTTGGAAGGTACTGGTCTGCTGTGCTTTGCGACGTCCTAGATTGATGTAAATAACTCATAATCAATATTTTGTGCAAGGTCTAACAGACGAAAGGGGCAAAAATCGCTGCTCCTTTTGTACAGTACTTGATAACGACAATGGAAAAAGTGTACATTGCACACCGTGAGAGTGGCGTAAGAAATAGTCATATGTCACCCGGCAAGGAAACGTTGGAATGACAGTTTGACAAAATTGAAAAATTAACTTGTGGCTATATATAGAACAAAAAAAGTGAAAGAAAATGTCAGTAGTCATCATCATTAAACGAATCACTGTTTGCTGTGGCATTTGGTATAGCAGAGTTGACGAGGATATCCCATATAGCGCTGTCCCCGACAAACCAGTGCTGTAGACCTTTTACACCTCGTACCCATGGGTGCCACCATAGTTGTTCATTTGACAGGACCCACAATTTAGCCGGTCTTTTCTCGCTTGTGCACAATCGGCACGGCGGCCACAGGCACGGCTCAGACATCCGCTATATTCGCAGCCACGGTGAGCAGTGAACGGTAGAGCGCACAAGTTCTTGACCAAAGCTGCAGAGCCAGAGCAAATATAACTTTCATTTAGTCGTTCGCTCTGCGTGGCACTATTATTTGTCTGGAACGTTGCTGCCTCAAGGCGACGGGTTTAGCAGCCCGCTACCTACTTTGACCCTTTATGAATTCTAGTGTTCAACAGAAATTGATTTGTAGGGCGGTTACTCAGAAAAAGAAAGAATTTCTGAAAATTGTCATTCTCGTTTGTCATTGTCATTCTCGTTTGTCTCGTTTGATAGCATATCTGGGTTCTTCAAATCTATGCCCGTTATATCGCTATTTTTGTTTAGCCGACTCTACTTGCTACATTGGTTCTGTTCGCATGATACACCTTTATTGCTTGAACGCAACACGGAAGGCTCAGCGATATTTGATGCCTTCGGCCTTCTCACTGAGCTCATTTTTTTCGTTTTCTAGGCACTCGTAGCGGGGAGAGATGCCAATTAATGAACTGTTCAAATTCCTGTTGCACGCCCGCAATCACCTTCGTTTCGTTCTGTCCTCCCCCTTTTTATTCATCTACTTGTCGCCTTTGGGTTCCGTTTTCGCGATACTGTTCAAGATATTCATGTAAGCCACACGCGAGGCAGTTAAGCTTCCGCCAAAAAGCATCAGACCCTGGCACTTCCCATTTAACCAGTCTCTGTTTTTATCTATTCACCACGAGACGCCTCGCATATATTTAAGCCTGTCGCTTTCGAAATAGTTACTGTATATACTATAGAGTAAAAATTGAGGCCAGATTAGTAACAGCCGCTAAGGCGCTACCATGCTAGTAACTTCCATTGTAGACAGCGCAGTTATCTCAGGAATGGATAAAACAAGTTTTATGTTGCGCTAAACATAATGAAAATATCATACAAAATGATCATTTGCATGCAGCAATTAAGTATGGACAGTGTGCAGTGCAGCCAACCTCTGACGCGAGCTCCAATGAAGGAGTTCCCTAGGCTTCCTAGAGTTTAACGGACGCAACTGTTCACGTTGTCAGCATGCTTCTTGCAAATGTTTTTTTCATCACGCAAATAAATTTTTAACTTATAATTTAAATGTATTTCCAAACCCGTTTTTACAAACATAAATAATTATGTCGCTGCACTCAAACAGAAATGAATTCACTGTGCAAGCTGTGCTTTCCGGACTTCGTCGCACTAACAATACAGCGTCTTGCTAGAAACTATATTCTGAAAAGAAGACATCAGTCGGCACGCTTATACTTCGATCGACATGTAAAACGCCTTTGTACAAAAGCAAAACGGCAAGGTTGACACGTAGCCTTATTCTAATTGTGAAGAGGCCGGCACTGGAGTACCTTTACTGAAGGTAGCAGTGTCAAAATGGTGTGCCACTCCGCGTACCGATACCAAATGTGTGAAATGAACCTTTCTTTCATTCTGTGACCTAACGACTCAGCAGAATCACGCTAACCCGCTCACAAATCAGTTGCAGCAAAGCATGCATAAGCGCGCGAATTTTGTTGTAGTTTTGTTTCCTACATGCCACAACTCACCCAAACACTTCGCCACTGGGACTCCACAATGCGACTCTTAAAAGTTGCTCTGCCTATAGCTGGTTCTGGGTAAATTCGGGTGCATATTCAACTACGCAGCGCTCCACCCGCATTGTCGTGCTCAGCGCTGGGCAATCTCAATCACCCGCTTATGGTGGGATTCTCATGCCCTGCTTTGTTTGGTAGTTCAAGCATACGTTTATTTGGCCGGTTCCAGATGCTCGCGCATATTTAATTAAAACGGCGTACAAATCTACAGCGTAGCTGTGCTCCAATAATCAGGCCAGGGCATCCACACTTTGTCATTTCGATTGAAAGAGCCATTCACTGCGCCATAGTGCGAACACAAGTCATTCTTCGCATGCCGACTCGAGCGGAAATTTGCGCTGACTGAAACCAAACCATGCCGTGATGCCTGCAGTTACACGTATTGATCTCCGCGGAACGGAAGGACGGGATCATTACGTCTCCGAATCTTTCTTTCCAGAACAATATTTCGCTAGGTTTAGATTTTTTTTTCTAAGCGTGGCCTGAAATCTTCATATACAGGTACACTTCAATAGGTTGGCAGCAATGGCAGTTTGTAAAGTTTACTCTGTGTATTTTTTAGAAAGGTCTGATGACTATTTTTAAAACCTTTCGTGCGTAAAATAGTAGGCATGCAAAGAACGAAACTAGATAGCGCTACCATAACAACGAAGGCGCAATATGGCATTAGTTGTGTGTCTCGTCTTAATCGCATCTCGTCCTCTGTGCATGCTGATTACTGGCACTGAGAAGTTAATCTTCTCGCATATGCTGGACCTGACAATCACAGCTTTGCTGGATGCAGTGAGCCTTTATTGTTCAACGTCGATGTACAATCACGTTGTGTGCGGTCATTATTTTTTCTTTTACTTCCAGCGCACGTGATTGCTATTATTACGAACCGTAGCTCTCGCTTTCATTAAGCGTAGAGCATGTAATCTTCGAACGGGATACAATATCTCCCGCATGCATTACATCTTCTGTGAGTTGTCATGGGCGCTCCTTGCTTCAGGACGTTCTCGACGAATAACACGTGCAAAATAGAGGACAGCTCACTTAAAGCACATTTTACTCGCAAGTATTTCGGCCTACGGTGCACTATGTTTTCTCTAGTCGTCGAGCGCTACGAACAGTTCCCGGTGACTCAAACGTGAAAAGCAGGCCGCATGGCTGCATTTCCACTGCCGGCGGACGCTAAGGACAGCGATCTGGTGCATTGTGGTACAAATGGAGCGAGGAACTTTCTGGGGAGCTGCAGCTGCATTTGGCCCCAGCGATCGCCCAACGCTCAGTAGAGAAGCAAGAAGTGCAGGTCGCCAGTGCGATAACTGTGGCGTTTGTCATTGAGCACTGTACATAAGTATGCGCATACAAAAACTACATTTGCTGACAAGTTAATAATAGTGTGAAGGTGTTTAGTGACAGGGTGCGCGAGGAGTGAGAGGTCGAACTCGGTGCGGTAGTCAAAAACGCTGCGAGCAGTCAGTACCGGCCCCGTGCGCAAAAGCGCTGGTGATGCACCTGACTAAGCTGCGCTTTTTCATTACAATAGGAACAAAAAACTCCCATTTCCTAGTCTTTTACGTGACGTTAGCGCATGTAATCTTTGTGACCCTGCAACTTTTCAATGAATGTTTTATATTTGCATTTCACATTTCGCATCCGACACAGCCTCGTATAATTGCATCACATACAGGCCCGTAGCTTCGGCAACACACAAAGAACGTAAAACGAAGACATGGCGTATTGTCGCCCACATGGTGCGGGCTGCGTAGATTTTTTTTTTTTCATCTCTCAACCGTAATGTTTGTCGTAGCGAATTGGAACTCAACGAATTAGACGAGCGGAAAAGGGTTGCTAGGCGCGCAACGAAAAGTACTCGTTGTGATAGCATCGCATTAAAATTTGATTTATAAACACTCCGCGGAAGAAAGACTAGGGAGGCAATCTCTCATTGATTCTTCCACGAGGCAGACGCAATCTGGGCAGTGGGCCGTCTCCGTGTCGTGTATAATCAGACAACACTGCCGAATGATAGGCTGCAAAAAAAGACGACCTGCAAACCATGATGAAAGGACAGGTTTGGAAGGTTTATTTTATTGGTCATAATTTTATAGCTCTAGCTTCCAGGCAAAATACTCTCCTAGATTTTTTTCCCTGTTTGTTGGGTGATCGCCGAGACGAATAGAAAAGATATGAGCTAGCGGTGGCACTGCTTTTTCGGTGAGAAGCGCGCACGTTTTGTATATAGTGAAATAACGCCATTTTTCCACATCGCAGCAAAGGCAAGCCCGAAAGACAGCTCATAACCTGATATATGTCTTCGTGTTTGTAGCAACGTCTGGAGTATCTTTTCTGAACGCTGAAATAAACCAAAGAGTATGACACAAGAAGCTTCTTGAAGCAACCGGGGGGGTGGGGGGGTAAGTATTAAAAAAAAAGACGGACGATGAACCAAAGCTTGCAATTGGCCTGGAGTAAGAACGTATTATGCGTATCACGGAGATCAGAAATTGCGCCAAATGCGTCAAAACCGAGGCGCCTGAAGAGCCGGGTTTGCGGACGGGGCGAATGATAACTTGCCTAGAGTATGCGAAAGTGGAGAAGCGCAATCTAGGCTCCATAGGGAAATCTTTCGTGGTTTTCGTGGCGTATAGCAGAGGCGCGTTCGTTCATGCATACGTATGCATTTCAGCGCATTTCAGACGCACAAGGACGTGGCTTTGTTATTTTACTTCCAGCGTCGACCCAAAAGCTATTTTGCTACAAGACGTCTTCAGAAATGGCACATTAGTTTCTCTGGCAATTATATGAGCGATCATAGATGTCTCTATGATGGAATAAAATATTTGAGCTTCAGTGGTCAAATAAAAGCGGTCGTCAGTGAAGCTCGATGTTCAATAGCGTTGATGCAATGGGTTTACTGCAACTCGAAAAATCCTACAGATGTATTAGCGCAAGCTCTAGGGCCATTTAGTGCAAGATGAACTTGAAAAAACTGGCTGTGGCTTAGATAAGGTTAAGCCCAGGATGCGAAGCATACTAGCCTTTATTTTAACGCGACAGCGTTAAGGAGCTCGTGTCGCAGAAAAGCCGGTGTCGTCGGCGTCGGCTCAGGCGTGCGGCGCTTGCTCAGGCGCACATTTCGTTGTCGCGCCGAACGCTGCGTTGCTCGACGCTCACCGCGTCCGATGCGGGGCGCGTAGTCGCTGCGCCGTAGCAAAGCCACCTAGAAACAGTCTCTGTAGCACGCCGCCAGCTTCGCTTCTCATTCCAACGAGCAGCTCTGTCTCCAGGAGGCATCTCACCTCGTGAGTGTCTAGTAGAGGCAAGCGCAGCTGCTTATATACCGCCGCGACGCCGCGAGCGACGGCGCGAGTTGGAGCCCCGTTTCTCCTCTGTCGTGACGTCACGGTGTCACGTGGTCAGCCTTGAAGGCGACGCCGCGAGCGACGGCGCGACTTGGAGCCCCGTTTTTCCTCTGTCGTGACGTCACAGTGTCACGTGGTATTGAAGGCGACACCGCCGCGCCTGAGGAGCTGGGTTGAGCTCTCGTAATATGCTTCGCATAAAATGGGGTACCAGCGAAACACAAAGGAAGCGTACACAAGGAAAATGGGTTGGATACGGATGGACGCTGGACTTTCTAGCGTCCGTTTGTGTCTAACGCCTATTCCTTGTGTGCGCGTCCTTTGTGTTTCGCTGGTACCCCCTACAGACGTTGGTCGCTAAGAGCTGAAAATACCTTTATTGCGATACCAACTATATGGACACTCCAGGCGCATTTCTGCCGTTGCCGTGAGGTTCTGTATGAGGGAAAGCTTGCGAGGGTGGGCCGGTGAACGCGGTTCGATCTGGCGTGCGCGAGCGAGGAACGCGGCCCGGATGTGTGCCCTCTCCTGTGGAGCGCGATGCAGGGGCGTGAGATGAGGGAGGAGGGGTGTTTCTCTCCGCCGGCTACTACTGTGCCTCGATGTCCTCGTCGCCCGCCGCTCCGTACAGAGTGGAGACAACCGCGGCGTCTACCACGGCGTTGGACACGCGAATCGCGGACGCCGTAGTAGACGCCTTTCGCGGACGCTGTAGGTATACGTTGCCGGCGCTTGTGTGTCTTGAACGCGGTCCGCGACGTGGCGTAAGTGCGCGCCCGCGTGGACCTCATCTTCAAAGCGATCTGAGATGTTTGCAGAGTGCGCGTAGCACCGGCAGCTTCGTATGCGCTGCGCTTTCGACGTTTCATACGCGTCGAAGCGACGGATGCGCGCAGGTCAATTGGCTCGCGGCTGCTGCGGCGATTCCCAACTCCAGCGTTTTCACAGACAGTTCCCGCTGTCATCGAGCGATGTGCGTTCATATTTACCTGTGCGCGCGTGGCTGAGAGCGCTGCAACCGGATAGCGCACGAGCGCAGTCACGTGGTTTTTTTTTCAGATTTCGCGGGCTTTCTTTAAACGCCGAAAAAGATCACCACGTAGCATGTACGTTGCCACAAAAAATTAGATCGGTTGTTTCTGAACCCCCTCTACAACGCATTGAAACGCACTTTGAACTAAAGTGAATAATGAAAAGTTTGCATAACGCATCTTAATTACCTATTTAAGCGGAATATAAACATACTCTAACGAGCAGCACATGACGGCAAACCATATGCCGTTGGTTTCGTGTAGCTGTAGCTATCCACTTTTTTACATCCTTGGCGCAAGTTACGTTAAGCACGCAGGTATCGCAAACTAAGCGGAACGCATTTGCAACAATGTTCCGCTTACTTAATTGACTTAATTGAACTTATGTGCAGCAAAATTCACAGTGTAGTACAATCTGCATCCGTCAGCCATGGTCGAACAAAATATGTCTCTGGAGCCAAGCAGGAGCACTTGTCTTTGACAGGACAACAACACTAAAAAAAAGTTTGCACTCTTTGGGTTGTATTTTGTTCCCAAACAATAATCGTCATCTGTCTTGACCGCATTTCCCTTCTTTAACGCTGCGAGCCCGCTACTTCCCAATAACGAACGGCATGTGCGTTATCAGCGTGACGTAGCATTGCCGACAGGAAAGTAGCGGGCGCGGCGCTTTCAAGAAAGGAAACGCCAGCAAGGCAGATGACGATACTGTTGTGTGGCAGATATACACCCCAAAGGGTGCAAACTTCTTCTAGAGTGTAGTCACGAACGGCTTCCGCGTTATCAGCTTGACACAACATTCTCTAAAGGAAGGTAGCGAGCGCCGACTTTTCAACAGAGGAAACGCAAGCAAGGCTGATGACGATTATTGTTGTGCACTCTTAGAAAAATTTACACCCTTTGGGGCTTATCTTGTCCCACAACAATAATCGTCATCTGCCTTGCTTGCGTTTCCTTTTTTGAAAACTCGGCGCTCGCTACTTTCCTGTGAAGAATGCTGCGTCACACTGATAACGCGCATGCCGTTCGTGACTGGGAAGTACCGGGCTCGCCGCGTTAGAGAAAGGAAACGCGGGCAAGACGGATAACGATTATTGTTGTGGGACAAATATACACCCCAAAGGGTGCAACCGTTTTAAGAGTGTGTAGCAGATATAAACCCCAACGGGTGTAAATTTTTTTAGAGTGTAACTCTCAAAGCTTGTCAAATTTTTTTAGAGTGAACTGTCCGAACGTGGGCTACAGGCACTTCGTTCGCTTCATCACGGTTGATCAATTGGTGGCGTCCAAACCATGGCAAATAGGACTTGTTGTGGACTCCAACAAATGTTTACGGTGCCCGCAGTTCACAAAGACATTTCCTTGGGGATTATAATTCGCTACTCTGTGAAAGCTGTTGCTGGAGATGAGATTTGGACATCACCTGTTCGAGTTTTCATCTGTCCGAGAACTTCTATCTTGTTTGGATACTGCGGGTATTGGAAAAGGGCGGGGTGCACGGAACTTGGAGTGTCTGAATTCAACTACGGCACTTTCGCCTGAGACTGAGAAAATAAGTCGACCTATGATTGTTTCAAGACTGAAGAAAACACTTAACAACTCGCGTGGACCCGTCCGTTGTCTCGTGCACCGTACTGGGTTCTACGTTTCAGCTCAGTACGAAGCTGTGCGAAGGGACGCAATGCCAGAATCAAAAGCTCAAACATTTCGCAATATTTGTGTGAACATTGAAATCCGGACTGCGTGATTTGAAGATTGGAAACACAGACGCCAAAATTGCTTAGACTGTTTGGTTAGGAGCAGGTGTGGTGGTTTGAAGGTAGAGAAAATGGGTACGAGCATCAGGCAAGATAAACCAAAGCTAAGAACTAGATATAGAGCAACGTACTCGATGGTTCCTTTCATCAGTCGGCAGCTGTGTGCGCACACTCTCAACTATAGTTTTCTTTTTCCTGTATTTCTATGCAGAATTTTAGGTTGTGCCCTAAACTTCACTTGCCTTTTTTAATACCTTTCAAGTAGTTTTATTCCAATGGTTAGCGTAGAGTCGTGGGGAAAAACAGATTTGAGACATACAGAAACACTTGTCCGTACCTCTGCTAGCAACCATTTCGTTCAATCGTTTCTTCGCTAACTAATGCAAAAGTTCCAGCGCTAACTGTATCTCGGCTTATGCCGGTTTTGTCTAATGTATCTTCGCAAGCTATATAAGCCGAAACTCAACCCTTGAAACTAGATTTCCTTGTTGTCCCACGTGCGTGCTACAACAGTTGTTTTATGAGTCGTTTCTTCTTTTTTTGTAGTATTCACGCTTCTACTATCAAGGTACTTGTGTGAAGCTCAACTTTGCTTAGATTAGAAGCTCTATTCAGCCTAATTGTGAAGCTCCATTAGCGCCAAACACGTGCGCGTCTGTGTTCTTCTTTTGTCCTGTTTCTAACACGCTACGTCTTTCGCTTCTATCAAGATATAGCAAGAAGCCCAACGTGCAAATTTGCTCAACATTTCACAGCGAAAGAGAAGACATCTGGACTCAGCCTTTTTCCAGGCCTTTATATTTTAAGCCCCATGGAGAGACGCAAGGAGCCTAAGCGAGAGACAGACGAGAAAAAAAGCAGCAGATTCAAGGAGTTGGATACTACTTACAGCTACGCTTTGTGTGAGTGCATAAAGAGCCAAATACGAGTTTGTGTTCATTGAATGTCCGCACAAAGTGACACGGAAGGCTTCACTCAGCCATTGTGGACAGGATAATGCAATGTCCTGCAAAAGAAGCAAACACATGCGGTAGATCGCAGGGCATCCTGGCGTTTTTTCTTTTTCTTTTTTTTTACTTTTACCCGCACGGTCGCCACCGCCGCTGCCGCGGAAGCTTGCAGGCGAGTGCTATCGGGTGGTTGTGCAAGGAACCCTGCGGGGGGAACGTCGCGCGAGTCCTCCGCTGTGATTGGTTGCGGCCTAGTCGGCAAGAAAACAGCCACGCAGCGCCCACGGTCACCAAGATCCAGAGAGTTTCTAAAAAAAATAACAAAGCTTCACTTTTGCATAATGCTTAGCCCTTTTTCAGAGAAATTGGCCATACTGGAAAAGGGATACGTTCATTCTCAAAAGGAGAGGCAGGTTCAATGCAGAATCACTGATACAAGTCCGAAAATGTGCGCAGTAATTTATTCATTCGTTTCGCTCGAAGGGCGTAGCCATAACAATGATAGTTAGCACGTCAGGCCTGAGGCTGCTGCGAAGTGCGAAGAGCACTTCGCAGCAGTGGGTGCATATGGGGCATATGTGGCGCAGTGGGTGCATATGTGGCGAAACTGCGTCAACGGAGCTCCGGTGCCATCGCGCGCGAGTGGCCCGTACGCGTGTTCAAAGGTGAGCAGGCGTCTCAAAATGGCGTGAACCGCCGTTTCGCCGCCGAGTGGCGACGGTTGTTAGGCAACACCTATTGAAGGGCGCCAGGAACGCTCCGGAAACGTAGTTTCCGGAAGCTGTGCTGAACGTGAGGACACTTCTACGGAACTAGGATCTTTACTTTCGTTACGGGTGTCCAGACTGCCAACCCTGTTTTGTACGGGATTACACGGTTACAAATCGCAGGATCAATAAACATTCTAATCGCAGCAAATGTTTTATTAAGCGAATCTTTCTAATCTTTCCACGCCCGCTTTCTTGACCATTAGGTAGGCACAAAACGACACAGTAGCGCATCTCGCGCATTTGCATGTTTGAAATCGTGCGACGCGCGGACATTGCACTTATTTTCAGTATAACCCGATTTCTTTCCGGTTCGTTTACGTTTGGGAGAGCGTTCTTATACCTATATGAATAATAGTTTTGTACTTATATTTGTTTCGTTAAAGTCTCGGCTGCTGCATTTGTGCTTACATTTGGTCCCACCGCGCTTGTTGTGCCTTTTCTCGCACAGCGTGCCATTCTCTGCGCACACTGATTTCGCCTCACTAGCGTTTTAAAAAGGACAGAATTCTGCCGACTCGGCCATCTTCCGCTTCGACTGGCAGAAGCCTTCTCCACCTGCCTTACTTCCTTCCTTTTTTTTCACTCTGCATACTGGTACAAAGGAACGGTGGAACAGAGACGACACGTCGGCGAGTCTTTGGCGGTTTTCGTGAGAGCGAAGTCGGTGGGCGACAACTCCGACGACATCTGACTCTCGAGTCTCCTCAAAGCCACCGCACTGCTTTCCTCGACGCGATTTTCTCCGTACGTCCAGACGTCCCGCTAATGGTTGTCCTCACGGTGGTCTTTGGGGAGACAGCGTTCCCGCTCTGCGACGTTGCTGTTGCTGCCGATGGCGTCCGGACAAACGAAGTCAGTCACAATGCCTTTCTGATGGCCCTGTCTCAAAAGCCGTCGAGGTTTTTTTCTGCATACTTTCCCATTTTTCAGTGAACTCAGCTTTGTTTTGGCTCTTTATTTCTTGTTGCTGTCATCTTTTTTGCTTTCTCCCTGGCACTGACATGAACGTAGGCTTTGCGTGCGCTTTCTTTAGTTTACGTATGACAGCCCCATGTTGAACCTTTAGATGCGGCTCTCCTGTTGTCGAGGGCACGCCTAGAAACATGGAGCTCGTCACAGCCTTGAAAGTCGTGGTGATATATTTTTTGTACCTACGTTTCTGCCTTTCGATGCCAAAGGAGCGCTGCCAAGAGCAGCCTTTTCCGCAGCATTACGGACAGCTGGCCAATTGGCTTGTTCCAGAGTTGGTTGAGGATCCTTTCTTGTAGTGAAATGGTGCAACCCACTCTGGGAGGACAAAGACCATTATCGGGCGTCACGAAGGCTAAGGAAGATAAGACGTTTTTGAGGCAAACGACTCGAAATAAAAATTATTCACAGCAAATTGCGAAATCAAAGAAAAAGCTACGTGAGTTCAACGCACGTCTTGGAACCTGCGCTAAGGAAAGGGTTGCCGAAGCGACGAATCAAAGCTATTAATTCGCCCATTTCGTTCCTGCGTATTTGACATGAAATATGCGGGCACACCATGCACCCTGAAGCACCCGTGCTACGAAATGTGACACACACGGCGATCATTACAGTTGATTGGCACTGTCTCCGTAGAAGTTCACGTGTGACTGTGGCCTAACGGCTGGAGCAGCCGGCTGGAGTGCTGGAAAGCGAGGAAAGCGGGCGCGCAATCCATTTATTTTTGAAGTGTGATCTATGCGGCAAAACAGCCTTCGCATCGAGCGGCCATGGTAAGGAAGTCCGTGAATGTTGCAAAAAAAAGCGTCGCTTAAGTTCACTTCACACAGACATTAATTCAATTAGGACGAAATAGTGAGGCAGCATTCTCTGACTTTTCCTTCTGATGCACCTTCTTCTTTCATGCACCAGAGGACTACTGCGAAATTAATGTACCTTGTCTTTCTCGATGTACTCGCGCATGCGCAACTCTATTGTTCCGTGCGTACTTGAGGCTTTGAATCCCTCGCAGCAGGCTACTTTAATGTCCCTCAAGTTTCTTCCGTTCTGTTTCGACGTTTTAGATGTTTTCCCCGACTATTTGTGCACCTGACAGTTTTTAGGCCCAAAAGCTGCATCTTGGAATATGCGGACACTGGAGCCTGTGACAGATGCAGTGATGGGAGATGGAGAAATCTTGATGCCTGTCAAAATGTTGCGCAGGGTGGTAGCTGAAAAGTAACGCTTCCTTGGAAGATCCTGGTCAAACATGTACTCGCAGGATAATTTGCGCAAAAGTAAAGGAAAATCGCCTGCTATGTGTATCAAACCATATGCAGAACTTGCTCCTCCATAAGAACTGCGTCATCTCTTTCTGTATATTGCCGGTTCAGTGCTGCCCGATATATTTAACTCGTGCTTTAACATTTGTTGCCGTTACTTGTGGGTTGTCTATTGCGAACTAAATGCACTTGGGACATGTAAAAATGACGCTGAAATCCTCCGAATTGCATATCAGAAACAGTAGTGGTCAGTACCTTAGTAAAGGCGTTTTGAATATTGTGTAAGCTTGCAATAGCTTGTCTGGAAGGCTGTTATTAGAGAGTCTTCGCGCGTCCGGATTTTCGGCCAGAGTGCGTCGAGTGCTGATAGCTTCGTGTGCGCTGTGGTGTTCTCGTCGTGTAACTCGCGTCGAAACGAGACGCAGCATGAAGGTCTATTTGCTCGCTGCTGCAGCTGTGCTGCCTTACTCCAATGTTTCGGCAGCGTGTGTGCGTGATCATCGAGTGAAATATGTTCATGTTTGCTTGTGCGTGCGTGACACCATATTTGTTCACTTAGTAAGGTAATGTTTACAAGCTTATACCGCCGATAAAACTACTATCCTTACTTCATATAGCTGTTTACTAATTTTATATCGCAATCGATAGTTTACCTCTCGGGCGAAATTGTGACTTTTATTCATTGTAATAAAGGTTGGATTGGTAAAATGTTTATTTGTCCTGATATCGGAAAATAATTAGACTTAAATGATTCCTCGCACTCTTAACTTAACCGATACGACGGGCATCGCCATCTAAAAAAAAAAAACTATTGTTTTGTGCAATGCGCACGACTGTGTTCTCGTTCTCTGCAGTAGTGCGTGCTGTGTCCTCCAAGTTGCATGCGTAGACATCAACACTCCCAAAGCCAGCGTGATGGACAGTTTGATTGACTGAAAAAAAAGTAGAAATAAATATGTGCATTTACAGAATGTAACTACGGTTATCACATTCTTCGAATATACGGGGCAGTTTCCGTGCAGGCACAATACCACACCGCAGCTTATTTTTTTTGTGAAGTCGTGCTCAGAAATGCCCAGTTCCCAATTCGCCTCGACGATGGCAGCTGTACTTGGAACGGTCGCTGAAAGCGTCGAGTGGCGCTTGAATTTTCATTCCTGCCATGTAGTGAACAAGGTTGGAATACACACACCCCTTTTGGCACTACGACTTGCGACTGCACGTCCTGCTCTCGCAGCCAACGAGATATTCCTTCAGCTTTTCCGCACAAATGCTATAAACAAACACTTCTTTACTGGCAAGTTAGCGCTCTTCGTCCTGCGTTTTTCTTGTTGTTCTTGTTCTTGTTGTCCCGAGCACCTTACGCATCTGCATAAGCCGCCCCTTTATCAAAATTGGTTACGCGCCACTCCCTCCTCACGTATTCTGCAAAGCCTCTTAGCGTGGCGACACTGCTATTTCCTTCGCCTCCGAATTCGCGTTCTCGTTCGTGCCTCAGCTTCACGCTTTGCCGCGCCCAGCATATCTGATGAACGCCGCGTGCGGGAGCTCGAACGTTCGAGTAGGGGGGGGGGGGGGGCATCTTAGAGTAAGAGGGCCACCCTCCCAGGCCTCTATTTCTCGCACGACAAAGTAGCGCTGTGCCGCAAGAACGTGCATTATAGTTTCAACGTTGTATGTGGCGCCACTCCGTGACTTAAGCCACCGCGCGGGGCTTCTTGATTTACGATGCGGTGCCCGGTAGCCGCGCAAGCGACCGCGGAGCCCGAGCGGCACCTGTTTGTGGAGAAGTGACGAAATCGGTGCTATGCCGGGCGAGCCGCTGATAGCGGCGATGTAGGAGGGATAAGCGGCCCATACCTTTCGCCACCGTATGGTTCGCCTACCCTTTCGACGCTCTGGTGAAATGGCCATAACGTGCACGTTTCTCAAGGTGGTTGCACTGCCCTTGCGTTAGAGTTCTAGCGCTGCTTCACAACAGCGGGCCAGATCGCGCGAAAGCTTGTAACAAAAAAAGGTCTTGGGCCCGTATTTCTCTAGTCATATATTAAACTTTTTTTCATGCTTGCTTTCTTATCGTGCGTTGTTCCAAGTGGGACACCTCAGCGATAGAAACGGAGCGGCGGCGTCAGCGTGAATAATACATGTCGAGAAGGATAAACAATCAAAAGGGTCATTACAAAATATGTGCCTCGAGTATCAATTTGTTGCTCGTTATTTTGTACGCGTGCGTTCAGTTCGGCGAGTTCATGTCAATGTTAGTGTTTTTTTTTTGTTTGAAGGAATGGTAGGAAAAAGTTATCCTAAAGCTCAGCGAAAAGAACAAAAGAGGGCAGCCCCATATTTTCAAACGATCCATGACTCAAAGCTCTTCCTCCCATTGATGATTACGTATATTGGCATCCCCTTAGAAACGGGACGGGGACGAATAGAGCCCTAGCTTGCTTGATTTAATCAGGTTGTACTGCACCTATTACTGTCTGGAGTTATGCCTACTTGATCTCGATTATAATTTTCTGATTTAAACCTTCTATTACTACTGTACATCATTACCTACACTTTCAATGACTACGGTTCTGTAAATCTATTCCGTGCTCTTCTTCGACCAGTATTCTCATCTCTTATCTTGACTGTTGACAAATTAACCCTTCCGTTGTCATCGAATCCTAAAGCTTATCAGAGGTGAGCAATCGCTACGGTTCTTGCTATGTGAATAACGTAACGTTCGATTACCATCTGCCGAGTCGCTTCCGGAATTCTGCATCACACGCATGGGTCATACTGTGACATACATTCGCTCCGGTATGTTTTTTTCCTGTGGCAGCCAGCCCTGTCCTCAAAAAGCAAGGCACTCCCTTTTGCGTTATCCTACAGATTTTCTCTCCTGATTTCTTTCTTGCAGTTTCTGTAAGTCTCCGGAATCCATCTTTCTTTACATCTTTCGCATTCCGTTCACCTTCTTTGTTGCTCTCACTTTCATTTTATCACTCCTTATTGTCTACGTACACTTTCAATTATCCTGTACGAAGTTGCCGACTTTCTTGACCTTTTCCTACATTCCATGCGCACGCTTTCGAGCTACATATATATGTGCACGTTAGCCGGCCATATCTGGTTATCAATGTTCTTTGGATCTCTTTCGAAACAAATAATGCCCTACAATACTCCGACTTCAAAAGAAGCCCAAACCATGCCACGTTTCCCTGCCTCGTTTGTGCTTTTACCGTGGACTCCCAAGCCAGTCGGATCACCGAACTCTAGTCATTCCACTGCGTTCCACTTACTTTTGTTCTTGAATGCATAAAAGGACGTTTCGTTAAGGAAGTAACTGGGACGCTAATGCATTTCTCCACAAAGTTTGGAAATTATTATCTGAAGAATGGTGTCACCCTAAGAATTCGTTCCAAGAGGACCGGCTCTGCGAACTCCACGGCTAAAATTTGTAAATTGCAACACAGACCATAAGGTAATTAGTTAAAAAGTTGATTAGTGAATTTTTGTTTTTAGTCGATTATGCATTTCACTTTTTTGCGGAAGTAGTGTCCGCCGCTTCTAGTAGACCACCTTATGAACTAGTATTGTGCTTTATGCCAGGGGCAACATTTTTAAAAAAATGTTGAAAGTGTTCGCTGAAACACCCGGTATACTTAAAAGCTGTGAGTTTGCTTCATTTGCACGACAAAGGACTTTTGGAATGGAAACCAAAATAGAAGCCTTGTGCACATGATTTATCTTGACATGCAGGAACAGCCACTCAGCACTGTTACTGAAATGTAACTCCGCCCGGAGCGGAGAAACCCTCCCGTTTTAGGACTGTGCAAGCTCTGGTAATCAGCAACTCATCCTAAAGAAGGCACGATTTTACCTTAAGAATTTCTGGTCAATGAAATATGCGACAAAATGATAGCTTCCGTATTTTAACAGAAACATTGCGTTGTTCATATGCGATTCATTTATGAATTAGGCTTTGGTTATTGGCGTCTATAAATTCGGATATAAGAATCATGCTAGGGCGCTATAACGTAAAACTATTCCAAACTTTTCTATTCCAATTCTTCTATCAGTCCTCCACTATTGGTCAAAAACTTTTTTCGACCACGCCCACTTCACCTGTCTGTGACGCGACGTCACGAAAACCGCGATACTTCCACATCTGATATGATGCGTACACACTGATTATGCATGGTTTGACAGAAAAAAGAAAAAAAGTTATTTCTGATTCGACCCCTTTTCCCCATTAGCCCTCGGCTATTGGTAAAAAGTTTTCGGGCTGCACCCACTTCACCAGCTTGTAACCCGACGTCACAAAACCGCACAATCTCACCGCGTCAAAGTGACGTGTACGCGATAAAGATGCATTAATATACCGAACAAAACTGAATTTTCTTCGGAATAGCCGCAGGCTGCCCCGTTTCGAAAGGAATAAAAGATGGCTGCTGCCGATCGCTGCGACGCTGGCAACTCGCACCTGCCGGAGAGCATGGGTGTATTTGCGTATAATAAAACTTCTTGCGTGGCCGTGTAATGTTTTCGAGCCCTTTCGGCACGTTTACCACCTCATTCTGCGAACTCTTCTGTGCTGAGGGTCAGTTTTAGCGTCATTCTTAAGCTTCCGTTGCATGCCGCCGTGATTTTCGACCAGCCACCACAAGCTAAGTAAGGGAAAGCCGACGAATCGCAGACGCCAGCACCACCATCTTCATCCGGTTATCGATTTTCAGTGCACTGGCTCTGCCCCAGTGAATTCCTCTCTACTTGAGCGTTCTCCTCGCTTCTTGGCAGCCAATTAGATACGACAAGCGGCTCAGTGTAGGCAATATTATTCGTTTTTCAAGCAAACAAAAGTGACCTCCTATGAACGAGGAGAGCGTTTGATTGGTCTGTTCAGACAACCCTGCGGGTGACCGCCCGGTGCTTGCGTCGGTGGTTACGCAAATTTGACGTCAGGCGATTGGAATAGAAACATATTGGAATAGTTTTACGTTATAGGGCTCCTACTCTACAACAAAGAGGAATGATCATTGAAATGAAGATGGTAGTCAGCACTCAACTTCAGCGCCAGCACACTGGCGCCTTCTGCAGAAACTATAGTAGAGCTATGCTGGAAATTAAGTTAGCAAGAACTGTTAAATGTTTTTTCATGATAGTGTGTTAGAGTTTGTGCGTTGCGCGAAGCACTTGTGTGTCCGCTTACATATTGTGATAAATGTTTTGCTACTTTCATATACACTTATGCAAGGCACTTTTCTTCTGCAATGCGTTGAAAATTCGGTAAATGGTTTATAAGTGTTCGGTATGTAACGTTGCTTCCAAAATATTTAAAGTTTGTGCTGCATGCCTTTTGGGTGGGCTTTGAACATCAATAAGTTTCCTTCATTAAGTGTGCCGGTTTCTACCTGTCCATGTAAGTTGTTTGTAGCTCAGCCCATCTACACGCCCGGTACGCGTTTGCCAATGTTGCCACTTGAGCAGCAGCTGGGCTCTCAGCTGGCTGATTGTTTTAGGGTTTTTTTTTCTTTGCACTGCTGCTGCCTTACAACGAGACAGGGAACCACTTCATTTGATCAAAAACCAGGGGGGACACTCTGTTAGTGTCCGCCTTGTGGACACGTATATTTCCACTGCTGCTAAAGGGCTGATTGGCTGAAGGCATCTGTCTCCTTCTCACGCGTACCCCAGCCCAGCCAATCAGAGGTTCAGCAGCACCTGGCAATAACAGCAGTGCACACATCCGCAATACAAACAGTAAGCTTTTCGTAATGGTAGCTTCGTTAATGCAACGCGTATTATACATGCACTTTCATGGGCATCAATACATCTACATGCTTGTATACGCATTGCGAGCGCATTGAAATACGTGTAAATAACATAACCGCGAAGGAAATATACAATGTTACACTGGTAACACGAACAGTAGTAGCAAGATCAGTAATTAAAAGCAACAGTAAAAAATGTGCACGTGCAACAGGCAAGAAATTGGTATATGTGTGATGGGTATACTTCGAACAGGTATGGACAGAAACGAAATTCACAAATTTGTAGTTTATGGCTTAAGGTTTGCACGAAGTAGTATGTTCGATTTCTTGATCCATGAGGGCAGAAATTGCTCCTCCTGTGCTACAAGTGGCTGTTAACGTTGAAGTTTGTACGTACATTATTTCACCCAATTTTTCATCCACATGTGCATAAAGTTGTGTTATTTTTGTAGCAATCTTATTTTTAATTTCCATACACACAATATAAAAGCGATCAAAGTCGAGTCCCTAAACTCTTTGTCGCCTCTGACAAACTGAAACACCTCCTGTTCGAGCTTCGCAAATTATTTTTTTTTCCTTGTGAAAATGCATAGGCTCTTTGGGAATTTCCTGAAATTATTATAATATTTCGCACTACATATCGTAAAGAAAGAAACCCTGCAGAAGCAGATAGCTTTTGCCGCGTTTATTGTATTCTATAAATAGTCTGACCTTGTCACCGGCTGGAAAAAAATTTTGATTAGAAACAACCTCTTCTAACAGCACATGTGCCTCCTTGCTACTACAGTCCACTGAATGTGGGCGTCGATCATTAACGTGGTTACTGATTAAGCCGAGTTCTCTTTTTCTTACATCGAAAAGGGTGTGAAACTCTACGTCAACGCGTCATTTCTCGTCATTTTTCCCCACATATTGTTTTCACATTCCCTCTAGTTATACTGCGCGTATTAGAAGTTTTACAGGATTCCTAAATGATTGCCTTTTGCGAATTGCAACCTTTCGCCATTTGTGCCAAATTATTTCAGTAAACAAGCCACGAAAGAGCTACCAATGTGCAATAAGGTGATTAAGCCATTTCGTCAATATATTTTCTCAATTAATTGTGGCAACCAACGTATTGCAATATCGCAGATCAACCAATTAAGTGCTCGAAGTATGGACTTTCAGAACGAGTCCTGAGAGTGTTATACTACTTTTAAACTTGATCGTAAGCTTAGCTGCACCGAATCGCGTTGGTTTGCTGCTCACTTTCCTGCAACAATCGGCTCGATTACACTTAAGAAGCTAACTACGTTGCCTGGCGACGCAGTCTAATATCGCGTTTCGAACAAGGATCACCCGTGTGTGGTTTACAGAATAGAAGGATATACTGCACATGTTTACAAATTATATAAAGCGAAATGCAATAGTCATTTTGATATCGAACGTGGCACGATTTCGCCCGCTATGGAAGGAGTGCATGCGCAAAGCCCAACAGAACTAGTGGTTGAGCATTGCCGAATCTGAAAGAGGTAAAATATTTTTTCGACTAAAAAGGCACACGGAATACTGCTACGCTGAAAAAGCCGAATCTCTCCCTAAAAAAAAAAAAAACACTTGATTCTTTTTTTTTTCTAGTTGACCTAGAGTCGTCATCGATTTCTGTGGGTACTCCTAGTGCCCATTCTGTTCATGACAAATCGTGTTTGTTGTAGGAAGTGTCTGAAAACCTCCGGTACATTCGGTTGTTTCCAGCTTTTTGTCACTGGGATGCTCTTAATTGTACTTAAGTTATTTGGTATCTTTTTTGATGTGCTAGATGCCCTCTGAATTCGCTCAGAGTAACCTAATTCTGCATAAATGTTGACAAATATTCGCCAACATTTTCAATTCCAAGAACTCATTCCGGTAGTTAAGTGCAATTGTTTTTATAGTTCTTATTACACTAAGCAAATATTAAAGTTCGCATTTGACAACTAAAACGAAGGCAAATTATCAGCTCTTTCCGCAACCTAGGCTATATCAGCGGACCGAGATAAAAATTTAGTTCAACATTACGTGCCTACAGCCAGCAAGTCACAAAACAACACGCCAAGAAAAAAATTTTGAATTGTAGCATTAACGCGAGCAAAATCTTTAAAAGCAGCAAGTGTCCTCCTGTTCATATAATCCACGCATAAATAACAAACGTGATTTGCTGGTGATAGTTCTATGAAAATAAACATACAAGTTGTTTCAGATTTTTGTTTGTGATCTTGCTGTTTGCGGTTGCCAATTTAGAGGCCAAAGCGGATTTTTTCTCCGAGTTTAGTTGGTAACTCGACTCAACTTAAGATGCCGAGAAGTGAAAGCGCCGCTTTTGTTTTTACGTCATTCTCCCCATATTCCGTATCTCTCATTCAAAATAATATTCATTTGAGCCACATACATTCACCACAACGAATCACATACATTTGCGAAATATGAGCGCGGAGGTACTATATTCTAGCAAATACATGAGGCATCACAGCTGCTTATGATAAGAGCTTCTGGCGATGTGTAATTGCAACACACAAATAGTAGAGTACCGAATGCTAAGCCCCTGTCTATAGACTATTTATGGAGGGTATGGAAAGAATAACATTAAGATCATAGATGCCTTCTTTTAGTGAACAATGTGCAGGAGTTTTATTATCGTCCTCATTACTTTATATTTCTTTTCCTGCAAATATGGACCATGTACGCCCCTGCAAGCTGTCAATTTTTTCTCCTTCAAAAAAACTATTCTGTTTGTCGCATCCGAAACCTGCGAAGAAGAAAAATAAATTCGTCGCTCACCCTTTTAAAGACGCTTGCAAGATGGACCTTCCCTTCGCACCGAGTTCGAGTTGTGCCTTCCGGTTTTTATCCGCATAGACCACGTCGTCAGTGAATCCAGGGGTCTTCAATATCCCAGTCCACTACTCAAAACAAAGCTTAGAGTTGTACCCGTCACGTGGCACTCGACAACCCTAGCAGCATCCAAGTACGCACTTGAAGTTTCAGAGACGGTAACGTTTTTCACGTAACTGACGAATAAATTCAAACCCAGTGTCGTGGTGCTACTGGGTGGCTTAACACCTTTCCTTAGTCCAGCACTTCCGAGGAGGATTTACTTCCGTAGTCGTTATCGAATGCCGGTTCAGTATCCACAAAGTATATGACAGATCGGGAGGAACTTTCGTTTCCTATTCGGGACACATGGTGAACGAAAGGGGAAGTTTGGGGAATTAAGTTGAGTCCAGGGTGTGGAAACACGACGCGCGCAACTTCATCGCTTGCAGAGTCACGGCGAGCAGACCGTCTGTCCTGGTGGAGACCGGATGACGACAGTTCGTCTATTCTTGGCAGGTCACATAGCGAGCGGAGACGTTTTTCAGACGTCTGACGAAGGGACGGCAACAGGTACCACTGTTCACACTACGCAACATTTAGATGGCTACGAAAGCGAAGAAATAAAAATTACGCTGTCTACTTTCAAACTAGACGGAAACAAAGAACAGTGGCGAAAGCAGACTCAAGCATACCGAAAAAAAGGCAGCGCGGTTCAATCAGGGGGCACTCGACAATGCCCGGTGGCTTCACGAATGGAGCCAATCCAAAGGATAGCTGCGCGCGGAGTAAGTCGACGCCGCTGCACACTGTTGCGCCACCGGGACGAATCTGAGCGGTCCGTCGCTCGGTGCCGCCGACTGGGTCGCGCCTCGGAGCGGCGCTCCACTCAACGAGGGAAAGGAGAAAAGGGGGAGAGAGGGAGAGAGAGCGGGGGGAAAGTGTTCGGCAAAAGGGAAAGGAATGCCGGTTGGGGATGCCGGTAGGGAAGCGGCTCGCTTCCGTCTTATCGGCGAGCCTGGGAGGTAAAGCGCGCGTTTAGGTACTAATGCAGGGCGCGGTGGTTAGGGGCAGTAATTTCCCCCCCCCCCCTTCGTGCAAGGCCCATGGTCGCGTTTAGGTGTCCCGAATAACGAATTACGTCGGACGGGTGCTGTGACGTGTAGAAGGGAGCCGCCGGAGGGTTGGTGGCAATTCGTGTTTTGAAAAATGACAGCGCCAGTGTCGTGTTCAAATGCAAAGAGGAGAGCGTGTAGAAAGAAATAAAATGCAAACAGGAGAGCGTGTGGCCGAAGCACAACTGAAAGCACAGTGCGCGGCGTCGGGCAGTCATCGTTGTAAGTACACATGCACGTGCATTTGATTTGAACGCAGAGTGCTAGGCTGCTTGTCCTATTCAAATTATGTCACCTGTATTTTGTTGGAAGTATGTATCCTCACCCCGCCAAGTGCCATTCCTGCCAGTGATTACCGTTAAGGTAACTAGCGCTATTGTTTCTCCTGCAGTGTAATACATTTTCGTACTATTCGAATTACGATTAGGCACTGGCAGCTTTAATGGTGGAAACAAAAGTAAAGCAACGTGCGTTAGGAAACTGGGCCTGCGAAAGCTGTATTGTACTAGAGATGCTGCGATGGTGCTAGCTACCGTAACAGTTTACTGCCAGGTGGTAATGGCAGTGCCGTGGGGGGATGAGAAAATAACTTTCGGGCAAAGTACGGATCACGTCTATTGCACTTGTGCGAGCAGCACCACATTCTGCGCGAGAACCACATGCCCGCGCATGCGCACAATGACTGGCCGACGGCATGCACTCTACCTTTAGTTCTACTTAGGCCACACAATCCGCGGTTCGCATTTCATTTGTCCTCAGTAGTACACCTGCTGAGGCACATTAATGCCGCAGTTGCCACCGTTGCCGGCAAGTAGACACACAGACAGACAAAGAACTTTATTAATGGTCCTGAGGAACCGGCGTTAGGGTACCTCCCTTTTCAGGGAGTCCCCGTAGCCGTCGCGGGCCGCACCCACGTCGGGGTCGGAAGATCGTGGTCCTCCGCCCTGTCGCAGGCCCTCTGGACAGCCCGTAGTTGCTCTGAGAGGTCGCCGCTCTTAAGGGCTGCCTCCCAGTCGGTTAGAGTGGTTAGCGATGAGCTGCGTAACGCAGGGCATTGCCAGAGCATATGGGACAAGGAGCAGTACGCCTCCCCACAGTCTGGACAGTGGGGTTCTACATTAGGTGCGAAGTGACTGAATCTGCCCCTGAAGGGAAATAACCCCGTTTGAAGCATGCGAAACGCCGACGATTGTGGTCTATTAAGTTTGTGAGCTTGTTTCAGATGTTTTGTTAACTTGCGAACATCCAAATTTCCAAAGACAAATTGAAACACTGATTAAGTATGTTACTATATAAGTATATAAACACTTCTAGCGATCATCAATATGTGAAAACGGAGCTCACAACATCGTAAATCTGTATTTTGGTCATTATGAAATAATCCGATTCCTGCAATGGCTACATGAAAAAAGCGAGTTCAGTAAGCACCAGAGGTAGCTTGCACTAACATTTAACAACGAAAATAATAACAAATTTAAGAACGTGTTCTTGAATGTTTAATAAGTTTTCTCGCTCTCCCCCCTTCCAACTTCCAGCGTGCGTCACTCGAAGCCTCGTGTTTAGGCGACGCGGCGCCTCCTTCCACTCACAGCGCGATTCCTAGGTGCAGCGTCCGATGCGGGACGACTCTGACGTGATCGCTGCGCCGTAGTGCGTCTGGTGGGAAAGCGTCCACTGCGATCTGTGCCGTGCTGCTGGCGAGGAGTCAAGTGTCTGCGTGGTGCTCCCAAGCGAGATTGAGGACGATCCCGTCGAGACTTCAGCCCCATGATCGCGTCCGCGCTCATGGCGCGTCACGGCCCGGCTTTCCGTGCCGATCACGACGTTTGGCTCACGTAGACCGTTTCTCCCTCCGAGACACTGAGTTCTTTGGTTCGTTCCGCTTCCTAAGGCGGACGTTTCGTCTTTGCGTGACTCAAGAGCATGCCGATCGAATGAGTGGGTGGTGCGAACAGGGTGCGATAAGGCTATCGCGTTCCACTCTTGAAGGCGAAGCTTAAGCGTCCTCCAATTTTTCTACGCCCTTTGTCGATGCATACGTCCATGGCGTAACGGTTTTAAATGCGTCAGCATTTCTATGCCTACCCAACGAATAAATACGTACGTTCGTCACGTAACACGATCGCTTTATAGGCCCGCAGCAGCGAGCTAATTGACCTTCGCGCTCCATCTCGATTTCATGCCAGCTTAGAGGCGAGAACACAGCGCAAACCAATGGCACGAAGCTATCAGCGTTCACCGGACCCTCTCCCCATCGCAGATCGCTTTCCAGACAGGGGCCCATGCTGCTGCGCCATACGCAGTCGCCGTAGTATGGTTGGTGACGTTCAATAATGGTTCTATGCGCAAGGATCAGGTACTAAAGAACAATAATTGCTTCTATTGATCAAAACGTCATCAGCGAACCTGGCGCCGCCACCTGCAGTAGTTTGCGTGCCTCGTTTATTTACCATGCGCCGCCGTCCGCTGCAGTGCGTATCGTCGCAACCCTGTCGAGAACACTGGTGGGATCAAGGTTCATAGCATCGATAATGACACTGGGCTCCGTGGCGATGAGCAAGTGGCACAGTACTGATGCGTACTTCGACAACTCTCAGAGGAGTCTCTGCGTGAATTTTAATATCGGGCTTCTAGAGAAAACGCTGGGCGAAAGAAAGTGGCAACCGCAAAGGCGCCGCCATGTTGCAATGTTGCCTTGTTGATAGTAACGTTGCCTGAAATCATGCGTTTGCAGCTGCCTGAACTCTGGTTCAGGCAGCTGATGCGCCACCATAATGAACCAGGCTCGGGATCACGTTGATTGCAAGTCTCGTGTGAATCACTCATCATCGTTTGCGCCTGCGCGCTTGCAAGGAGTTGCAACATGGCAGTGCCCTCCTGGTTGCCGGTCTCAATGCATGTACGCTACGGGGAGATTTTTCTTTACAGTTGGTTATAACACCTCCATGCAGCCGAACTAAAGTAATGCAGTAAACTAAAGTAATATTTAGCAGTCTCGGAAGAGAACAGCAGTTTACGATAGGTAGCGAGGCAGTACATCTACAAAAGGGAGTACATGTACAAAAGGGAGTACATCTACTTAGGGCAGGTAGTGACCACGGATCCGGATCATGAGACTGCAATAATCAGGATAAGAATGGGCTGGGGTGCGTTTAGCAGGCATGAACAGCAGGTTGCCATTATCCCTCAAGAGAAAAGTGTATGACAGCTGTGTCTTACAAGTACGCACCTACGAGCCAGAAACCTTGAGGCTTACGAAAATGGTTTTACTGAAATTGAGGATGACGCAACGAGCTATGGAAAGAAGAATGATGGGCTAACATTAAGGGGGGGGGATAAGAAGAGAGTTGATTGGGTGAGGGAACAAACGCGAGTTATTGACACCTTAGTTGAAATCAAGAAAAAGAAATGGGCACGGGTAGGACATGTAATCAAGAGGGAAGATAACCAATGGTCATTAAGGGTTACGGACTGGATTCTAAGAGAATGGAAGCGCATCAGAGGGTGGCAGAAAGTTAGGTGGACGGATTTGAGTAAGAAGTTTGCAGGGACAAAATGGCCCCAATTAGCATATGACCTGGGTAGTTGGAGAAGTATGGGAGAGGCCTTTTCCTTGTAGTGGGCGTAGCCAGGCTGTTGTTGATGATGATGATGATGATGATGATGATGCAGACGAATGCGCGGCGCGCTCCTGGATACCTGCTTATCCCGCCCCCGATTTACCGTCTACGCATGCGCCATCCAAGTGCGACGCTGCAATGCGCTGACGGCGTTCCTCGTTAGCCGAGCGCTGGCAGACTCGCAGTACCCGCCAGGACGCCATATTTTATTTATTTATTATTTTTTTGCTGCGAAATAGCAGTTTCTCTCGAGCTATGAAGAGCCCACATGTCCACTCCAAGTAACGTCAATACTGGCCTAGACGTTCAAGCGCAGCGCTTAACTTTGCTGTTGTGGTCAATGCGACGCTGCTGCTTCAAGTTTATTTCCTTTCAGGGGACTGCAGCATATACTGAACTAACAACAAAGGAAGCGATAACTGAGAAAGGTTCACCAAATGAAAATAGCCAGGAAATATTGACGTTTCTTTGTTTTCGCATCGAACGCAGTTGTATTGAGCCAGGGCGTTTAGTTTGTGCGACAAGTTTCCGCGGACAAAATTCATTGCTTTGTACGGTGTTTAGAACTATCTGTTTTCAATCAAGAGGACGCCCGCCTGTTGTGCACAACATCACTGAACCTTGACGGGCTGCTTTCTGATGGCGTTCTGTTGAGTCGAGCTGCTAAGTTGGCGTAACTTTCTTGTTTACCCCATCCATTCCTCAATTCTGAGCTTCTGAGATTGAAACGTGGCTTCAACGCTGTGCGTATACGCCTCCTAGCTTTCGTCTGACTCGAGAAACTCATTGAAAACCTGCAGCGGCATCTGTGCGTGCTCAACAGGGGGGCAATCACAAAAGGTAGCCTATCCACGTATACAACTTTTCAATTTCGCCTGGCACAACTTACCTTTCAATCCACACTGAGTGGAGGCTTTTTAGTTCTTGTTTGCTTTGGGATATGTGGATTGACGCTGGATGGGTAGAAGACGTGTTAAGATGTTGAAAGTTTCTCAGACATAAATACCATATAGTTCTGGGCACATCAGTGCCGTTCTGTAATTTTTTTATGTAGTTATACAGTCATATATGTCTTTACACCTTTTAGAAAGTCATGAGAAAGTAAACGAGAAAGCTTCTGGACTGCTACTAAAGGTACCATATAATGATGATAGCGCCAATGATGATTGATCAAGACGAATGCGCAATAAAGTTTGATAATTTGGCTATTGAATTCATGACGAACGGGAAAGGTCATGAGGTGGCGTAAGTTTTTTTCGTAGCTCTATTCTAGCAAATATGTGTTTGCTGCGCACCACTCTTGCCTCTACAAGTATTGCTGATTTTTGTAGTGTTTTAACATTCGTTAAATGGCGCCGTTATTTTTTGTTTCTTTTGGAAGTGCTCACAATATCAAACATATTGTAAGGGAGCGAAAGTGGAGTGGTGTTTTTAAACAGTTTTGGAATTTTTGCTGCTATAGCTTGCAAAAATGCTAACCTGCTCCAGTAAGAGCACTACCCTCGTAATACAAATCCATGCTAATGAGCCTAAATGTGCGCCTTCACCATGTCATCAGGCGGGCAATAGAACAAAAATGAATTGTGGTTTATTGATCACATACGGAAGAACATCAGCTAATTAAAAGTCCATACCGGCGAAGAAAATAGAGGAAGCTCATCATGACTACATGGCTACGGCGCAAAAGTTGTTGTATGGCCACCTATTAAGATTGCATTAAAGACGAGCGACCCAGTAACGGTATGCTCACCAGCGCCATATGAAGTTCTCATGCAACGAGAAACATAAGCGAGCTTCTTTGATTCCATAGGCTGTGAACTCATTTGATGTTTGTCATGGCTTGTCACTGCAAACACTATCATTATTTCAAAGAGCCTCAACTTTGAGATGCGCGCATTGCGTTGGTATTGTTGCTTCCAGTTGCGTGACGGTTTATCATTTTATCCAAAAAAGGACAGTATTGTTATAAATAGGATAGAATAGGATGCGCCGCCATTTGCCACTGCCTTTAAAAACCTCCTGACGCGCGCGTTACTGCGCCATTCAGGGTGTATTTTTCGAAGGCAGTGTTCACTTTGACTTGTCCAGGCCATCCATGTTGCACGAATTGCGGAGTATACAACTCGGCCACCAACGTCTTCCACTTGTCTTGTTCCGTGCTCATCCACCACAAAACGATGGGGAAATAAAGAAAAAAGAGGTAGCTAATTCCATTCCAGGAACTTCGTTCGTCACCAGAACGCGTAACCAGATTAGCCAAAGACGTGTCCTTCCAACCCAAAATGTCGTTTCATGCTTCCTGCGGTCATCAAGATTTTCACTCGTCGGACAAGGTTGATACGATTGTTCTTTTAATAAGCGCCTTTTGTCTTCCCGGTCACGTATTGAAAGCATTCAACCTCCCGCACCACTGCGCTGCGACGTGTGGAATACGAAGAAGCTTTCATTTACACTGTGCCGGCTCGTTGCCAGTGATGCAGTGGGCTCTCGAAATGTGATTAGAAAGTTGAATGGTGTTAATTCAATTGTAAGAAGCCGCTGCTCGGCTACATCTTGTTCCAAACTTGACATAAGGTACAGCAGCGAATAAACGTGAATACGAAGGAATCTGTCAGGCGAGTACAAGGTACACACGGAGCCTGTTTTTGTCGTTTTGCTATTTGTGCTCGTCATTTTATGTTCCCATTGGAAACTTTCAACCTTGAAAGATGAACTCCCTGAAATGAAGCCGCTTCCGTCCTTGTGGTTTCTTAATAAATCTTCAGAAACGGTAACCTGTGTAACGAAGAACGACCTTTAACAGTGCTCGCAAATAATCAGCAATAGCCTAACGTACTAGTAGCTGACTGCGTAGCGGTATTGAAGTGGACTTGTTGGACGTAAACATGACTTCCGCTTGTTGAGAGTAACTTCCACGAGCTTAATATTAACCCTTTCTAGGCCCGTACAAATACTTTCACGTACGGTTTTTTTTTCCGCACGCTATAGAAGTACGGGATTCTTTATCTGGTTACCTTCGTTCATTCCAGATAAGAGAATTCGAAAGTGCTCTCTATGAAAACCAGTATGTGTAACTACTTAAATTAGGTTTAGTTTATACTCTATGGGTATGCATTTCGCAGTTTCGCTGCTTTGAAGAATCGATGAAAAGGATTTTCCAGTTCCTTGACTTTTGTACAAGTGTTGTAAGGGTCATTGTTTATTTCACTTTATTTTTTGTTCACCACTGTTTTACTGACTCCTGCAATAGACCTCCTATGGGGCTGCAGTATCTACAAATAAATAAATAATAAACTGAGCGTATCCCTCCTCAACCTCGCCTATAGTTGACTTGTTAATTCCTCGTGGTGGCATTCATGATAGGTGACATGCTGATGTAGCAGCTAGTTCTGCGTGTTTAGCTTTGCAAGATTTATAAGAATGCGCTTGGGTGGAGCAGTTGCTAGCATGTAACTGTAAGGGTAGATCAATATTTAGCTGAAGATGATGGTGTTCCTAAAGCCATTGACACCTACGCACTCAGCGGGATTGGCCAAGAATCAGCAAAATTTGAGATGTGTGTGGGGGTGTTAATTTAAAAATCTTTAATTTCGACGTTTAAGCTAAGATCTCCAACTAGTCCTCCTTATCCTTTCTCCACCTCCCGCAATCCTCACGATACCTTCACTTGACATTCCTAGCGTAGCTCAACTAACGTGGCAATCTAAACGCTAGATCACTTGCGTGTTTTCGCTCCATCCCCATCATATTATTGAAATGCCTACGTCACTGAGGCTACACAGACTTCAAGAGACACCTCATCGAACGATAACTCTCGACGACAATACGTTCAGCTTTGAATGATATAGAGACTGAACTCATTGCCTCCATCGACAAGCGTTATGCATGAGGCGGGTACAGCAGCGAGATTTCTATTTCGCGTTTCCCTAAGAACACTCGGCGCCATCTAGCGCTGGCGCCATGAAGCTTGCGTGGGACCTCCGAAATGCATGGCACGCCGGTGCTTGCGAACGGTGAGAAACGCGTCATACGTCCACCGAACTTCTTTCTCTCACTTCCTTTTGGACACCCACTGCCATTTCCGGCACACCCAAGGGTAGATACTCAGTGACCCAAGTTCGCGAGAAGTTCATTGATGAGGGCACATACCGAGCGTGGGCATTGCACAGCTCGCTAAAGCGTTAGCTTGAAGTACTTTCATTGAAAAGCAGCGCATACCTAGTGAACTTGTGGGGCAGTGTCCTAAAGTATCGGATTGCTGTCCTCTAGGAACCTTTGTGACGTGAGTTGTATTCTTCCGAGCATCCGATCAGTTTAAAGCATATTTTTTTCTCATTGTGTAGCTAGAGCGGCACATTCCCGGTTGCACATACCTAGGTACCCTAGTTGGCTTCAAAGGCATTTGGTGAAGAGCTGCGCATGCATACCGGTATATACCCAGTGGCCCCAAGAACAGTTGCAGTTCCGTCCGAAAGGCGAAGCATCGATTGCGATAGCAAACAGGTGGATTAATTTTATCGGCCGTGTAAACTTGTAAAGACAGGCACACTAACTAAATTAACAAGCGTGGTGTCACGCGCGCACAAGCAAACATGAACACATTTCGCCCTATAATCACGGAAACTCGCTGTCAAAACGTGGGAGTGAGGACGCGCGGCAGCAACAGCGAGCGACCTGCGTGCCGCGTCTGATATCAATGCTTACTAAGCCGCCGAGCACTCCCCTCCCCATTCTCGTCGTATCCAACTCATCTGGGTTCCGGCTCACGCGGGGCACCCTGGCAACGAGGCGGCAAATTCTATCGCTCGCGAGATGACAAACCGAGCTGGCCCCCTCCACTCCGGGATGGACACGCGTGACTCCCTCCTCACATTCCATGACATTACCCTTCATTACCGCAACTCTCGCCTAGCCCTCCCTCCCCCTAACAAATCCCTCTCTAAGCTCCAACAGAGCACGTGGCGCCATTTACAGGCCCACACTTTCCTCTCTCCTGCCCGACTTGCGCTTATTCACCCCGGGGCCTTCTCACCCGAATGCACGCTCTGCAGACACCCACGAGGAGACTGTGCTCATATTCTCTATTCATGCCCGAAACACTCTCCCCCTGCCTCTTGGCATGTATCTAGTCCGCAGCTGCGGGAGGCTACTTTGGCCGGCTCGGAGCCGGATGTCCAGCTACGGCTAACGATCTGGGCAGCGGAAGTTGCTGCCAGGCGTGATCTGGTGGCCACGACCGGCAGCCTGAAGGCCACCCACGGAATGGCGGCATCTTATTTTTTTTGGCCTTCATTAAATAAAGTTTGCCACAGCGCGTGGCAGACTTTGTCGCCAGCGTCGATGGCTACCAGGATACAGGATCCCAGGATACAGCAGCTCGACAGGGTGGGCGCGGCCGTCTGGGCCACCCGGAGTAGAACTTGCCCTCCATCTCGCTCCGTCCCCTCTCCCAGGAGCCGCTTCGTCTATGTTTCCCTCCCTTGCGTGCGCGAAATCGAGCAGTGATCACCGGCTCACAATCCTACGTTTTCACTCGCACATACAGCATACGGCGCGCGGCGACGATGTTATCGGTCTTGGATTTTGTACGGAACATCACGGTGACGGCAGAAGTGCGCCGGGAGTGTACATATAGTTACTATCACAATGCCAAGTATCACAAGTATCATTGAATACCGCTACCTACCCAGCCCGCCATCTAAGTGAGCCACGTCGGCGTGAAAGAGGCTCGTTGTAGAGCTGCACATATCTAGTACACATTACGGCATACTCGGTGACGCTGGTTGGTTCGATGGCTGGTTTCGAGCTCTGTTGCCTACGCATAGCCGCCCGATGCGCTACCATTTCTACTATAGATGACCCAGTGCCCGATGTAGGGGCGAAAATGTCTGGATACATGCATAAATAGACACATAAATGCATACTGAGATAGGTAGCCCGAGAGAAGTGCGTGAGATAACCTAAGAGTGCAATAGCTTTAAAAACGTAATCAAGCTCAACTCCAATAGACAAGTACCTAATCCGAAGCATACACCGCAGCTTCTGGAGCACATATGGCTCTAGTTGCACATACACAACGGCACTTAAGTAGTGGCCACAGGGACACATACCCCGTGTCCCCAATGGAAAACGTTTTTGACACTGCACTACCTGTTCAGGATAACACTGAGATGCGCACCAAAATCTGGCTTGACTCGGATAAGAAGGCTTCGCGTTGAATTCCACATTTCACGCGCTAATGCAGCCCCCAGTGTGAAGTTGGAGTTGAAGTTTATGTCAGGCAACTAGGAAAAAACATGTACATGTCCCTAGGGAGCTGGCGAAAAGGGGAAAATGCATCAGCGTGCGCCTGCCCCGCAAAAACCTAACATTACCACAACATTGGCGCAATGCACATTGTCACGATTTAATAAAAATTTATTAGTTCGCCCTAGCGTTCGGCGCCTTAAGTACTTTCAACACATGTACACAATACGGTAAATAACTGATTGCGAGTTGCTTGAAGGCTTTTCGTTTACATACGTAACCGCCAACGTTAGGAAAACATGATGGAACAAGGTGCTGCCTGGCGCGTGGTGTCGAACCTGTCCAATCCAGGACAATCAATTAGCGCAATTCCTGCCGTATCCTTGTCGACTTCTCTCGTCAAGCCAGCACATCTCATCCGCCAGTCGCCGGAAGATCTGAAAAGTTGCCAGCGCAAGCCGCTATTTCCTTGGAAGTCGGGTGAGCTTGGAGCAAGCCAAAGTTTGGAGTACAGTTTCTTTTAAGTTAACGCGAATAAAAGCACAGCCATCAGGGACCTTCGCACTAAAGCGAGATCCACGGGTAGCGCCATGTGTGACAAAACTGATATCTTGTAACCCACCTTTAACTTGCCCAATAGCGTACGATAACAGCCAACATAAGAAAGGAATAGGGCACCGGAAGTGTGTAGTGAAAACAAATGTGACTTTTATTTGCTGGCGCAAGTCGCTTGAAGATCTTAAAAAGGCAGCCATAACTTTAAGTGTATATATGAACACAATCCAAAATAATAAATGGGCGACGCGAAATTACGAAGATAACAACAACATGACATGACGTATGGCATTTCCATCGTCTTATGGCGCACCATTTTATAGCATTCAATATGAATCACCAATTATGTCAAGCCAGGAGACATCGTTAAATTCGAATCGTTCCTAAAAAACTCGATGCAGTCTATGCACGAGAAAACGCGGAAAAGGGGCTTAACAATCCCTAAGTGGTAGTTGCACATTTAAGAGTAATTTTGAATGTCGCAGCCATAGCTTAATATTGCCATTCTTCAGTCAGTGGTGGATCCATTCGATGGGTTTATTATCCGATGATACCTGACTTGTTGGGATTACCATAATTACAAATATGAACTTTTATATACGGCTTGCACTAATGAATTCTATTCCATTACAATCGCTGTTCTTTTCTTCAGAAACTCATAAAATAATTATAACTGTCCTCCGAAAAGCTCTTTTTTTTTGCCGGCAACCGTGGAGCTCTCTTGAGAGGTCTTACTAGCCTGTATAATTGGTTGACACATTGAGCATATAAGACTTTACCTGCTAGTAAGAGCAACCTTCGCCCCCTCCTACGCACCCCCTTGCAAATAAAAAGTAAATTATTTTTTATAGTTTTATGTTTGTCTTCTTGTCTGAAGAGCGCGAAATTGGTGCGAATTGTTGTCTGTCAAGTTGTATGTATGGGGATGTCCTTACGTTGTTGTTATTGACTTTGTGCAGGGTTACTGACTGAACAATAAAATTATGCAGAATTCACCAGGAACATCGCACGCGCATTACAATATATTAGGTTCTATTAGAAAAGTTCTGTCAGCTTAAACCGGTATCCAATAATAAAGCGTCCTCACTACGAAATATCATACATTTGTAACTATATAACATGATGTCCAAGTACATAGCGCTGACGGTAGGTAGGCTAACCTGCGAATTTAATCTGCAAAGCTATCTTGCTCTGTTAGGCTCTTACAATGCAACGAAGAGATATAGGCACGAAAAGTTTAGCCCCGAGGAACCAGAAATAAGGTTATTTCTTTGCCGGCTATTCGTAACACAGAATGAAATTAATGGCATAAAAGTATTAACATCAACCAGGTTTTGTCAGAAACGTGTGTGAAATATAATTAAAATGAGGAATTTCAGGCTTCTTGCGTGGCCTGTGGTGAGGTAGCTACGTTGCCTCATATGCTCTGGGAGTGCGGGTCGCTGGGCCCGAAGTTCACCAAGGAAGAGTGGGACGCCCTCCTGCGAAGTCCCGTCTTTGAGGATCAAATCCTGGCCGTCCAGCGCGCCCGCGATCGGGCCGGCAGACTAGATCTGTCAGTCCCGTCGTGGGATTAGCCAGGTGCGCGTTTTATCGCGCTTTGCTGGACCAAATAAAAGTTTATTCACTCACTCACTCATTTCAGGCAAAGCAAGAAATCGCGCTAGCCAAAGTACTAGCGGTTATCAATTATTAGAAATAGATTAAACTGAGTAACTGCGTGAACATCACCATTAGACCTCACCATTTTTCTTTGTCTAACTATTTAGTTCAGTGCTCATCGAATTATGAAATAGAAAGAAAGAACCGGTCGTTGTTTAAATAGAGGCAAACTACTAAGAAACCAACTAAAAGCGATTTCGAATTCTGCTTTCTACCATAATCGTTTTACATGTAAATTTCTCACCAAGCCATTCTTAGGAACTGGGACGCAAAGTGCCTTTCTTTCGTTGGAGTGGATACTCATCGATCAAATGAAGCTTCTAATAACAGAAACACGTACATTTGGTGTGAAATAATTCTCAATAAGTCAACCCGGTTTTATGTCTGTTATTAGCTACCGCGGCACAACATTTGAGCAAATGTAATTTCATAAGGCTGTGTCGCCTCACACTATGCGTCTTCATCTCAACGATGCTGTGAAAGAAAACAATGGCATGCTGTGAACGAATGCCAATATAATTTTGCGAATTTATTTGCTTTAAGGGACGCCGAAAACATTTTAATTAGTTCAGCGTTTGTTATTCACTTTCTTATGCATTCCCTCCACGTGATTGGTTTTCCGCGGATTGGGTAATTCCGAACGTTGTTTTGGTGCCACATGCACAATCGCTTACATGGGGAAGTAAGGGCGTTCCAGAGGTACAATAATGACAAAAATAAACAAATGAAATATCGAAAAATATATCCGGACCACATAGAGAATTGAACACTACGCATGCAGTACGTGTTACAGAAAATGAAAGTGTGTATAAGCAATGCCACTGAAACATCTACAACGAACGTAGGAAAATGCAAATGAAGTTGTCGGGCCAAGAGTAAGTTAAAAAATGGCTACCTCAGGGAAAAGATAATCAAAGACTGAGTGCCTATTCTACCGCATACTGCCGTGCTCATACATGCACCATCGATTCTGAAATTGGATTTGCGGCGGGGACCAGCCAATATTGATCGCTGGATGGGCGCCTGGAAGCCACGCACGTCAGATTTCGAAGCCACGCCAACCGACATGACTGGATGCGCGATCCTTTGAACATTTGGCCCACGTTTGTTTTTGTTCTTAGAGAAATTTTCTTCCGCCATAGGTTGGTCGACACTGGGTGGTGCATAACCTTGATAAGGTTTGCCGCAGCCGAACATGTGCTATGCGAGCCTCATGTGCGTCAATTCTTTGAAGAACGCGGAATTGAAGGAACAGCAAGGTTCACCTCAGTCTTATCATCAGCTTATTTCATGTGCACCGCTGAACGAAGGCTTTCGTCCACGGCTTTATATTTAGTCCTATTCCTCGTGGGCTCACTCCATTGTATTGCTGCAAGCTTCCGCGTCTCATTACACCTCCGAATTCTGTACCATTCTTGGCGTCAGATCTCTTCCATTGGCGGCATTTTGTTACTCTGGTAGACCAACGGTTATCCAATCTGATTAGTGACGTGACCTGCCCTACGGTACATCTTACTATTGACTTCGTTGAGCATATCAGCTACTACCTTTATCGCTCTTTTTCAAAGCCAGTATTCTTTGCCCGAGAAGAGAGAAGGAGGTGTTAAAAATGGTGTCACGTCCCTTGTCGCGGAGGGACGCAGGGGTCAGAGCGCGCTCAGGGGGAGGGGGAAGAAGAGGGGTATAGGAGCAGGTGTTTCGCCGGCGCGCACACTTTCGACCCATTGATTCCACTCGGTGCGAGCGGCAGCGCCGACGTCATGCAAATCCAGAGCTTCGAGAGCGAGCAGCGCAAGCAAAGTGCCGGCGGAGGGAAGCGGCTGCCGCTGAGGATCGAGAACGGGAAGCAAGAGACAAGCACCGGTAGAGGAAAAGCAAACCCCACTTTGAAGAAAAGGCAACCCAAGCCAAGTGCCAGCAGAGGCGAGCTAACCTCCAACTTTGAGAGTAGGAGGCCGAGCAAGGACATCGACGAGTCGCCGATGGACGGTTCAAGAGAAAATTCCTCGACCGCAAGTGCGGCCACAGCTGCAAGGTGTGTGATAGACTGTGGTTTGATCACAACCTCACGCAAATGCCGAGTGTGCGCAATCCAGCACCGAAGCTGGCATCTAGCAAAACGACGGTAACGTGACAAATACTTTCATAAAAATCGCGCTAAATACGAGTACAAACTTGAAAAACCACAACCAGCTTCGCTGCTTGCGATATTGCACTTCGTGGAGCTAGTTTACGTTTTCTTTTCATGGCTTATTCAACCCTTATGGGCTCCAAGTTAAGGCGTAATACCCCACCTGTGTAGGAATGAATCGATTGCAAACTTTTATTTTCAGTTATGTCGTTAAGCTGCTGGTCATGACTAGCAAGAACTGCCTTCTTTATGCACTCTGCAAGATATTTACTAATCCAGAAATTTCTTTCGGGTAATTCAGATACGCTGTAATTGCCTCGCAGAGATAAACACACTCTTGCGCATCCTCAGTATGCTGATAACCATGCGCATTTTCTTGCCCAGCTGTCGAAGGATACAATAATTTATTGCATATTATTCATCACTCTGTCACATTTTGCGGGTACGAATTCATAACCAATTGGTTCCAGACATTACCGATGTACGTAAATACCACAATTCTATATGTTAATAGCAGCTGAGATAGTCAGGGTTGAAATTTCACCCTAACATTTAACTCCCTGGGATTTGAATACCTCTTGCAATCGGGCAGGGGATATCATTGGTAAATTTTCGTCTCTTGCCCAAAAGATTTCCTATTAATAAGTTCTTCTATATAGGTGCGGTGGGTGTCGGAATTCAGCAAAATATTTTATAGATAATAACTAAAGTCGTCTGTCCTCCTTAAGAAAGCAACGCCCCTACTACTGTTCATAGATGTTCGGAATGTAATTCTTTCCAATATTATATAAAGTTATACATGGAGTTTATTTTCGGCAGGTTTATCAGTTACCTGACCAAAAAAGTTACTGCGGAACTTATCTCACGGTGTCTGTCGATGGTAATGCGATTCCCTTTCGAACAATGTAGCGGCGCGCCCTAATTTGGAAGTCACATTTCTACAACATCTGCATGGTCATCCTTAATCTTCCGTCGTTCCAGCCATATGCGACATACGTCGGTATGCTTCCGCTTTGACATGGCACTCGTTTGTCAAGATCCTCCATGGGCAAATAGGCAGGACCACGAGTGCATGACGTCGACTCAGTGGTGACGGTGGATTGACGAAGAAGGAATGAACGAACGACAAATTCAATTGAACGACAAAGAAGGTATGACTACGACAGCGTAATGACAATGTGGAGACAATTCTTAAATGATGACCATGCCATAACGACGACACCATGGCAACGTTGACATGAGGACACGGGCATGAGGACGATGTCCTGACGATGATGGTAGAACGTCGACCGGACGACGACAATGCGATGGCTTTGGCAGCATAACACCGGTGGTATAACCGCGATTGAATGACAACAATATAAATACGATGAAATGAAAATGAAGACGGTATAGCGAGGATGGTGTGATGACAATGCGATTACGTTCATGCATTGGTGACGATGGGAAAACAACATCGTTACGAAGACGGCGCGACGAAGACGGCGTTACGTTGACAGAGAGAGCCGGATGACGAAGTTAGAATGGTGACGACAGAACGGCCGTGACGGCAGCTTGACGGCGGTGTGACAAAGAATAGATGATGATAGCATGGCCACAGTATGAGGACAATGGGACAAAGACGAGTGTTTAAGGATAATGGCGTGACCGATGACTGTGTCGCAAAGCCTGTATGAAGACGATGGTGTCACGTTGACGGCATTACGAGTGTAAGATGACAAATGTGGAGTGACGATGATGGAACGGTCATGATGGCATCACGATGGTGGCATGATAGTGACCACGTGAGGACTGTATGATAACGATGGCAGAACGACGATGACATGTGAGATAAAAAAAGTGGAATGACGGCAGTGACACGACCAGGACGAGATCACTGGCATACCACGAGCTCAAGCCTAGTGGGCCAAGCTCTTAAACAAATCAGGCAACTAAGTATATGTGGAAGGTGTGATAGCGACTGTGAAACGAAAAGGTGTGGCGACGATGAAATCACTAGGACGACATGATGATCAAATGCACGTACCTAGTGGCCCATCCTGGTAAACAACTTGGGTGGTTGGGTCGGAATAAGAGGATGGATGGATGGATGTATGTATGGATGGATGGACGGATGTGTGGACGGACGGACGGATGGAAAGACGGATGTGATAGATGGATGGATGGATGGATGGATGGGTGGAATGTAAACGACAAAAGTAGGCAAATAACGCTAATCGCATTAATACATGGATGTGGATGATTACTAAATGTTTCTTTCAGAGACTGCTTGTTCTCTTGACTTACCTATAGGCCCAGTATTTATATGATTCTGTGCAAACATAAGTGATATATCACGTTAAATGAAATAATTTGTTGGCCTGTAATTCTCTACTAATTTAATGCCTCCATTTCTATTACTTCGTTTTCGTTTGAGTTTCTCCAAGCTTCCCGGCCGTTTAAATTAAAAGGACACTGTGTTTGAGCATAGGAGCCATAAGCGTTGGAAGGGCAGCATCCTGACTATATTTAAAGACGTGTACCTTCATCTTGTTTTGTTGCCTTCCCTGGAACATCTTGTAGCACCCTTCTAAGTTTATCTAGTAATGGCACACACGACTTCCATTTAGGTGCTGCAGCTACGTACGCGTCCAACTGCGGCTGTTTGTCTGTTTCGAGTACTGCAGTATTGAGCATAAAGTTCCTCTACACTAATATTGAGGCATTTTTTGTGTAAAAAATTTTGCTGATTACACTGCCGTTTTTAGCTTTGACTGCATGCATCTTTTCTCGCTATTGCCAAGCATTCTCGCTGGTTTATTTTTCTTACAGTTCTTAATGGCTTTCTGTATATTTAAATTTATATAAGTGCAATAGTCATTTGTTGACCTTTTGTAGATCTGTTTTAGGAGTTAGAGCAATTTTTATGAGGTTTTTGTTGCCTTTCAATGTGCGCGTGTTTTGTGCCCTCCTGCTGGGCCCATTACTTCTACCGCAGCCTCTGAAATTGTATTCATTACAAAGGTTTAATTCAGTGCCTCTGTGCTACTCTCATCCTTCTATTTGCAAACCTCATATTTATTCTCGCTCGGAGGCGAAATACTCTTCTCTAAATGTCGGAATTTTACAGACGTTCCAGCACCTTGCTAGTGCTCATAGCATGACATGACAACCGCAGTAAACAAGGATCACCAGCATTCTACAGCAGGTTAAACGCTCCGAAGAACGATTACCCCTGGAATACCAACAAGTAATAAGATGTTTGAAGCCGAGTAAGCGCAATCTTGTTTTATAACTTTCGATATAGCGTACTTATAGAGAAAAAAAAACGATAATGAAATGTTTCTGTCCTGAAATACGCTTCATTTTGAACAACGTTTTCGTCGCAACCTACTCATTAATCTCGAGAAATGTCTTCGAACGTTTGCAAGCAGTTTACTAAGTACTTTCGTTCCTCCTCTACAACAATATAGACTGTTCGGGAAATAAAGCAGCCAAAGTATACAACATAAACAAAACTTGAAGTTTTTCAGACATGACTACGGGGATTTCGGGTGCTTTTCTTATTATTTAGAAAAAGCCATTTTACGTAAGTGTTTGCTTGTCAGCGCTTGACATAACTTTGCTCATCCTTCATATCTTTGGCTGTATACCACCCTCGCTGGGCGAGTATTTTCTTTCCGCATACGTGCTTCAGCGAGCCTAATGCAGTCAGTGCACACCTTACTCCACATTCCTTCCTCACAGCACTGTGACAATCGTAATATTGTGTCAGTGGAGTGTTCGGTGCGTGGTTCCCCGTACGAGTAGCAGTTTGCTCGCCGAGTCGCCGCTTATGTCACTAGTGTTAATCAACCCTCGGTGACACCATTACCGTCGCAATCAATCTCCAAGCCGAGGGTTGGCTCTTGAGCCAACAGTCCTGCCAGGAGGGTCTGCCATCCTCAAGACGAATCGTTGAAGTGCCATAAATTATTTGCCTCGTCATGACAACCTTACTATCCGGGAGAGCACCGCCGGGTTGCCTAATTCAATATCGAGGCCACTCACTGTTCGTGATATTAAGCGAAGCATACCATGTATCTAACGCGAAAACGCCCATTTCACCGTTAGTGCACTTGGCCAGGCATGCTATGCTACCGTATTGATGGTACATTACGTTACAGAGGTGGATCGACCTTTCACCTTTGCGTGAACTCGGTTAGAGAAACGGCACACGCGATATGTTATAGGCTCTAAGATATGTACGTACGCTCAACTGCGCCTTGTTTTCATTGGCACTTCGAATAATTCAGATGGAGAGTGCGATATATGAATCAGATTATTCTACACATTTAACAAATATTTAACGGCAGGGAGCGACAGAGGTATCAAATGAGCACGAGTAATAGAGGACATTTCACGTCATCGGACATCGCACGAGTAATAAAGGACATCAATAAAGGACAAATATAGTTCAGTTTATCATCTCCGCACCGCAGTCTTCAAATTAGAGAAAATGTGCGCAAAGAATCTGGTCACAATTACTGGTCTGATACTCTTCTTTTTGACATTACAACAATGAGAGAAATCTGTCATGTTACAGTGATCACGCCGAATGAGAAGCGTCCAGTGAGCCATATCACCAAGCTCACCGTCGCTTTAGCGCCAAACCGCTTCTTTAGGGAAAAAAAAAACGATACGCTCGTCGACCGCGCGGGTACGTATTTCTCAGCATGTCGTGGTTTATGTCTATGCTTATTTATTTGTCCTACCCTAGATAGACGATGTTAGTAGTATGCTGGGCGTGCTATAATCGCTTCCTTTTAAAGCGAAAGCCTTAAATGCCTCATCAGATGGTCGCTTTGGAAACTGGGCGTGCTGTGCAAAAAGTCATCTGAGTTCACCTTACGCACACACGCGCGAGGTCAACTAAGATGAATTTCAGCTCTCGCTTTCGTCGTCGCCTTCGTCCGCAGCTGGCTCCAATGCCGGTCATCGTGCCAAAGCAAAAAATGCAAAGTTAATTAAAGTAGAGTCCACGACTTTCGGTGGTAGTGGAACCGTCCAGCTTATGTGGAAGTCGAGCCCACCACCTTTGGTTGGGGTTGAACCTGCGACTTTTGGTGTCAATTAGGGCGAAGTTGATTATGATATGGTTAATAAAGCTAGTGACATTTAGGGCACCCGAACCCACGACCTTTGGTGGGAGAAAATAAGTTATAAGAAGTGAAATCGCATTTGAAAGAGAATGTCAAGTAATTTATTGTATGTCTCTTGAGCGTGCAGGCTGTCGCCCTGATTCTCTTTCTTGTATGCTAAAGTGACTGTCAGCTCTTTTCTTTTTCACATCCGGTTTTTGGAGCAGCCGGCAAGAACACTTCAGCTCGGGCCAAGCTCTGTGCGTTTCTATAAATAAATTTCACTACTGCAATGCTAAATTTTCGGACAACAATTATAATTATCACTATGATGAATTTTTTTACTATTGCCTGATTTATTGTTTGGAGAACTCAAGCCCGCGTTGTTATAGTAAAAAGTAACCAATTCTATATGTTGCTTTTGTTTAAGATAGTGTTTTCATCGCAATGTTTGGTCGATTTCCACAGACTTCCATGAAGAGAACTTCACATTTGGGGAAAACATTCTATGGAGAAAAGGAACACTGCTGCTGTGGGCATTGGTTATTGAGTCGCTTAGGATGCATTTCGTACTCCTCACGGATGTTCATCTGTTGCTAGGTGTTTGTAATAAGTGGCATAAGGAATCTTGTTTGCCGTGGCTATATGGTATAGAAATAATTATTATAGATGGCCAGAATGGTTTCCGTGGTAGTGTTTTAAGCGCATTATGAAGCTACGAACTTAAACTCTCTGCCTTTACTGTCTTCTATTTCAATGTCTCTCCATACTTTGGTGCTAGAGAGTTTGGTTAATATACAGGTATAACGCGCAGGTATTGTAACGCCAAAGACAAAATAGCTACAAGAAGGAAACCATAATTGGGAGAACCATTTCGAAAGCAATTCGCTGCTGAGAACATACCCCATAAAACAAAACACATGAAAAATTATTTTTACCACGCAAAATATTGTTGTAATTTAGGGAAAACACGTGATACAGAGGTGCTAACAGTTGTACCGAATAAAACGTCTATGAAAGGCGGTTCTACCAAAGACCCGCTGTTTCTCGACGTTTGCCGCACGCTATCTCAATGCAACTCAATCTACTTCATAGACTTGCACTGTAAAAGTTGGTCCGCTTCAGGCCGAAGTGGCAGTCATATGTAACCTTTCCTCCGAATTCGCGAGAAACGAATTTCATTGTAGACTTTTGCTATGCTTTGTCTCACCTCTGCAGCCAATTTGGACGTTATCTGTTCGGTCATCTTGAGTTCGATTCTCGTTTTCGAAGGATGAAAGTCTAGCCTATCGTCACACGCGCCGCCGTGGCCGAGCACATCACACTTCATGGAAGAATTTCTAACGAAATGCGTGTCGGTTACGCTTGCGGGTGAGTAGCACAACACGACCACGCCAAGAGTGACGGTGCGTACGTCCGTTGATATTCGTTAAAACTGATATCACAATAAAAATTTGGCAGTTTCGCACGAACGCGCGAAGCAGTTGCTCGGTTTTAGCCGTGCATTCCTTTCCTCGGACGGTGTTCTACGTCAACTCGTGTGCCACATCCTGGCGCGGCCCAAAAGGCAAGGCTCCTGCTGGGCAAGAATGAACAGCACCCTTTGCAGGTACCGGAAGTCTTACAACACTGGTGCGATGAATGAAAACTCCAATACTGTTGGGTGATGCCGCTACCTTCGGTATCCCTCAATCTCGGTCCACGCTGGTGAACTTTTCCACGCACCTCAGGACAAAGTCTGCCAGATAGCATTAGTCGTCTTGTGTCGTCGCGAGATTGAGGCTGTCCGGTGTAAGCGGTGTGGCTTCATGAGTTCCCCCAATGACGTTGCAGGCGTCGCACCCTAATGGTGCACGAGATGAGACTGACGCGAAATAATCTGCGTTAGTCAGCGCCCAACGAAAAAGTAGATAATGTCAAATAGATGCTTACAGCTCAACAACACGCTACACATGACAGCTCGTCGGGAATGTGCTATGGTGTGGTTACAGACTTAGTGCGCACAACGCTCATGCCAGCACCGGAAGTGAGAACGCTGGGCCGTAATAGCGTAAAACTATTCCGATCTGTTCTTATTCCAAATCAGCCATTAGCCCTCTCTTACAGATCAAAATGGCGCGGGCACTGCCCATATGGGAGGACGCCACGCCCGTATGGGCGGATCCCGAGCCATTTTCACCTATCAGGGAGGGCTAATGGCCGATTTGGAATAAAAGCAGATTGGAACAAGTTTAGAGCAGCAATGATGCGTTACTGTAGTGTTGACCCGGCGTCCGCCTTCCTTCCTTTTCTTTGTAACCAAGTGCACTTCATGTCTATGAGAAACCTCTAAATTTGCGCGGTTGAGCCGCCCTTGCACCGTCGGCGGTACATTGACACAACGGACGGCGGCGTAAAGACTACGGACGGCGCACGCGTAATTGCTGTGGCCAACCAGCTTTAATTGCATTTAGAATGGTGCATATCGATTCTAATTTTGTGTTCGTAAAGTTTACCGGTGTTTATGCGCTATATGTTACAATAAACATACAAAAATCTGCAGCAGCAGTGTTTGCGAACTATATGTGCCAGGTGTTTCTGCGAAGGCTTTAAGCAGACCTGTGGCAGATAGCGCAATTGCAGTCCTTGAGCTGGCCTGCTCTAAAACACAGAGATTGATTGCGCGAGAAATTGAAACGCACGAACTACTATTTACCAACACGTAACGAATGATTTTTTAACTAAATATCTCATGGCACATATTCTAATTTACACGTTAGAGCTGGTGAGACTGCAAGGCATAACCACGTGAAAATAATTCTATGTATTCGCAGTGATGACAAATGTATGTAAGGCTCTAATTTCGCAGTGGTCCTAACAGGATTTGACAAGCCCCTTACTGTCTTATAATTATCCTATAAATAACAACTAGGTCATCTATGTTGTGAAATGGTTGAAACCAAGAGCTGTGGTAGGAGTAACCTAGCACAATACGCGTAGAGCTTTGTGATAAACGAGTGCCAGTTGTATTTACAGCGAACCTTCGTGAGTGCTATTCTTTGAAAAATGGGATTATTTGATAACCAAACTAAAGTAAGCTACCGCCTAAACTGCGGCTGCTTAGTGCCCTAACAGCATTCAAATAGTCACAAATATGTTTGCGAGTATATCGCATTGAAACGGGTATCCGGCGTCGTAGCCGATCTGCATAATCTGAGACACTACACCGATCCCAATGCTCTTTGCTCAGTTAGAATACTCTATTGGTTTGCCAGCCAAACGTTCTGCCTGGAGATACAACATAGAGTGCTCCGGTGAATGTTTATGCCGTCGATGCAGCCATTGCTTCTAACGGACGCAAGTAGAGACACACGTCACCGAAGCGTAATGTAGAGCCATGAGAAGCTCGCGCTTCTAAGATACGTTAAGGAATTGTAATATTTTAACGTGCGCAAAAACACAGGCAAAAGATACTATTCACGACGTAATTATAAGAGCCGCACAGTCAGAAACCAAGGTGGAAACCACCTCGCGCCGAAAGCTCACATGCGGCTCTTCGTCTCCCTTTTCGCCAGTTTCCTGATAGGCTGGTTCTTTCAGTGCCCGTTGCGTCAGAAAAAAAGAACCCATATTTAGAGAGAGAGAGAAAAAAAACTTTATTTGCCATTGCAGGGTAGGAAGTTAGGGCAGGTAGGCCTAGTGTGGCTCCCAGGTGGGGGCGAAATTGTTTTACATGTCCGTGCGTTGATGCGCCAGTGAGGGAAAAATATATGCTTGCCGCCAAGATAAGAAGATCGCACCCTACTCAAAGCACTAGAGTACGGGAGAAGCAGTCGATGCTGTGAAGCTACTCTAAATCTGCCCTGTCAGAAAACACATCCGAACCCACCACCCTTGAGGACCCATCAATACACTAGCTTAGATGGCGGAGGACCATGGGCCACGCGTTGACTGACCCCTATCTTACATTGGTATTCCATAGATTCCATGATGTAGCAGATGAAAAGCAACCGATACTGGAGGCCAATATTTCCCTGTCGGAAAGAAAGCGTTCATATACCGTCAAGTATCTGCTGCCTATATTCTCAGCCCTTAGGATTCGTTGCTCGTTTTACTAAGTCATAGCATCATGAATAATTTCATTTCGCTTCTAAACGTCTTCTCGTCGTGTTCGATTCTTTTCTCTCCAATAATTATCCGTGTGGTTGTTTCGAGCGCATTAAGAAGGAAAAGAACAATATTAGCATTTGGCCCCTGCTCTGTAGCTCTGGATTCGCAGTTATCGTTGCCTACCGAGCATTGCCCAGAGCTCTGCGCATGCGTTGGGTATGAGTGTGAAAGAAACGAAGGATGCGGGCCCGGAGAGTTAGCTACTCATTGCAGCAGGTTTCATGTGGGGCGGAATGCAGCACTGCTCAGCCTATCCACTGCAACTGCTCCCTACGCACCAATGAGGCTCCTGCACGGACCCTGCAAATATTATCTGCGTGGTAACCACCACTTCGCCGCAGTACCTTGGGGTTACACGGCTCGCGGTGCGCAAGTGGCAATGCGACATATTGAAAGGGCAGCTTTTGTCGGTCCAACGCTGGGTGTGGAGGCAGATTAGATAGATGGAGTTTACTTTTCTTTTTTTTATTAAAGCTGTCCTTGCCTATATTACACGGGTTGGCTTGGTTCGGTGCTTTCACGATGAGCAAGACGGTCCCCACCTGGGCCGAGGGAATTCGGAAACTGGGCGGATACAAAGCCTGAGCGATGACGAAGACGGTGGTTTCTTTGATGCAGCTGCACCTTCACCTTCAGTTTGAAGGATACAACACTTGTGTCAGTTATAAGACATGCTGCGTATCTTCTGGCTTCATGCTCTTCATTTTAACTTCGTACAGTAGAAGTTTAGCGCAAGGTAATTATTTTCCTCGTATCGCCTCAAGTACAGGCGTCACGCACGCTCTTGGTAGTGAAGGATTGCGTTATATGATTCGTGACACGGACATAAATATATCCCGCTTTGGCTAATAAAAGCAAAAAAAGCGATGAAAATGCAAGAAGCTGGGGGGGGGGGGGAGCTACTATAGCCAGCTAAGATGGTGACGCACAAGTTTAATATCTTTATTGTGGCCAGGGCTCGTTTGTAAAGACGTGTCAGGCGCTATAATGTTTGGGTTCGAGTGGCTACGTCTTCTGTTACGTTTCCAGGCGAAAAAACGCATCCACAGGTGCAATCCTAGTGCCACCACGTAGTGCAAGATGGATAACGGATGTTCCGTTATATTTACCGAAAAAGAAACGCCGTATCATTAACAACAGAACGGATTTGTCTAAAGATTTAAATGCCTAATTTAGACAAAGGAGCTCGTTGGTTCGATCACTTCTGACCATGATTTGCCATGTCGACGCGATATGCAAGCGCCGAGCAGCAGTGTTTATGGTCCTGTACGAAAAAAAACAAGGATTTATAAACTGCAGTCGACATTCTGTAGGCAACTCGCGTAATCAAAACTAGCCGCTTACCTGGCTGATACTGAAAGCACTGCAAGACATCTTCGCAAAGGATTTCATGTGGTCTGTAACTCGGGACAATCCTGGAGAAAGTGCAAATTCCAGCAACCGCATGCCCAATAATAACATTGGCCAATTAATGTAACCAATGATTACGTGTTCGCTGCAGCGTATCGTAGCACGTCTGGGGGAAAGCTTCAAAGACTAGAAATAAAATGCGATGACATTATGCAGAAAAAAACACAGCAAAAAAAGTGTGTCTTCCACCGCGCGCTTCTTTGTGGTCATTTTCCTTGCTTGCACTCTGAAAGTGCTCAGAAGAGCCACTTCTTAATAATCATGGCATTTCCCAAATCACCAGTAGGTACGTGTGACATTACTTTGATTTCAGCGTGAAGAAACTGATAAAATATCAAAGGCACCATAGTAAAAAAAAGATGACAGCAGGAGGCAGTTAATACCAACAGAAATATTTCGTGCTTTAAGTATATAACGCAAGCACACGCATCAGTGAAATTCGCACTTTGCCTACAGATTCCACTGTTGCATGCACCAGGCACTGATGTAGACGGATTGAACTTTTGCGTAGCTGGCATGTCGCTTCAAAATAGTACTCAATTTAACAAAAAATAAAAAAAAAACATACCACCCTGTAAATGGAAGCCGCCGGACAGCAAGTTATTTGACGCAACGTCAGAACCGCTTACAGATGCCTGCTTTTCTCTCTCGGAGAAGTTTCGTGACTTTGCTATGGAGTTCGTAAAAGGGAGAGTCAGGCAGCGAAGGAGCATGCAGTCCAGTGCTCGTAAGAGTCAAGTGAATGATGCGGCATGTTTGAGATGCCGTTCTTCACCTTCGGCAGCTTTCTGTCCACGTCCAAAAAAATGCTTCGGGAACATTGACTTCTCTGGCATTTGATGCTTCTGCAAAGACAAGCAAATATACTTGTAGATGCCTTCGCTGTGGAAGAAGTTTCCCGAATGAAGGCAAGAACTTTCCTCTCCGAAAAGAGAGGAAAGACGCAGCGGTACAAGTGAAAGAAAAAATTGGCTTCGCTTGTATACGCTTGCGCAATTTTTGCGTAGTTCCGAGAAAGAACCACTTTTGAAGTGCTAGGATACTTGGCTACATGGGTAGAATATGGTTTTAAGGAATCTAAAAGCAAGCGTTACAAGTAGTTGAAGATGAAAGGACAGCCGACAAGATCGGCGGCGAAATGGAGAAAGCCGCGCGACGCACGGTACGTCATGAAATGCCTTAGAAATCTTCAAGCAGGCAGCTTTGAAGATTGCAGTTTTATTCTGCCCAGTCAGCAAATGTTTACTCCGTTCAAAAATCTGAAGTGGAAGGAAAAGAAAGATAATACAGCTTCCCAAGGGCACGTTGTAATGTCATCCATGATGTGTGACAGCTGGTGGAGAAGCCGTAAGTGCAGGCTAAAGTGCTGGAAATAGGGTGCTACGAGTAATTGCAAGATCACCGACTCCAGCACGTTGGTAGCGCTTACGGTCTGAATTGCGTGGCCGAGCATATTGCACCTTCTTCTCTTGTAACGCTTGGCTAGCCTACAACCCAGGTTTGCGCCCATCGATTTCAGGTGACAGGTGCTTTGAAAGCACGCTTCCTGGTCAGCATATTCTTGCGAAATGTGCTGACCCGTGAAGTACCCTATGTTCCTTGCTCATATAAAGCAACTTTTTAGCCTTGACCCACGAATTGAATTGCGCTTTACGCAAGTGCATGTGGAAGCTGATGCGTTTTGTTGAAGCGCCGTGCAATACATAAATGACAGAAAAACTAAGAACAAAGTAATTACTCAATATATTAATAGCGGCAGAGGACATTTGGCAGTTTAGAGGTTTACGAAACATTTATTATTTATATAAATGAAATATCTGAGATAACAGTCTGTTTAGAGAAGCTGGAAAACAGATACATACTGACAAAATAATTGCTTCGAATTCTTTGCGTGGCGTTGAAAAAAATGACGTATTCGTTTTGAGGCTCATCGCTTCAAGCGAGCGGCTCGTTTAAATCGGTATATCAATTTATTCTAGGGTCTGTGTCGGAATTTCAAATCTTTCCCTATATTTATGAAGCAAGTTTTCCTTCCAGGACGTCAGCAACTCTAAGAGCAAATATAAAGATGGCCTATGTATTGACGACGCAAATATTCAAGACGTAGTAACACATAAGTAGTAATGAACACAAGCAGAAATGTAGCTCACCAGCTTGACCACTGGACTACCTTTGACAGCACCACAAATGCAACTACTTCACGAGCTCTCAGATCTTGCTACAACCGAGCACAACTGCGGCTAAATACATTTGCGTGTAATATAAAGACAATTGGATTGGGAATGAGGGAGAGACAAATAGGGATCGAGAACTGATGGCTAGTTTAGTAAGTATCTCGCTGGGTACCCTCGAATGAGAGAGGGGAACAGGTACAAAGCAGGCACGTTCCCATGGGGGAAGCACAGGGGGGGGGGGGGGCGGGCTTTCCCGGAAATTAGGCGTCATACCCCCTCCCCCTCCCGCCCACGCCACTACTTACATACATTCCTAAAGCACCGTTAAGTCAATGTTGATGATTCAATGTTGAGACTTGAGAGCTATTATTTTCCGGTCAAAATTTTGCTGCCTTTTCTATTCCGTTTGGATGGCGGTAGGTATCGGCATCTCCTGGGGTGTGAAGGCTAGTTTTCTCGTCGTTTCGGTGCCCACGCGATTAACTCGAGATGCGTGCAGTTGTAAGCATCTATTGTAACGGTCACGCGCATCGCTGTTGCTTCGTTATTTCAACCTGCTTTGTTTTAACTTATCCAGGACCAGGGAAGGGATTCGATTCATGGTCAGCTACTCTGTATGCTCGTGGAACGAGTTGCAGCCGGAGAAAACACCAGCTGCGTTTAAGTTTCCCTTTCCTTATTACCTCTAGTGACGGCTCGCTGCGATGCGGCAAATCCCTAGAACCGTATACCCGTGACATGGGTTATATGAGGTGGAAAATAAAATAATGCGAGGTAGCATCCATCATCAAACCATGCAATAACCCCTAAACCTATAAGCAATATGACTTTCACCTGTCATCTCGTCTGGTTTTCCCTAATTGTACAGTACTTTTCGTGGAAAATTGGCAAATGGAAACAGGAGTCGGAAGGAGTTGAGAAATTGTGTGATCTAGTAAAGGGAGAGAGGCAAGGCAGCATTGTTGATATTAGAAAATTATAATTTCGAGTAACCTGCAGTGAATGTCATTGCTTTGGTTGTATTAAAATTAATCTGCATTGGCCACATGTTACACCATCATGATAATGTAGTCAAGTCAGCCTGCAGAAGAAGAGAATCGTTAGGTTTATTAATCTGACTTGATATGATACAGCCACCTGCATAAAGACGAATTTGCGACGAGATATAATTGGAGAGATGGTTAATGTACCGAAGGAATAATAGTGGGCCTAAGACGTACCACTGGGGAACTACAGATTTAACAGCACTGGGTGAAGAAACAATGTTATGAAGCAAGAGAGCCTGCGATCTATCAGTTAAAAATTATGAATGTAACTTGCAATGGTTTCATTAAGATTAAATGTTTAGAGTTCGACGTGTAGGCGGTTATGAGGAACCTGTTCGAATACTTTAGAAAAATCTAAGAACACAGCATCAATCTGGTCTAATGACTGAATAAGCTAGTGAATATCTGTGGTGAGTGAAAAAAACTGCGTTTTGCAGGATTTCCCTCACCTAAAGGCATACTGGTGCTGAAAAAGCGGATTGTTATTTACTAAGTGTTGCATGATGTTACTGTAAAGAATGTGCTCAAGGATTTTACATGGTAGTGACGTTAGCGATATCGGTCTGTAGCTACCGCAATCGTCGTGATTGCCGGATTTGTAGATGGGGATTACGTGCGCGAGTTTCAAGTCATATGGCAGGGTATTGTCATCTATAGCTTGCAGAAAAGGCTACACAGAAAAGCGGATAAGTATGGAGCAGTGACTTTTAGCAATTTAGAGCATATATATACAGTCTGGACCAGGAGTGGATTTAGTAGGAAGCCGGTGTATGGCTTTTAAAACTCCTTCCGGAGCCACAACCACATAGTGTACCTGTGAGATACACCACATTTAATTTCTCTTTTGCCGGTTTAGGCGTCTTCATGGCGAGCCGTGGCGTCATTCACATTTGTACTAGTAAAGGTACAACCGCTCCTAATTTGCATAGAAAAGTTAGCTTGGTTTGGGCACCCCCCCCCCCCCCCCCCTACCCGATAAATAGAATCCTGGGTACGCGCCTGGTACAAACTATTAGGGGAACAGAAACAATGATTAGAACGAAGCATCTGTCCGCACGCACCAATGCCGTGAAGCCCCTGACAACGCTGTCAGTCGCTCACGCAGTCATTACATGTTCCACTACATAGCAGTGCTATTATACCGCGTGGACGAGCTAATGTTAGCAAAGCTGTTCACATTAAAAAAAAATAAAAGAAAGGCGCTCTTCAAGACAGATTTATAACAGCTACGACGTCCAATCGTAAAGGTTCTGATGGCCGAGCACCGTAGATTTTAAAATCGTATCTACGTCTTTCTTTGTTTTCGTTGCACAGCGTGCCTAACGTTACCTGGAACAGGGTATATATAGCAGCCCGGGCTAAGGATGGCCAGCACCTGTGTCTCAGACTTATGTGTATCGTGAGAAGGTGGTTCCCGACTGTGTAGCGCCCTTGACTGCAGCTGCGTATAATTGAGCCAAAAAGGACGACTTTGGAAACTTCAGCGCCACACGCGGCAACTACATAATTGTAGGAGCTCTTAGGGTCAGTTTTGGTTTTGGATTTCGCATGCTGCATAGTTAGATACTGCGGCCCGCCGCGAGGGGCCGTGATGAGCCCGCTGGCCGTCGAGACGGTCGAAGATCTGCGGACTGTGATTAGGCTCTGTGGATGATTCGGCTCGATGCGCGGAGGCGTGACGACGCGAGGTAGCACGAGCTCGCGCCATTGGCGCTTCGACGTGGATGAAATGTTTGGGGCCATCTTTGCGCGCTGGCCCTAAGCACAAAATTATTTAGGGTAAGTAGCTGACGTCTCCTTTGTTGCTTTCTTTGTTTACGGGCTTGTCGACGTAGCCGTCCTTCCATGAAAAATGTCTGAGAAATTACCTGTCCGCGAAACGTGCGAGAGGCTTATCAGCATTCCGGGTTGCGCAGTGCTCTGTGAGGTATTGCACTCTCGCGTGCTTTTAAAGGTAAAACACACGCACGCACGCACGCACGCACGCACGCACGCACGCACGCACGCACGCACGCACGCACGCACGCACGCACACACACACACACACACACACACACACACACACACACACACACACACACACACACACACACACACACACACACACACACACACACACACACACACACACACGCACGCACACACGCGCGCGCACATTCGCACACTCGCACACTCACAGGAACCTTTTTGTTCTTACTAACATACACCAAGGAGTATTTTTCAGCAAGCACTTGGAATGAAGCACAAGCGGCAGGCAATATTTAGGAGCAATCCGTCAGTAGTCCCGCGGCAACTTGTAAAGACAATTTGAAAGACACATTCGCAGGTATCTGTTCAAATTACTACATGAGTATTCTAACAATTATGACTCATGTTATGGCGCACAAAACAGACAGCTAAAAGCTCCACGAGACATTGTTTACGAGCTGAATCACGCCATTGCTGTCGGAATGTCTTCGTGCATACGGGCAGCCGATATGCAATAAAGTTGTAGTCTATGTACAACCTGCTTTATTTCCTGGTGGTGCACCAGTGTCTTCTCGGCAATGTGTCATGTCTAAGCGTTTGATGTGTTCGTTTAGCAAAATAATATTACTCACGAGCTTCGCTCCACATATCCGGCAAGCGAAATGGGAGTGCCCCAGCCCGCGATTGCACGCGATTAGGGCACCGACCGCGCGGAGACGGGATACCTGCGGAACCCGCATGGCATTTCGGGGCAACTTGGGCCTTCCAACCCACACGGCATTGGGACCACTCTCCTTTTTCCAACCTGTCGTGCTATGGTTACCTAAGACTGCAGAAGAAAGTGAAGGCTTCGGTTAGATTAGGCATACCCGACGCAGGGGACTGCGGGTGAAGCAGGCGACAGAGGGTCTTCCCTCGAGATTCCCATAATGCTTTACCGGTGGCCACTAAAGGGCTCGTGCCGCTCTGAGAAGTCATTCATTGAATCGAAAAGATGCGTTCATGGTGGAAGTATATAATGCCTCATAAGAAGACCACTCGTCCTAGAAATGAGCGATTGCAAAGAAAGCGACAAGAAGCAGTCAAGTGGATATGGAAGATTGCACTCGTATTGTGGATTATGCAAAAAGGCACATTTATGCGCAAACACACTTTTGTAACGAGAAATGTCATAGTACCTGTATTTACGGAGACTTGAAAACAGGTACTACTATTATTACAGAGGTGTTATTATACAATTATTGTACACACATAATAAATATTAACCCAAAAAATGTTCACAACACAAAAACCTTCTGAGCAGTTGCTGGTGAGATAGAGAGAGAGAGAGAGAGAGTAAACTTCTTTAGATTCCAGCAATCACGGGGAAGGATGCAGCCTCTCTCCGCCAAGTAGGCGGCCGACATCCCCTGTGTGTCAGCGGCCATCTCACTTAGCTGGATTTCCTGCAGACCTGGTCTCGCTGGTCTGAACTAAGCAACAGTGTCGGCCACTGCTGCCGGTTTTGAAATTGGCGGCCTTCGAAATGCCTTTGAGAATGCCCATAAAATGTGTGGCATATCCGCCCTACCCTTATATAATTTGCATTGATGATTGTATTGCCCCGGATAGAACCTGCTGCAGGCGACAGGCTAGGAGACATGTCTGTTTGCAGGAGGCGCCAGACCACCACCTGTTTCTTGGTTAGCTTGGGATGAGCTGGTGGGTACTGGGCGCTTGCCATTCGATAGAGATAGGTGATTTCTTTGCAGCTTACGATACGGTGTCCTCTCGTTCCCGACTGGGCTGGCTCACTTGCTCGACGAGTAAGTCGTCGAGCTACAGACAGTGGCCGTCAGGTCCCCAACACAGTGGCCCTGTGTTGCCCATATACAGGGCCGCGGTGTAAGTGCCACTATTCAATGAATCATGCTTTGACGAAAAATTTGACCACATGATATTTGCCATCAGGCACGCACCGTTCTTGAGTAAACACCATTGATGACAACTTGGATCACGGTGTATGTGTCACTGTGCCGTCTTTCATAATAGTAATTACATGAAACATATTGTAAAAAATTACATAAGAACCAGAAGACATATTGCTAGTAGCAAAACACTCGCCAATCATCTCTAAAGAATGGATGCACCGCCAATCTTTTGTTAATGTTGTAACAATATCGTTACGGCTATAATTTTGCACCGTATTCGCCTATCCGATGTGCTCCATGCTACCATGCCCTTCTTATTGCTTTCGGTGATTTCACGCGACCTATGGTTCGACAACCTAGAATAAGGAAGAAAATAGGTATTTAAAGATGTGACCCTTCTCATAATAGAACAAAATTATCATAAAGGGCTATTGTACCACCAACACTTTCGTGATGGCGGCCACAACCTAATTGGGCGGATGGCAGTACTTTCTCTCTTGCTTTCTCGTTTTTCTTCTCGTTTTCTTCCGTAACGTCAGCGCAGTGGGCTCAGCGAATATATTTCTGCTTCCTAGCTTTGTTTTTGTTAAATATGGCACCTAAATATGGCCTCGTCAGACGTCTGCACATTTTTGAAGATGATGACACGCGCCTGCTCAAGGCGGGCGGTTCTGTTCACAGCAAATAGCCCTAGTTCCATGGCAGGATCCCGTGAAAGATTACTTCCGGAGAGCCTCGCGTAATGAAGTGAAATTACTGAGAGACGAGCAGCAAGCTCGCTGCTAATTCCGTCCTCCTAGTGAGCTCGTGATCGATTTCGGCAGGCTACCACGTTAGTATGCGCAGCTGGCAATCTCACCAAGAAAGTTTTTTGAGACTTGTACGCTGAGGACTTCCTATAATAACCATTAGCGGAATGCTGCTAAAACCTGAGGCTGCATACTACGACGACGTGGGAATGACAGGAACAGTGATGAAAGCAAGCGCTGATTTTGATGCACAATGTATATGCTAATACAGTTGTGGCCTTGCGTATGGTAGTGATGCAACGTCGAAGCACGTCTTGATCGCATATAAATATAAGCGCTTTGTTGTGGTTTACTAAATAATTTAGTAGTGTTCTTGTTCATAGCAGTGAATTCAAGTGAAGTGTTGGCAGATGGGGAAGTGTATAGAAGTTCCGAAGGCAATTTAGCCCAAAGGTTTCATTTATAAGCAGCTATAAGGTTCAACAGTTTTCTCAGCGGAAGTGCGACGTGGAGATTTGTGGTAAGAATTCGAAGCACTTCTAACGCACGACTCTCGTAAAGAAATCCAGTCCTTTCCGAGACGCGGACAAAGTCCCCGTTAGTGTGAATGACTTTACACAGCTCACCAGGAATTGAGCACAAGAAGTCAAGTAAAGGGTGAACGGAAATGAATGAGCGAATAAAGGTAGGAAATAAACGCTGAATCCTCGAAGAAAAATAAGAATGAGTTAAATTTTAAAAGGCAATTTAGAATGCGTCTTTTTGGAGACGTGACTCAAATTTTTTACCGCTACCTCTGTCAACACTAACTAAAGCATGAAGGTACCTGAAAAATGAAGACATTGATTGGTTATCAATATTGTGGTTTACAATAAATGAAATGAATTGAGTTTCGCAGAGCTATGGTATTCGCCGAACTAATCATCATCTCTGTGCTGCAGGCGCAGTATGGTTACTGAGGCAATAGGTGAACAGCCGAGGGCCGGCGCTATTTGCGAAGCAGTGAGATTAGGATACTTGGTGGCATAGGTCGTGTTGGGTCGACGCCGAGCAATGGGGATTAGATATCTCTCGTGAAGGCGTTTGGACGGCGGCTGTCTTGACACATTATTATGACAAAATAAGCTAGAATTCAACCATTTACTAGTACTTCAGTTGAAGGAACCATGCCTGTACTTCAGAGGTGTCCGCGAGCTCGCGTTACAATGCGACTTACAATAGGACGGTTTATTTGCTAAGAAAGCAAATCTGATAGCAAGGTGCTCGAGAATACCGCGGTTCTGGTGGCACAACAGCTTGAATCCACGTGGCCATTGCGCGGCAATAAATTCTGAGTAGCACGAACTGAATTGGACTATACAAATATACATATATATATATATATATATATATATATATATATATATATATATATATATATATATATATATATATATATATATATATATATATATATATATATATATATATATATATATATTGCTAAGAGATTTATTAGGAACGGGCGCGAATGGGTAGCAGTTGGATGAAACAAACACCATATGGTTTACCGCCATGTGGTGCTCCTCAGTATACTTTTTTTATATTCTGCTTAATTAGCTTATTGAGAATAAATATTCAAAATTTTTAGTATTCACTTTAGGGCCAAGTACATCTCGTTATGTTGAAGAGGGGGCCGAGAAACGACCGATAAAAGCTTTCGTGGCAACGCATACGTGCTGCATGGTGGTTTTTACGGTTTTTAAGAAATCCCGCGAAAAACTGAAACAAAACCACGTGGGTGCCCTCATGCGTTATCGCATTGCGGCGCTCTCAACCGTGGTTGGAGCGAAATAACCGTGCGCGCGAACCGTGGCGAAATGAGTGGCCGCGGCTGAAGGCATCAGCTTCCCAGTGCGTCAGCATCTTTGGCGGTGGCACAAGCAAAGGAACCGCAGCCATCCCTGATAAGCGATAGGCTCGAAGCACAGTTAAGAGCGCTGCAATGCAATAGCGCATGGGTGCAGTCACGTGGTTTTATTTGATAATTCGGAGGCTTTCCCTAAACGTCAAAAGATCACCACGCAACATGTAAATTGCCACAAAAATTTGGATCGTTTGTTCCTGAGTCCCCTCTAGAACGTAACGAAACACGCTTGGCCGCTAAGGGAACATTAAATTTTTTTTAAAATTGATTTTCATTAATCTACTGATTGAGCGGAATGTAAACAAACATTTAAAGGAACGCCAAATGACTGCAAACCATTTTCATTGAGGGACGGTTAATTACCTTTACATATCGTTTGTTCAAGTGACGAGAAACACCATGCATACAACAGATTGATGTGCTGTGTATAGGTATTATTATTTAGGGTTAATGACGAGTCCTTGGTGGCTAAAAAGTGCTGATAATCCGTTGAAGCAAACGTAATCAGACGGCAAAAGCCGAACGTTTAGTGAGTGTTGGAATTTGATAATTCCATACTTCCGAAACACAGTTTGACTTGACACTAAGTCAAATAAATCTGCATCATGGTGAATAATGATATTTTGTAAGAGGAAAATGTTTGTCTAATCATGTTTCGTCGCCGGGAACCAGACTGAGCTGCAATAATAATCTATGATCCAAATATTGCATATAATACGAAGTTTAACGTCGTGGAGGAGAAGGGAGCGGTATCGTGACCGTGCGCCGTGTACAGAAGAAAGCTTCTTACGTAAGTGTTCAACGTGTAAGTACTAACTGAGGTGTGTAGAAAAATAACACCAAGCATGTTATGCTCATGGACAACATCGATAATTTTCCATTCATATATAATAGAGGTTCCATGTTCACTTGCTTATTCCATATATGGAAAAGGACAATTTTTCTTTTACAAATTTACCTTTTATTTTGTTAGATAGGCAGCAAGCGGAAAGTTTTGATAGAACGTTATTACATTATGTTGTCACAGCACTTACGTCCGGATCCGAGAAAAGAATGGTACTCTCGTCAGTATGCATAATAAACGTTGCTGACTTGTCGACGCATTCAAGGACATTCATATAAGCATGAATAAGAGGGTGCCAAGTATTCTCCTTTGAAGCACACCTCTTGTAACCGGGCGAAAAGATTATTTATACCAACCTGAACATACACATTGACGACGACCTCGAAAATAGGATATAATCAGCTTAAGAGCCTTTCCGCGAATGCCCTACATTGAGAGTTTCCTTGCAAGGGTATCATGAATATGGCAATTGACTGCTTTGCTGAAAACAATGAAAAGGCCCACCGTAATGAATAATTTTCTGTTTTTTTGTTGTTGTACGTATTCCTTTAGGGTTAGCAGAACTGCATCTTTTGATATTACTGCGTGAAAGCCAAACTAGGTATCAGCCCAAACGTCCTTGTGACAAGTTCGGATATAGGCGTGGAAATAGTTGTTTCCAGCCCCTTTGCTAAAACAGGAAAGAAGCTTATTGGCCGGTAGTTTGTTACTTCGTTTTTGTCCCTAAATTTAGGAATTACTGAGACCTTAGCGACCTTCATCTGATCTGACAACCGTCGTGAAAGTAAACTTGAGAACACACTTCACTGGCGTTATTTGAATGTTGTTTATGTTTACTGCTTTGCCTGTATGGAAGCCGTTGAAAGTCCTGTAATTACTGTTTTATCAGTAGGCTCTCGCTAATGGTAAAATCTGAAAAGCGTGGTGCGTTTGATGCGTTTGTGTTTGTCGCACCGACGTTCATGAAATACGCGGTAAAATTATCTGCTTTTCTTGGGCGGTGACTGAAGCTTGTATCGAGTTGAAAAGCACTGGAAGAAGCGACCGTATCAGGAATCCCTGACTGCCCAAACAACCGCACAAACGCCTATTTGAAACGATGGCAATCTCCCGCCAACATACGCAAGATGCCTGAAGCGGTCATTGATCTGGATTTAAACTGAAAATTTGATGCCTCTCAGCTCAGTGAACAAGACTTCTCTGTGGAAGCCGAAAGGCTTAAGAATTTTTAGACAACGCCATTTTGGTCGACGTTCTGTTTTTATTCCCATTTTGCCGTCACTTCTCGACGAGACGAGATTTCGTCAAACTTGATTTCGGTTCCATATCACATAGCAACGTTAGCAATTAAAGGTCTTTGGTAAGCTGAGAGAAACGCGATAGTAGGCAGCCATTTTTGTCTTTTTTAGTATATACGGTAACAGCCCCCAGCTCACTTATTAGATATATTGATAAAGAAGTTTTCTATACACTAATACTTATGTTTTCGCAATCATCATTGTACTTTGTTTCAGTGATAAATACAATGTCAAATTTGAAGGCGAATTTACCTAAGATCTGACATGTTTTATGTTTACGAGCAGCTGATGGTGCGTTTATTTGCCAGACGGAACATACGTTACAATTGTTGAGGTTGATGCGTGGCAGCATGTGTGACGAAATTGTTTATGCGTTCCATCGTGCTGATTTGTCAAGTTGCTCAGCAAAGCGCATTGAATTTTCTTGAGATCATTTTCGACGGTAATTTCCATCATATCAGTGCCTTGCAGATATACTGCCCTTGAAAGACCACGCGGACTTCCATTTATGCTCGTATTTGCGTCTCGCAGCTATGCCCAAAAGCTGTTTCAATGCAGGGCAGGGGATTTTCCTTTGCATATGCTGATGTCGAATGATTTATTCCAATGTCCGTGTTAGCTAACGTCACCATCTTTGCTTTCTTGATAGCGATATCGTGTTGCGCTCAGGATTTGAACCGAACAAAGACGTTGGAATAATTGGGAGTCCGCGTAAGCACCTGATGGTAATACTCGTCGTCAGATGTAGCAGTGGAATAACAAATAGCACAACCAATCCTGTTGGCAATCTCAATAAATTTTTCATTTGCTTGCTTCATGACACCTCGAATTTCAATATCGACATTCCTGAAATATTGTTGTGCTTGAGTGATTCAATTTTAAAGCTCAGCTGTCTTCTTTCCTAGGCAGACACGATTTGGTTCTAGCTGTGTGTCCTAGGATTCAGTTTGTCCATAGAATTTTCTGTTTCCGTATATTTTCTTCAACTGTTCAGTGGTACCAATTGAAAAATAAAGGCGTTCATCCATGCTTCACTGCTCGTTACGCAGCTCTGGAATTTTGCTGCGGAAGACTCCTTCCATCGATTTTCGAGATGTCTCGAATTCTAGACGAAGCTCTTCCTTGAGTGTGTTGCCCTCTGCCGCCATTTGCTATTTTTAAACAAGTCTTTCGTCATAAATTTACATAGAGAGAGAGAGAGCAAATGATAAATGAAAGGTAGGGAGGTTAACCAGGACTGAGCCCGGTTGGCTACCCTACACTGGGGAAAGGGAAACGGGGACGGAAAGATTAAAGAAAGAAGAGAAAGTCCACCGGGGATATCGTTCAGTCACTCAGTCCGGATTACAGACGCTGACTCAATCCTGCATCTTTCAACTATTGCAGCAGTGCTTTTGTGGCCTTTTGTAGCTGCGATATACGAGGCCATGGTCCCAAGATCTTGTTCAAGGTGAACGGTTTGCTATCTAACTGGTTGAGAGCTGTGCAGAGATCTTGTCTTTCATTTTCAAATGATGGGCAGTAGCACAGTAGATGGTCCATAGTTTCTTCGACACCACAGGCATTGCACTCGGCGCTATCAGCCATTCCAATCAGAAACGTATATGCATTCGTGAATGCGACTCCCAAGCGTAAGCGGCACAGCATTGTTTCCTCATTATAAATTTACATAAAAGACACAAAAGGTCAAGCAGGTGCCGACTGAAGTACAGACCTTAGCTATAACGGGGAATCTGGCGTATAAAATTGCAAACCATTGACAAAAAAAAAAACCTTTTAGCAACTACTGAGCTGCAGCAAAACAGGAGCGTTCTTAGGGTTTAGGTTTTGCTGGTCGTCTTACTGCCATGTGTGGCTAGCAATAATGTCTGTCCTTTTAATGCTTCGTTCTGGGTTCTGGGCGCCGCTGAATTTCACTAGTTCCAGTAATAGTTCCTCGTCGCGTGGAATCCACGAGACGGTCGATTGGTGAACTTGCAGGCCGAGTGTGGCGGTGTGTATAGGGACCTGCAGCGTACATGTAGTGTGCTCGGTGCAGGTCGTCGTTAACGAAAGATTGGACGAGTATAAGATGGGGCGTGTTGGCTAGGCGTCGCCGACGGGAAACCATGTGGTGGACGACGTGTCTCGAAGCTACAGCCTTTTTCCGGCAAGACGACTTGAAGGAACCCGTTAGCAAGTGGTTGGACCGGCCCCCTGCATCGTTGGTGTTTTACTGGAGACCGCCAACCACTCACTCAGCCTTCCAACACTCCCGAACCTGGGAGCGGCGGCTCAGCCCGCAAAAGGTGCCGGTCGGGTTTGGAAGACGCTGACGCTCGGCCGAGGACTTGCGCAGTGTCTTCGCAGGAGTTTCGGTGGAGTGCCAATTGGTAGTGTATTATACCCTTAACATAATAGTAATAAATCACATTACTTAATCCCAGGTATTACATAGGGCTCAATTTACTTCAGGCACACAAAAAACCAACAACCAAATAGACAGGCAAACAATCTAGGAAGCGGGATAATAGACTATGGAGCAGGGGAGCATCTCGCGTCCGGGCATGGAGCCTATGCACGCGCATCACCAGTGCACAACTGGACAGGTCGAAATGGCATTGGGTGTCCGCCGCGGGCGTGCTGACCTCTTCCCAACGTTATTGAGGCTGTTCCCAAGTTTTTCTGTGCTTTTCAATCTTTGGGCTGCTTGGTCAACGCGTTGTTTGCTGATTCGCGGCGTATTCTTGCGCGTCGATTAGTAATTATTGTTCTTATTTCCCTTAAGATATCATCTATGTTATCAACGTGCCGTCAGGCGCTGCAGCTGCAGTGCATGCGATTGCATGTTATCGGCACAGGTCCGTGGTTGTTTGCGATGCATGGCTCGATACTTCACCGCACTATTTATTCAACGTTTTTACGCAGTGAAGTTTAAAAGGAACTAAGGATCGCTCCATGCGGAGCTATCTGGTTTATATGCAGTGAAAAAAAAATATATTCAGCGCTAATTAACGGTCATTACAACGTTAAAAACACGCAAACAAAACAAGCACTTTCACACCAATGACATCATGAGGTGTGATATGGCTGAAGGTTCGCACTTTATGTTCAGTCAACGCCGAAGCGCTCATGTGAAATAGTTATCTAGGCTGGCACTAGGCCTGACTGAGCATTTGTAACAAACGCGATAGTTAATAAATTCAACAATCTATTTACCTATACTAAAAAGAAATGCTGTACGCTTTTAGTGTTGGCACCTTTCCCATGTTATAATTCCGAAACCTGGTCCACAATTTTTTTTTTGTGCGAAAAAGATTATCATTTACGGCGTTCTGCAAAAAGACTCCGGGTCTTCGGGACCCATGTGCTCACTTCCTGAATGATTCTCCATTACGGTAGCCGGGAACTTTAGGAAAAGTAAGATTTTTCGCACAAAAATAAAGCACCTTCTCTCTTAGTTTTTTTTCCCACACGTCATTATACTACATTTTGCGTGTAAATCTCCATTACAAATCGACTAAGCATTTTTCATATGCACGATGAATGTCGGCTTCCCTCATATTTGGCTCCGTGGCAGATATTGAGAATTAGGCGCATTAGTGCAACCAGAACTAAAGAGAGTTTGAATCGACCAACTTGCAGAGCTCCAATGTTGCATATCTTTGAGTTCCCCAATCCGTGATTTAAACAGCTTTCTCAACGTTGCAAAGTGTTGTTCAGGAGCTCATTAGACACACGTTCTGCCTATACAAGGAGCAAAGATGAGCGTGTGTGTATGTTTATATATATACGCGCTCATCTAAGCTGTCCCATTCCTTCTTCGCTTCTGCCACTTAACCAGGTTCCAACAATTCACACATATACACTTTTTTTCTGCTTGTACATTGCTCATGCCAAGGCATTAAAATAAATGAAACTGAATCGAAAACCACATCGCCACGTAAAGCTGGTCTTTCAGTTGCGACTGTCTCTGTTTCTCTTTCTTATACGAGAACGAGCTCCACCGGCAGCAGCACCTTTTTTACTTTGGTGTTCCCTGAAACCATCCAAGGTTGCTCAACACTGCTTTAAGCTCAATTCAAGGGTGTTACAACATTCTTCTTTTTTGCAATACAGCAATGTAGATAGGAAGACGGAGGATTTCTTTCCGATGAGGAAACCAGGCAAGGGAGGGCTGTCTTGGAGCATTGTAACTGTCGAGAGGGAAGATTGTTGCAAAATGAAAAAAGTATTTCTCTTCACGGCGCGGAGAGAAATCGCCCATGCGAGTGAGCGTGAACGTGTGCGTGTGTGTGTGTGTTGGGGAATCGCTTGGTTGGGTAGGTAGGTGCGGGAGTCAGTGAGTGTTCAAATCGGTGGACAGGTTGAGCAGCTCTCCTCAGGGGATTCGGGATCACTTTGTACGCAAATATGGAGCGAAATCAAATGCAAACAGTAACAAAATGTGCTCGCTATGTGTAGTTGTCATTTGCACATGTGTCAATAGTAACCTGCAGCAGCATCTTCTACGGGTCCTTTGGTTGGATCTTTTTTTGGATCCAACAAAATAGCCGGTCTAGGCGATAGAGTGGGTGCAACTTTGTGCAAACACCGGAGTAGACGCAAAAAGAAAGAAGACGCTAAAGAACCTGCACAATTTCACCCAATTTCGCACTTTGTTCTCTATGGGGTTGATTTAGTGAATTTACTGAATTAAGCCGCCATGATTCACTGTGGTGTGCGAATGTAGCGCTCTCGCAGTAGTTAAAGTAGTGACATTTTAGTAAGGCTGTCATGCTATATTAAAATATTCTTTTTTACAACGAGGCTCTTAGTCTATTGAACCCTGCGTCTTTGTGTTAGCGTAAATGCCGATATTACAACACTTGAAAATATTCCGAGTTACAGGCAGAACTTGATAAGTAACGTACCAGAAATTGAATAGTACCTGAGTGACAATGAAGATCTTGCACTCAAACTTTGCTCATAGTTACGCAATGAATGTTTTAAATTTTGGTGTATTATCTGGGCTGCCATAAATTGTCATAATTTTTAGCCCACTACTTACGCAAACCATTTCTTCGTTATGAAGAAGAGCTCTGAGCAAGCGATCCCGAATATCTGGTTGAAGCTTGGCACGTATTCATTATTTACTTTGAGATCTGGTCGACGAAACCTATGAGTCGTAAAATTTATAGGGTAGCCACAATAATTTACCACGGTGAAACGTAAGTGTGAACGCAAAAGCTATGTCAACACTGAAAATTTAACGTGAGAAATTCTCCTCGCTGGTCGAAAGAGCCAACAATCGCACTATTTTTAAAATTACAGAAAATGCGAAAGACAAAGATAACGTGTGTACTCAGATATTGGTGGGATCCCTTAGTAACATATAAAATTATCGAAGTTTCGTGCAATCCTTCCGCAACCCACTCCTAGGAAAATATCCGCGCAACTGTAAAGAGACAGTTTCGACAAGCTTAATTATGGGCTCTAAGTTCAATGTAAATAAAAGAATATCAATGCTCTTGAATGCCTCCCATGGTACAATCAGGAGTTTGAATTAGGATAGCATGGGAAGGCGAAGGAAGGCATAGGTTTTGTGGCTATTTTCTCGGATGTTAGACACTGCGAAAAATAGACTTCCCTCGGCGCAGTCTCCCCAAAAGTGCGCCATTTTATTTAAATATGAGCAAGTTGTGGCGTATATTTCTAATGCCAGATCTATCAGACCTCATTTGATATTTCCGAAATACTTACTTTAAAGATTTACAACTGTGCGTGAATGTACGGAGCAGGCAATGCAACAATAATTGTGAAAGTGGAGACCAAGATAGCAACATCTCCATCATTGCGGAAGAAAATCTGAGTGCAACGATCATTGAAGAATAGCAGAATCAATGACAGTTAGTTGCTCTTCGACCCATGATTCGTGAAAACTCATGGACGTGTATCATAGAAGTGCCTGCGTGCCTTACAGACAAAGTTGCTGGTTGCGCTCAAGCTTGTTTCAGAAAGTGACGTTTTCTAGCTATTTTTTTCCATATGCAGTTGGTGAAGATTAACGTTCCCTTCCAAAGCTTGAAATGATCGTTTCTCAAAGCGGAATTCACCGTTGAATAACAGTACGGTGAAGTATTCTTCACCGTACTGGGACCACATGAACTCAAGACCACACTGTTGATGACTGACGGAAAAGCAATGATAAACATAAATGTAAACATTTATTTATTATTTTATTTATTCATACAAAATACCCCTGAAGGCTCTCACGGCTGAGGGTATTACAGAGGGAGGGGGGGAGGGGCTCAGGCACCTGATAAAAAAATATAATACACCACAAATTTATTGAAAAAAATTAAGGTCACATTTAGTGACATTAGAGTATAAGTGCCAAATACTGTTAATTCCGACAATTACAAAGAAAAACAAAAGAAGCAATAACTTGAACAGGGCAATATTAAAATGTATTACTAATTACATATATTCCAAACAGCTAAAAATGAAATGAAACAACGAGATTTACATCATTAGAAATACAGAGCAAAAAGAAACAGTGCAAATTTGAGATAATAATATACGCATCATGAAATAGGTCTTCGTGAGGGCAGAAACTTCACAGGACAATAAGGAATAGCGATCAGGAAGCACTCTTTCTGGGCAACTTGCTTCAGTTTCACAACGCGACATTGCTCTAGGCAGTGCCGTTATTGTAGAAATATTCATGAACGCATGTAGTGTCTCCATGTAAAATGAACCACTGCTTCCGGTATAACCAAGCCTGGCTCTTTGCTCAATCAAGATTTTTGCCACAGATTGTTTCTCTACTCATGAAAATAGGAGAAAAACAGATGTAATTACGTGGTTCGCTTTATTAGGCATAGTTTAGTTATAGTCTTTACAAACTCGCTCAACTTTCTGCACTTCTGAAATGTTAGGTTCCCTTAGCTGCGTCCTTCCGTTCCTTTCTTTTACTCTTCCTTGACGGTGATTGCCAAAATTGCCGTAACCGTGGAATAAACACGAAAAATAACTTCCTCGTCTAATATTCTTCCCAAATATGCGTGTATATAAGCTTATTCCTGAAAGCACTGAATATTTGAAGCTTGCGTGGGTGTATGGTTCGGGTGCCTTTAAAGAAGGGCACGTCAGGCAAAACATTATTGATCAGAAAGGGTATTTCAACTGCCTAGTAAGCGTCACCATAGTTATTGAACTAAATCATTAACAACATTCCCCCTCTCCACAAGGATGTAAACTTTATCTACAAAGCCAAACCATACTGTGTGTCTTAAAAGCATGAAACTACAGCGTTTAAAGGGCTTTCTTTCTGACATTAAAATATTTACACCAGCAGAATAATCCTTCGTCTCGCCTGCTTTTTCTTGTGAAGCCGAGCTTTTTTTGGGTTATAGAACATATACTTTCTTGATATTGCTGAGGCAGAGAGATGACGAATTTGCATAATAATGCAGACGGGTCGCTACTCTTGCGTCACGCACGTAATGAGAAATGCAAATTTTGTTAATAGAAGGATAGAGAATATATGACGGGGGAATTCTATCTGGCAGCAAGGAACGCAGGATGGCCTCAAATATATATGCTATGAAGATGAGCTCTCCTGAAAACGAAAGGCGCGTCACCTTCCTTCATGTTTGTGTGTTACGCAGTCCTCGCTTCAGTATGGAATTTTGGAATGTGTTCACTTTATGTATGACGATGACAGTGTATCCAACGCATAACAATGTGAATAGGCTAAGAAATTCTGGTAAACTGTGATTTTTATTACTCGGAAGAGGATGATCTGGGGCTAACGTCACGAGAGTGACACAAACATTTGCTTTCCTAAATATCACACCCATAAGCTTAGTTATGTGAGAAGAACCTCTCTGCGTATGAAATAATGGTGGGTGCCAACAAGCAGTTATTATGTAATGGGGCGCGAAAATAAGCTTCAAATTTTTCTCTCAGTTTTTAGAAGAAACACGGTAAAAGGAAGCTGAATAGCTTTATTATGTGATCAAGTGGTAGACGGGGCGAATATGTAGCCGCCGTAGCGACGGTTCATTTTGGCTTGCCAGCCATGGTGCCGTAGGATCTCTGCAGCGGCCGCAGGTCGAGCGCCCTGCGTGTTCTATTCTCGCACAAGACGCACGTGATCCGTCCTCTCCTTCACCGGCTCAGAATGCGGTAACATCGCCCCTTCAAACTCAAGCTAGATTCAGCGGGACAGGTTTTCTTGTCGTTTATCGCAAATTTACCGAGTACACTAGCAATGAAATTAACAAGAACATCAAGTACTACGGTATGAGAAGTTCACTCGGTTGCCGGGTAACTGCCGCAGTGAGCTAGTCGTCACCGAAAGTTCTTAACTCATACGACTACTGAAAAGTTCAGCGCCGCGCAAGGCCTAGATACCTTGGAAGCTCCCCGACCATTTCCACGCTAGTCGCATAGCGGAGTGGCGCTGCTAACTGCGAGTGTCCAGAATCAAATCCCAGCCGCGGCGAGCTGCCGCATTTAGATGGCGGTGAAAAGTAAAAAAAAAAAACTACCATGCAGTGTGCATAAGGTGCACATTAATGAACCCCAAGTGGTCATAAGCGTTTCACAGACCGCCACTGAGGCATGCCTCATAACATATTGCAGTCTTGGGAAGTAAAACTTCGGTATTTAATATTTTTCTTAGACCTGAACGATTGGAATGATTGCTTAGAGAGAACTACAAATCCAATATGAATGAAACTCCCGAAGAAAACATTGTCGCAAGACTATAATGCTGTGAAAGATTGGCAGCTGCCAAATCGAATTATCGAATTGTTATCAACTAGAGTATTTTGGACATGGAGATGAAAACAGTAGCAATATAAGAGTTGAAATTGAAATCAGAAAAAATAATTACTCAGGCACTGCATATATAGGTTACTGCCCCTTCTATGCAGAAATGGTCAATTCTGTTGACCAAAGAAGAGGCCACAAAACCAAATTATATTACTGGGAGAACCGCCGAAGAGTCGTACCAAGGGTCGAAACTTGTTCAAAGCTATATCTATGCTTAGGACAATAAAGCCTTAGAGCTCAAAAACCATGCACGCACCGTTCAATTCTTATAAAGGCGTTCAATTCCTATAAAGGCGCTTGGTGTGTCGTCTTCTCTCACGCCCGTGTCGTTTTCTATGTTGCGCAATATCAAGCAAAGGATTACCAGCTTGCCCGGAATGCTGCTCTCATGTAGTTTGGCAGTCGAAAACTGTTAGCAAAACAGGAAAGGTTAGGAACGTCAGTCAAATCAGGTGCTCTGAACGAAGGTGGGTTACACAGCCCGTTTGCAGCATTTGTCACGGTCACTAAATGAAATCCAGAGTGTGTGACCCATCACTTTGGCGGAATCCTACTTGGGGAAAAAATGTGAGAGTTTAGCTGATCTTCGAACAGTGCTCTTACAAAATACATTCATCATCATTTATAATTCATCATCAGCCTATTTATGTTCACTGCAGGACGAAGGCATCTTCCTGCGATCTCCAATCACCCCTGTCCTCGCCAACCACTTCTAACTAGCACGCACAAATTTCCTTATTTCGTCGCACTACCCAGTCTTCTGCAGTCCCCTAATGCGCTTCCCTTCTCTTGGTACCCTTTCAGTCACCATAATGGTCAAACGGTTGTCCAAATCTGCGCATTACATGACCTGCCCAGCGCCGTTTCATTCTCTTATTGTCTATTATAATATCATCTATACTCGCTTTCTCTCTGGTCCAAATCGCTATCTTTATGTCTCTTAAAGTTATGCCTTGTATTCTTCGTTCCATCGCTCTTTGCGCGGTTCTTAGCTCGTTCTCAAGGTTTTTTTGTCAATCTCGAAGTCTCGGCGTCATGTGTCAGCACCGGTAAAATCCACTAATCGTATACTTTCCTTTTCAATGATAACGGTAAGCTCCTGGTCAGGAGCTCACGATGTATGCCGTATGCGATCCAACCCATTTTATTCTTCTGCGAATTCCCTCTTCTTTATTCCCTGTGATTAGCTGACCTAGGTAAATGTACTCCTTTACAGACTCTAGAGGCTGACTTGCGACCTTGAACTCTTGTTCACTTGCCCGGTTATTTATCATTATCTTTGTCTTCTGCATATTAATCTTCAGCTCCACTCTTACACTCTCCCTGTTAAGGTCCTCAATCACTTGTTGCAAATCGTCCGCAGTGTTGCTGAATAGAACAATGTCATCGGCAAACCGAAGGTTGCTGAGGTATTTGCCGTCGATCCTTACTCCTAAACCCTCCGAGTTTAATAGCTTGAAGACTTCTTCCAAGTACGCAGCGAATACCATTGCAGATTGTGTCCCCTTCTCTGACCCCTTTCTTTATAAGTATCTTCCTACCTTTGTAGTGTAAAATTAAGGTGGCTGTGGAATCTCTGTAGATATTTTCCAGGGTATTTGCGTAAGTGGTCTGTATACCTTGATTACGCAATGCGTCTGTTACCGCCGGTATCTGTAACGAATCGAATTCTTTTTCGTAATCTATGAAAGCCATATATAGAGAGGCTTATTGTACTCTGCGGATTGGACTTGGATGTAATCCTTTGTAGTGTATCCTTTCCTGAAGCCAGCCTGTTCCCTTGGTTGACCAAAGTACAATGTGGCCCTTCGTTTATTGGAGGTTATTTTGGAAAATATTTCATATAATGTTGAGAGTAAGCTAATGGGCCTATAATTTTAGGTTCTTTAACGGCGCTATGTTTGCGGATTAGTATAATGTTTACATTATGTCAGTTTTCTGGGACCCTTGCAGTTTATTGACACTTCGTATAGAGCCGCCAGTTTTCCTAGCATTATGGCACCTCCATCTTTGATTAAATCGACTGTTATTTTAGCCTCTCCTGCCGCTTTTCCACGTTTTATGCCTTGTAAGGCCCTTCTGACCTTATCTGAAGTTATTGGAGGAGCTCCTCCATACTGTTCATTATTCTTTCGAATAGTGTACTCTTGAGTCTTCTGGGTACTGTACCGGTCAGTATAGAATTCTTCCGCTGCTTTTATTGTACCTTGGACATGGCTCATGATATTACCCTGCTTATATTTCAGTGCATACATCTTGGCTTATCCTATGCCAAGTTTCCTTCTCACGGATTTCACGCTGCGTCTATTTTTTACGGCTTCTTCAGTCTTTCTCACGGTATTAGTTTTAATATCACTTATTTTCGCTTTGTTGACCAGTTTTGACAGTTCCACGAATTCTATCTTTTCGCTTGAGTTGGACACTTTCATTCTTTGACGTTTCTTTATTAGGTCCTTTGATACTTGGGAGAGCTTGCATACTGGTTACCTTGGGGCCTTGCCTCCCACTTCAATTGCTGCCTCTGAAGCCAGCCTCGTTACAGTTTCCTTCATTGCCTCTATGTCGTCATCATCAACTCTCGGTTCTAAGGCTGCATATTTGTTTGCAAGTACTAGCCAAAATTTGTCTGCTTTTACCCTTACTGCCTCTAAGTTGACCTGTTCTTTCTTGAGCAATTTTACTCTTTCACTGTACAAAATGAGGTGAATCCTATCTCCACCTATCACTTCTACATCCTGCACTATGCGGGTATCGGCAGAAAGTATGAAACCAATTTCATATCTTGTTTCACCATTAGGGCTTTTCAAGGTCCACTTCCTGTTGCTACATTTTCTGACAAAGGTGTTCATTATTCTCAGCTTATTCCTCTCTGCGAATTCCACCAGAATCTCTCCTCTAGAGTTTCTAGAATCGACAACGTAGTTGCCAATCACCTGTTCACCCGCCTGCTTTTTCCCCACTTTTCCATTGAAGTCACCCATTACTACTGTATACTAGTTTGCACTTTTCTCATCGCTAAATCAACATCCTGATCTACTTCCTCATCGTCCTGACTGGATGTTGTAGCGCAGGCTTGTACTACCTTTAATCTATGCCTGTTATTATATTTGACTACGACTACCGCTACCCTCACGTTCAAGCTGCAGAATTCGTCAATTTTGCCCGCTATGTCCTTGTGGATTAAGAATGCTACCTCGCATTGCTTCTTATCAGGGAGACCGCTATAGCAGAGGACATGCCCGTTATTTAGCAATGTGCAAGCTTCACCAGTTCGTCTAGTCTCACTAAAGCCGATAACATCCCAAACAATGTCTGATAATTCCTCAAAGAGTCTTGCTAAGCTAGCATCACTCAAGAGGGTTCGGGTGTTAAACGTTGCAAGGGTTAGTTTTAGTTGATGGCCTGTCGGGACCTGGAGATTCTTAGTACCCTCTGCTGCGTTACAGTTCTGACCGCCACCTTGGAGAGGTGCTCCGCAGCTGCTGGTGACTGAGGGCCATTGGCTAATTGTGGATATCTCACCCAACATCGATTGCATTCCCTCAATCCATCTATGCAACTGCGGCTGTTACCAGGGCTGCCGCGTAATGAGGAAACAATGCTGTGCCGCTTACGTTTGGGCGTCGCATTCACCAGTGCATATACGTTTTTGATTGGAACGACCGATAGCGCCGAGTGGAATACCTGCGGTGTCGAGGAAACTATAGAACATCTGCTGTGCTAGTGCCCATCTTTTGAAATTGACCGCACATCTTTTGAAATCTCTGCACAGCTCTCAACCAGCTAGATAGAAAACCGTTCACCATGAACAAGAGCTTGGAACCATGGCCTCGCATATCGCTGCTACAAAATGCCACAAAAGCACTGCTGCGATATTTGAAAGCTACAGGATTAAGTCAGCGTCTGTGATCCGGACTGAGTGACCAAGCGATATCACCAGTGGACATTCTCTTCTTTTAATCTTTCCGTCCCATTTTTACTTACCCCAGTGTAGGGGAGGCAACGGGGCTTATTCCTGGTTAACCTCCGAACCTTTCATTTACCATTTGTTCTCTCTCATGAGGGAGGTTGTGGCCGAATACTACACCAGAGAGGCCAATGCCTCTTCTGGTGAGGAAGTGTCTTTGTTGAAGCTTAGTGGGCTTTCCTAATTTGGTTGTACGTTGATTAGTATAGCCCCACTCGCTCTCGGCATCTTTTGCCGATGTCAGCTGTCATTCCAAGCCTGCCTGATGTGCACTGGAGAATGTAAAAAAAAAGAAAACCGCGGGGAGGGGGATTTGAACTTCCGACTACCGCAACCGAGTATTCGGCATCGCTCAGTAAGATAATCCCGAAGGCAGCAAGGCTACCTTGTCGCCAATAAGTACGAGCCAGAGGGCCCTATATGCCTAAGATATCCACTTATTTGTCCGCCCTTTGCGGGTTTTGCCGATCGTCATAGGTTGCACGACATAGTGTCAATTCTCGGCGGCCCTAACCTCATGTTTACCGAATATCACGCACTTGCGCGTAAAAATTAAAAAAGGGAAATATTTTTAGGGCTTATTGAGAGGCCCGAGTCGCGCATGATCTGCTCGTCTCGTCTTGTTGTCCCGTGGCGTCCGAAAACCAAGTACACAGAATAGAAAATAAATTAGCTTTGCCACTAGGCCTGACGAAATAAGTATTGTAGTGATAATTCCCAATACTAAGACCCTCCCTCCGTTTACCTGTAGATCTGGTTAGAAATGTTATATTTGTTTATATTATGTTGAATTTAACGCGCACGCGTGCACATTAGCTAATATAACAATAGCCAATTTGTAGAGCGAAGCTCGGTCATAGTACTGCAACGCCGATGACTCTCGAGATTTTCTGCCGTGATGGTGGAAGCAGTCATACAGTGCAGCATACAGAGGAAATAATGGAGCAGAAGAGAATTCTGACAATAGTAATATGTGCATTGCCAGCGGAAATCGAATCAGCAAATTCATGTCGATTTGATCACACAGTTTGATCAGCGTTTTTTGAAAGCATTCGGCCGCAACCATAGCGAACAGCACCATTTGCTCTTCTAAAGGCATCATGGAATTACTGTATGCATCATTCCAGGTTGCGTGCCAGCTTTAGTAGTGTATTTGGCCTTTAAACCACGACATGCATATTGTAACGGGAGTCCGGCGCACTGAACGGGTTCCAAGGGGCACAATTCACTGCTTCTCTATTCACAGATTCACTGCTACTCTATTTTCCTGCCTGCCCTTCTGTTCCTCGTCTTTCATTTGCAGCGTTCTTCGTTACCATAACACTCGCCACTCCGTCTCCCCTCAATTTCGCACAGAAGTTCAGTTCAGTACAGGTTCCGTGAGGGACGTAAACCTTCCTCTTGCTGGCTACGTAAAATCACGTAGTACCGTCCTTCTTTCTCTCAAAAACTATTGGAGACAACCAAGAACTGAACAAGGAAGATATGATGGCACCGTGTAACACATATTTCACTTGAGTTGTAATTTCAAAGAACCTTCAAAATTTCACCAGCAACGTTTGGATATAAGACTTCGCGAACGACGTTAGGTCAGGGCTGAAATGTAACAGGTTCAAGTCGACGGAGCCATCTCCACTCTCCAGTAAACTACAGTGCTTCACTGTTCCGAGGTCGGAGCAGGGCTCAAGGGCTGTTACGGACGCCATCACAGCTTCAGAGTGTAGGCTGTCTGACACGTTGAACACCAGGATAACAGTGCAGAAGAGGAGTGCAGTAAAGCACATGGGACAGCCAATTCATTGCCCGGTCGGGTACAGATAGTGCAGTCAACAAAGATATCCGCATCTAAGCATGCATCCATGTCTCAAGAAACAGGTACCCAGCGTGCTTTTTGCGAAAGTAGGACAAATGCTTGCGCATCGATGAAGTGCCGTTACTCAGTACGATAAATGTTTGCGCAAGAATTAAGTGTCATTGCTCAGTACGATAAATGCTTGCGCAACGATGAAGTGCCATTGCTCAGTACGAAAAATGCTTGCGCAACCATGAAGTGCAATTGCTCAGAAAGGAGGGAACTCCTGCGTCTGCGTGGCTGGTTAACTTCAAAATATAGCGCACACACTAGAACATTGCGACTGTGTGGTCTGCCAAGTCAGGTGCCGGATCATGTGCGAGCCGATTGTGCACCCGGCGTCGTTAAGGTCCATGTGGACGCCCAGCATCGAGCACCACTAGCAGCCAAATTTTAAGGGTGCCAACACGTTTTGCACCGCAATTAACTGCGAAATTGAATGCACTTTTTCCGAAAGCAGTCACTCATCGGGATTTCTCCGAGGGATCCCAGACGAGTTCCGTCAGCTAGTAGGAGGCGGGCTAGTGCGACCGAAGCCTGGTTCGGAGGGCACTGAATGGGGAGTGAATTTGGTGTCATGAAATTAAAAGCCGCACCGGTGTTCATTAGGGCTTCAACGTTTTTCGGTGGCTCACCTAGCTGGACTTTCAAGTGGGAATACTTGTGAACGGGCCCAGTGACAGCAGAGAGACTTTACTTACGCGAGGTTCAGCGCTCGCTGGCCCGCGGTGAAGCTTTCCGACGAAGGGGTATCACGCACGCAGTTTCGTTAATATTCGCAGACCTCGTTGTACTAAGTGAGCCTCCAAGGCAAGAGCTAAGGCAGCGTGAACTGTAGAAGGGCAGGCGAGGCGGATGAAGCGCTGAACATTGAGGTCAGTAATGGCGTTGATGAAGACTTCTGTAGCAATGCAGTCGGCGGTGGAGTTTGGACAACGAGTCAGGGCCTTCCAGTACAGGCGGTCGACATGAGCATCGAGCTATTGCAGGCTGTACAGGCGTTGTTGCATGTGCTGTAATTTTGTAAGATCTAAGTGTTGAAGATGGGCACCACCATGGAGGTACATGACACACCCAGATTTCGGCCATCTCAAAACCAACTAAACCCCTTGCCCACTATTACTTTATCCTCCTGCTTGCCCTTGTCTTCCTATTCTGTAACTTGCGGCGTTCTTTGTTAGCGTTATAATATGGTTTGTGGCAGAAGTCTCCGTGCAAAGACACTACTGATTCGCAGCCGTGATAAAACACATGTCTGTGGTTGAGCAGATGCTAGGTTCTTTAACATCATATTTCGTCGTCACACTATCATAAAAAACATTGTTGCCATCGTGTTAGTCTATATTTTGATGAACTGTTATATAACTGGATAATGTTGGCGTCAGCGTGTGGTGTGATATAGTCCTCATCTTTAGCATGTAATAGTCGTGGTCATAATCTTTGGGGCGCAAATAACCATTAGAAAAAGGAAACACTGGGAAACTAGTCTCTTCAAACTTGACGTAAAAAATATAAACATTCTCATAATATAAATTTTCAAAAACATAGATGCCGACGCAACATTGATGTTCGCAAAGGGTAAGCGCTTTTGGCCGTGGTAAATGAGGTCTTTAGTGTAATGTTGCAAACACCACACTCGCATACGTGTACTCAAATGCCAAAGAAACACAAGAATAAAGGAAACATGAAAACAAGAACATGGGCTATTTCAAAATAAAACATCATTATGAGCTCATGTTTAATACCACACAAATACTTCTTTCCGTAATCAGTCATCACCGTCGTATTATTTGAGTTGGCGCTATCCTTGTGTGAAAATTTTGTAACGTCATCGCGCTCCCTAATCTTCTATCATCGACAGCTTGCGCCCATATGTTACTCAAATAGAGCACCGGCTCTCTGCTCTACGCATTACAAAACCTCCCTAACTCTCCTTCATTCTAGTATTCTAATCTAGAGCCTAATCTACGCCAATTTGCTCTTAATTCACACTGCCATCTTCATGCCTCTAAACCATCCAACTAAAACTTTCAGTTTTAATCTAAGCTGTGGAATCTCTAGTTTAACTGTTTAGTTTTGTCATTAATGATTTAGCCCTTAGGTAAGCGCTGGCGTAACTCGCTGATCGTGTGCTTTACTTTCCAAGGAAAATGACAAGCTTTCATTTTGTTTTACTTCAGAATGCCTACCTTATGCGTTGCCACCCATTTTTATTTATCTGAATAATTCCGCGCTCAGAACTAACGGCTGTATGGCCAGCAACTGCGGTCGAAAAGAACGAAAACATGGCAAACGGAGTTCCCCTTAGAAGTGTTTTTTTTTTGGTGCGAGAAAATTACAGAGGAACCATCACATTGGGCCTGGCCGAGATGTGCCTCGCAGATCATTTGCAGTGCTTAACGGATGGAATGAAATTAGGAAACCTAAATTCAAGTAAAAAGGACGTGATTTTTACGGACTAATCATGGCGCGAGTTCGGTGAAAAAAAATTAGAAATGTGATAGATGTGCGCGAAAATCCTAAATTGACGAGATGGTGGGAGTGGAAAGTATTGTGAAAGTACTGGCGAGAAAATTGGCGCAGCGCTCATTACGCAATGTCAAATGAAAAAAAAATATACAGTGGTTATTACGAGAGTTCAGTTTGATAACTGTTGTGGAACTAGGCTAAATATATCCGGATGAAAATGTAAAGAAAGAAATACCACCGAGAAAAGAAAAAAAAAACACATGAAGACTCGCAGCTGCAATAGTATTATTGGTACAGCGAGGAGATATAGTTTGCTTGCATTGTCACTGAAAGGGCGCATATAAGAAAACATTTTTTCAAGATCATTTCCCGATTTTCTGAGGACGCTAGTCGTGGTAATTTTTGTTTTAAGGAATTCTTTGTTCAATCCCTTCAGCCACTGTTTGCACAATTGTAGGCGCAAACGCTCAAAAAGACGTGCATTAAACGCAACAACAGTGATGAAAATAAGGGGATTTCAAATGTGCCCCGAGGATTTGACGCACTTCTCATTGGAGTGCTGGAACTTTGAATAATATCTGTAATGTGTCTTGATTAAAACGAGCCGGAAAGTAGAGGCCTGAAGGCTGTTTCACATGCTGCGACTGCAACGACGAAAATCGGTGCTGTCGCACGCGTCGCAGTGCGATTTTTAGAGGACTCATTTCACATGATTGCGATTTCAACAATGCGACTGGTGCGACGCCCAGGGTTGCTTAGTGCCAGGTTTCGTGGCACACGGTGCATAATTCTTTTATTGTAGTGAATAAAACGTTTACAGTATAATATTATTGACTTCTTTTGATTAGAAGCAAATAATATGTACGTTTACTAATTTAAAAACGTTATTTAAGATTTGTCTTGGGGTGCGCAGCGGCGGTTTCTCTAGTTCAGTGCGACATCGCGCACTTAAACAGCTGTTCGCAGGTAATTCAGCGCTGTGTGTTGTCTTATCTACCTTCTACGGCCGTTTCGTTCTGCCTACGCTACAACAATCTACAAGATGACCTATCGACAAGTTCATGTAGCTACCCTCACCGTATATGCAGTATTCGGAATTCGGCTGCCACGAAGTTGTCGTGTCAGCCCAACAAGATCCTCGCGCTACCCGTGCTCGGCGTCAGCTTCTGGAGAAAGGATGCGTGTATATTGCCTGTCATTGCGCATATGTGGTGCCTTCTCCTAGCCATATTCTTACGCCAAACGCAACAAGCAGCACCAATCCGAACGCCCGCGTGTGCCCCTGAACGAAGCCTCAAACGATCTGTGTGATTACGACGTGGAATGAAAATTGTGTTGTGAAATTCAACCTTAGCGCTAGCCTGGTTCGTCCATCGCCGTGCTTATCAATACCAAGACCATATCAATACGCGCTATTCATAATGCAGGATCGTAGGCCCACGGCAGGCGCACTTGCCGTAGAATTTTTCAGCTTTCTGCTCAGCCTCGCACGCCTCTCACGGTTAGCCTGTTTTGTGGAAATAAATATTATTATATTATTAATGTTATTAGGTATTATAGTTTCTTCACTGTAATTTATAGCAATCATCCAGATTTCTTAAGCTAGTCAGGCATTTAACCTGTGTTAGATCAACATTGTTACGACATGCTTATGGGAGTCATTTCAAACTAGATTGCTCAGCCACAGAGAGTACAAATGCCAGCCTCAATGCTTATTCGAATTTGGTATTCCTAAACAGATTATATTGGCAGAATTTTATGCCTGCTTGCATTTCCTGCAATTCAATGTTCAGAGCTGGAAAAACTGATTCCTTTTCTTGCTGTCGAAAGGCTGCTTCAATGTCGATAGCAAGTTTTAATTATTCATTTCGAAAGTGTTAAGCAATGACTATATGTCTGAGCTTATCAATGCGTTTTTGTTCCGCGAACACAACTAAGTTTTCTCTCTCCCTCTCATTGACAGCTATGGAATGAAACCGTTCACTTTCATAAGTATCAGGATGCAAACATTCTGGAGTTTGTCCTGAGCATTTTTCTGCATGCTATAGTGTGCATGTTTGTATCAAGTTCTCGTGTTACAATCGCAGTGATCTACACATATTATTATATTGCAACAAACAAATTTATTTCACTTTGTTTTCAAATCTACAATGTGGCCATGCAGTAACGACTGCATTAATAAGCAAAAAAGAAAACTGCAGATTCAGTGTACGTGTTGGAATCTATGCGAAGTGAAGTTTTTGTCAAGTGGTCAATTAAATGCTGTTAAAGTAACTGCGATATATACAATTTGTCTTATATTAAACAATCCAACATGTCATCTTTTGCAAGGTTTGCTTATGCACCGCATAGGTCACAACCTTAATGCCATGTAATCTTTATGCATTACACTGTTCACAAACCATACCGAAACGCAAACGGCAGTTAATGTAGATGCACGCTGCGAGACATCAACGCAGTGATGTTTGTTGAGCAAGGAATGGTGCGAGGTGTATACAGATGAATGAATGACGTGCTTATGTACTTATTTATTTATATACCTCACAGGCTGCAAGGTTGGATTATTATGCAAGGGGGAATAAAGAAGTTGTTACAAAAGGAAGAAGGGCACAACATTAAGAAAAAAACCAGCAAAAAAAGCAGTACCAATCCATTGCATCAACTAGACCAACGTGTTTTACTGGCACAGCATTATACAATACTTAACAAACAATAACAGAAAAAGTTACTGCCCATGCACCCTGTACAGATGCTAAACCAGCGAAGCTGAAATGTGCAGCCCCGGTGTTTATCACTGGGTTAATTCCAATGGTTTATTCAAGTCTTTCTATATTATTGGTTATGTCTGTGTTTCTTAATGAGGTTATGCACATGCTTGGCTTGGGTTTATCACATTGTTTATTTGGAATGCCACACATTGCGCTTTGCAACATCACCATCATGGAAAGTGCAATGAGTGGTTCATTGTGTTAATCCAGCGGGTCCATCAAAGTCTTTCTGAGTCATGTTACACACTTGTGTTTTGTAATGCGTTAATCATAATGTTTATGACTCAGTTATGCACTGTAGTTACGAAGTGACACACCGGGGCTGCACATTTCATTTAATTAAATACATGGACACATTTTTGAACCAATTGGGAAGTCGGAGAGAGACTGCTGCACGCGCGCTCTGCTGCTACAGAGAAACGTCACTATGGGTTCAGCCAATGGCCCACCACACCTCTGCTGTGAGATGATAATGACATCATGATTTTGTCTTAACCCCATCCCCCTCTGTGTCCCTTCCCTGCAATAATATACAGCTAAATGTATGTTTGAAATGCATAAGCATTTCTATGTCTAACCAACAAGAAATGTCTCCGTCCATCATGCAAGATGAATGCAATGGCTCATACCCCTACACTAGGGTTTTTAGGATCGGACCATGAGTGTTTCGCCTAGGCATACACAGCATCACTGTAAAAAGAATGAACACCTTTTTGCTAGAGACCAAGACAATCATGAGGTGTATTAACAAATGAAAGTTTATTGAACATGCCGAGTAAATGCTGTTTGACAAGCAATAAATCGAATTTACACAAAAAGCAGAAGCAAGATCTTATGTGTGTCCATACAGATCCCAACAGGAAACGCATCCATCTCTGAAAGTGTAACAGCGTCCATGCTGACACAAGATTCGCCCAGTGTATTTGCATCTACAGCATCCATAATTTCTCTAGGCAGCCGATCTCCATAGAATGCTAGCTTCTTCCTCTACAATGCACTCTCCACATCTGAATGTGCATTGTAGAGGAAGAAGCTAGCATTCTGTGCAGATCGGCTGCCTAGAGAAATTACGGAAGCTGCAGATCTAAACATGCTGGGTTAATCTTGTCATCACGGCCTCCGTTAGAAATGGATGCATTTCCTGTCAGGAAACGCACATGAATTTTTGCTTCTCCTTTTTGTGCTTGTCAGCGAGCATTTACTCGGTGTGTACATTAAACTTTTGATTGTTAGATCATCTCGGTTTTCTTGTTTGTCCTATGTGTTCTCTGGTGCCATTTGCAGCCAGGCTATTCGTTGTTTCTTTTTTAGACTGCAACAAGTCACTTTAATGGCCCTCATGATACCTTATAAAATCTATTCTTTGGCCAATGTAGCAAGAATGTACAGTGTGAAGCAGTAAGAACAGGGTATGCTAACTTCTGATTAAAAGGTTTATTGTGAAAATGCAGTTATCTATAAAGGTTACCACAAAGTAGTACAGCAGTAAAACCTGAAAAAGATTAGTGCTTGATGAAACCAAACATAAAAGCAGGAAAGGGAGAAAATACATATAGATATACAAGTCCAGGGAAAAAAACATTGTGATCACCAAATGTGCATGTGGCTACCTTCCAGGAAACTCATTTTTTTCCCAATGGCATGGAAATGGAAGAATGTGCTTGCATAAGCAAGCTGTCAGTCTGTCTATTGGAATAACAACAGTGTTTCTTGAAAGGTGCTGGCATGCAGGATTGGCAATTGTAATTATTTTTTTCCTGCACTTGGAATTTTTCTCTATTTTCTTTCTGTAGCATTTTTATTTATGTTTGGCTGCATCAAGCACCAATTTTTATCTATCTTTCAAAGATGTCTTTCTTTTTCTGGGGAAAACTCGGGGAAGGCGGGAGATGGAAATTCAAGACGATGAGCAACATGAGAAGAAGGTGAAAGTAGGAGCCAACATTTCCACAAGTGGACCTTGAAGAAGACAAGTCCACTTGTCGAAACGTTGGCTCCTGCTTTCACCTTGTTCTCGTTTTGCTCATCGTCCTTTTTTTCTGGTAATTTATATAACTCGCCACATTTTACAAATGAACCTCAGTTGAAAGTTAGTCCTCATCCATATCTAGTGTCATCCTGTTGATACTGCTTCATGCTATGCACTCTTGCAACATTTGTGTGTGTGTGTGTGTTTGTGTGCGCACGCACACACGCGTGGATTTGGATGTGAGATCGGGCCCTTGGGCAGAGGTATCATTCTTCTCCTGTGCAGCCTTATGAATTCATTAACTATAGTGCAACAGAAATGCGATGGAGAGGAACGAAGTGAACACACAGAGTGCTTCATTCTTGTCCGTTGTCTATCTGTTGCGCTTTAGTTAACAATGAATACACACAAACTCATCTAGTTTTCAGTTATTCTGTCGGGCTTATAAGCCCGCTTGTGTCCTGGAATATCTGCATGGCTATGTATCCTGTAATTTAATTTCTGGCCATGTGCTTGCAAGTCGCGTGTCAATCTCCTGATTTTCCTGACAATCTTGTATGATGTGCAGGTCCAGACAGTTTCTGGTGAATCCATGCAGGGTGTTGTGCAGGGTGTAATGTGCACTGCAAGTGCTGCTTTTATTGCTTTCATTTCAGCTTTTCTAGGTGTAGGATGACCTGGAATGGTACTCACTTATATGGGGTTTAGTTTTATGTAGTGTCATATTACTGTTACACTGCCATTGCCAGATCAGTGTACTATATGTGCCTTATATTTGCTTGCATCTTTATGATTAGCAAGCTCCTCTGTGCGTTTGGCAGTTTCATATAGTCTCCTGGCCTAATTCTTTGCCCCCATATTTCACGGTATGGGCCTGTTGTGTTTCAAGTTCAGGTACTCCCGAGGTTGTGTTTGTGAAGGGAGGGGTAGTCGTCTTTGCATCTCATATGCTAGCTGGCATAGTATCATGGGACGAGGTTCTGAGCTCTTGAGACAAAGAATTTGTGCTGCAGGCTGCAACTCTACTCTGTCTAGGTGCTTCTTGGTTACCTCTTTCTCATAGAGGTCTGCAAGTATGGTAAAGTTGGAAAGACCTGTTATTACTACCCGATGCCTGTATTCGATGAGTTGTCTTGATGTGCTGCTGGTAATTCATACCGTACCATACCTTGGACACAAGCACAGCATCTGCAATTTCCTATAGTATCCACTTGTCCAACCCCATTATTTCGAGATTATTCTTTTCACCAGGTGTGGAAGTTGCGTCCAGGCATTGCATAATTGTTTCACCCACGTGCTGACTCTGCCGTCATGGGCTTACACTAGCTGTGGATTTGTGGATGTTGACTTGCGGGCATATTTGTCCAGCTATGTAGATCACAATGTGCAATCTGGGGTAGTTCTTAATTCTAGTCTTTCTTTTTTTTTCCGACGTCGATATGAGCTGACTTATCAGAAAGCGAGAGGCCAGACTGGCCAAGAAAGTCTGCAGTGTTGTCGTGGGCTTGTTGCATCATTCTTGATTTCTGTATAAGATAGCTTTCCCATAGACTGTAATACACCATAGGCTGTAGTGTTTCTTGTAGTATGTCCGTGTTGTTGGTGTGTGTGGGCCAAATGTACCTCCAACTCTCACCTGGAATTTTCTGTCTTTCAGAAAGTTACTGTTTAAGTGCTCTACCAGAAATGTTTTTGCTCATCGTTCCTCTTATTAGAGCAGCATGAGGTACTGCTGTTAAAAGCCTCTTCACTCTCTTCATTCTTTCATAAGCGGTATTACACAATGTCCTGCAATAAAGTTTCTGCTCCTTATGGCCCACTCATATCTGCTAGAAGGGACAACTCTTGAAAAAGGTTTTCTTTGTACCATGTGTGCGACGTAGTATGAGCATTCATGCCTTGACATTTATACATCTGTAGAATCAGCTTCCTGACACAGTACTTGCTATACCTGATCATGCTTACTTGTGCAGTGCTGTTGAACAATACATGTTGATGCAATGAATATTTACACACTCAAATTATCACGAAAGATGGTTGTTTTACAATTCTGCCCTTTGCTTTCTTTTGGTGTTAGATTTTGCATAAGCATGCCCCCCTATGCAATAGTATTTTGAAGTGTAAGTGTTCAATAAAAGGTGATGAACTAAATCTAAGTGCAAGAGCTTTTTTTCTCACCTATGACTCCCATCGAAATGCAACTTCTGTGGCTGGCAAATCAATCCCTCGCCTTGTGTTAGCAGCAGGATGCTATAGCCACAGTGGCAGGTGAACAAATTGAAGAACAATATTTGTGTCTATAATTTTTTTTCTTGCCTGTATGTAAGTAAAGTTTGGAATAAGTTTGCCATTGCAAAAAAGCCCAGTTTGTGGTCTTTTATTGAATAAACCACATATTGTGTATAGTTGAAAAGCAGAAATTTGTTCTAAAATCCTTGGGTGATATATGTTCTTGCACGTAGCATGGTATTTCATTACTTATAAAGATAGTAATCGCAGCGGATATCGTTATATGGGTTTACACACTAATATATGTGATCACAAACTTATTAGAAACTTACTAGAAACATGCAAGGCATCAATGTTTCTGCACACTGATCAGCTGTGAACGTGCAAGAACTGCTTGTACTGGCCGACTTCATTGCGCAGTTTTGATTTACTTTTCTTCAGCGTGTCATTTTATACTGTTTTATCCCCACCTTAGATATGCCTCATCAGGCATATCTAATCCATCTTCTCGAGTCGATCCAAAACCGTGTTGCACGTTTCATTGCCAGAGATTATAGCCAATTTTCGAGCGTAACTAACATCAAGCTGTCGTTGTCGCTTTCATCTTTGGAATCGCGCAGGAATATAGCATTACTTTGTCTTCTGCATAAAATCATGCATAATGTACGCCCATCTACTTTACCACTCGTTCGTCCCTCCCGTACATCTAGACGCCTGCATAATCATCTCAGTTTCCAACGCATCTTCGGTCACACCAACGCATTCAACTGCTCAGCTTTGCCACGTGCGATTGCACTGTGGAATGGTCTTCCTGATAACCCCGCTGACATTAATGACCCATTAACCTTCAGACAAAAAATCACTGCATATTTGGCTAGTACTTAGCTAAAAACTACTATCTGTTCAGTTTTGTTACTTTTAACTTTATTGTTATTTATTTATGTAAGCATTTGTTCTAAGGTTGTTTGCTTTACTGTATACTGAAAAGCTAACACCTGTTCGTTTACCATCCTTGCTTTTTATCTTTGTTTACTTTGCGTACTTTGTTTATTATTTGATTCTCTTTTTTTGTTCATACTTATGTAACAAAAGCTATGTTTTTGCTCCGTATTTGTTATCTGTACCGCCCCCCTTACGCAATACTCCTTCTCGAGCATGTGAGGTATATGAAATAAATAAATAAACAGGCCGTTTGCCTGCTTTTCGCATTATTGCACGAGTTCTACATGATTGTGCAGGAAGGTACGTTGTCACTGTGCCACTATAGCAAGCAGTTTACTTAATCTACTAGCTGTACAGTTAATTACCTTGCAGAGCAAGTGTTCATACAGATGCAGTAAGGATACAAAGTCCGCAACATAGTCAATGTTTATTGGTTTCTGCGCAAGAAAAAAAAACAATTCTCCAGAGTAGAGGTGCGTGCACCTCGTCTCTGGAGAATTTCTCTGGAGTTGCAACTTAACGTGCGTGCATGTAATAATTTATTCAAGCCACGGATTTAATGGTATCGTAGCAAATTCATTACGATAGCCTACACTTTTGCTCTGTCAAATTTAATAAGAGGAAAGATAAGCTTTCAAGATGCATCGGGAAATTCATGCTTGAAAACCGACAATAAAATGCAACTGAACGGTACCGCGTTCAGCGCAACGTTGAAACTTCGGGTACTTTGCTGTCTTGTCATTTGCCCTTACCGAGGTTGAAATAATTCAAGCTGCTCCGTAAGCACGATTTTTGCATGCTACTCAACAAAAGAAAATTGTGACGACCCCGTCGTCTGCTGGGGATCGAACACCTCCTAGGACTGACAACTCGCAAAGGCGCACGAAGCAAACGTGAAAATGCACTTCATTTGCTGTGTAGCGTGTCAACAAACGCATAGCAATAGGAGAATTCAATCTGTACAAGTTTTTTATTCTCCCTTAATTCGCGCACGTACCAAATTCGACGATCCACGTCTCCGCGATTGCACTTGTCGTGCGAGACGCCATCAAAACAAACCGGCGAAATAGCTCCGTTGACAGCTCTCCGCGCAATTTCGACGGAAAATCGCAGCGATCGGTGCGATGGTGCGACTGTGCGACCAACCGGTTGGTCGCAGCCGAAAATCGGGGGGACGGCACTGCGACTGCGATTTTCATCGCAAACGACGGAAATCGCACTTCCGGTGCGACGAAAATCGCATCATGTGAAACAGGCTTGAGAGTTTGCTCAAAGCGTCACACTGTCTTCGTGTAGCCGGATCCCTGCTTTAATTGTTTTTCACAAGGTTATTTCTCTCGCAGGGGCGTCTGCGTGAGCATGCGTTTGGTGTGCTGTGACACCGCGTACCCAGACACATGAGGAGTGGACTCTCCCGCGTTTAACCGTGCGTGGCTTAGCAGTGTCTGGGGAAAAGGGCATTCTGGGGCTGAGCCGATGCCGAGTGTTTGGACCTTTAAGGTCCCTCGGCAAAGGCAACACACCCCATCGGCCTGCGCTTCACGCAGGCGGCCCGGGCTGACCCACCTGGAGAAACCAGTAGCTGCCTTTTCTTTTCTCTCTCTCCCTCCAAACTTCGTCTAACTCTCTCGCTTTCCATCTCTCCTGTCATCACTTCATTTTACTTCCAGTCTCAGATAGCAAGGGTGAATCTGGTGTAGTTCATTCACCCTTGGGTTTATTATGTTAGGTTACAGTAGCTACGTACAGTTTATCTTCAATGCTTTCAGACTTCGGTGCGTCTCCTTGTTGGGCTCCGTAATGGGCGGCAGCATAGCTACCAAAATTATGGTTACTTCTATGACTTTTTCGTCGTTCCCCGGACTCCCTGATCGCCCTTAGAATGAGGGTGCAGTGAAGATGTTTTTCAATTTCTTGGTAACAAATGGCAAAATTTCATTCATTCTGAAAACCACGAAAGGACGATGAGAATGATCTCGCTCTTCCTTGTGTCAAAATGTCCCACCGAACCTTTTGGAGCAGGTTATAAATAATCGAAAATGGCTAGCGGGGATCTCCTTTTGGAACTTCGCGACGCGGAACAGCATGAAAATTTCCCTGAAGTAGTGAAATTCGGGCAAAGCCCAGTGACAATATCCCCACACCTAACTATGAACACCAGATGTGGTGGTGTCTCCGATGGTGACCTGATGGAGCTAACAGAAGCTGAGCGGTTGGAAGGCTGGAACGACCAAAATGTGATGAAGGTCAAAAGAGTTATGCTAAGGCGCGATGGCAAGGAGATCAAAACCAAGCATTTAGTACATCCTTTATGCTCAAGCATCCTCCCTGACACACTGAAGACCACCTATGTAAAGCTACAGTCAAGTCGTATGTTCCAAAGCCTCTCCGATGCTTCAAATTCCAGCGTTTCGGCCACAGTTCACAAAACTGAAGAGGCCGGCAGAAATGTACAAAATGTAATTCCGTACCATGCCTCTGAAACATGCAAAAATGTTCGACACTGCGTTAACTGTAATGCGAGCATGCCGCATACTCGCGGTCCTGTCCGTCTCGGAAGAAAGAAAAAAATAGGCACAATCAAAATAAAGGAAAGTATACCATTTAAACATATATATATATATATATATATATATATATATATATATATATATATATATATATATATACATATAGCGGACCTTCAAGGCCCCCGGCGGATGCAACACACCTCTTTGGCCTCTGCTTCACCTAAATGGCATCTCCGGACCGACCCACCCGGGAAAAATCGGTAGTTGCCTTTTCCTATCCTTCTCTCGAATCTTCGTTTCTCCCTCTCACTTTCTTCCTTTCCTGTCCTCTACTTACTTCATCATCACTTCCAATTTTCCAGGTAGCGAGCGTTAACCTCGTCCGACATAACCAACCTAGACGATGAGCAAAAGGAGAACAAGGTGAAGGCAGGAGTCAACGTTTAGACAAGTGGGCTTGCCTTCTTCAAGGTGACATATGCTTTCTTCGCCATAGTATATATATGTGGGGTTCTTCAAAAGCGGAGAGGGCGTACGGTGGGTGGGTGCGGCAACGAGCGAAGGTGTGTTAGGGTGTCAAATTGAGAATAAAGGACTGCTGCGCACAAGGCCAGGAACGTGGCCTTCTGTCGATCACGTGTCAACGCCAGTGTCTTAGCCGGCGTGTCAAAGGCGGGCGCAGAAGCCCTCTATTAGCCCCCACCGCCGGCCCGTTAACCCCATTCTCCCTTTATTTTCTTATGTCGCTTTACGTGCGCCCGGTAGTCCCTCGGTCTGTCATTTAAGGCACCTTCCAGCCTGGCCAATCTAAAATCTGCCCCACAAGTGCGGTATATCGTAAAGCACGTCGGTTCAGTATACGTGGCCAAACACGTGACGTGCTTTTTCGCACAGGCAACCTTCCTGACCGGTGCAGTCGACCCTCCGCACGGAGAAGCAAACATGTTCTTGAAAACAATGTGCGACGGCGACGGAGTCCGCCGCGCGTTGTCTTCCCGCGGCTCAGTTCGCATTGATGTGATACGCAGCGCGAAGGTCAATTTGCTCGCTGCTGTTGGCGCCCTTCGATCCTCACTCCAGCGTTTTGACATGTTTCTGCTCTCATCGAGTTAAATGACTTCATGCTTGCTTGTGCGCGTGTGACACCATGCTTATTAATTTTCTTAGTAAGCCTATGTTTAGAAGTTCACACGGCAGACAAAACTACCATTATTGCTTCGTGCAGTTGTCCAGTAATTTGATATCCCAGTCGGTGCTTGGCGTTTAGGTAAAACTGCGACTTTCTTTTGCCGAACCTTCGACGTCTGAATTTCCTTTAGTTATCCCAGTGGGGATTCATGCAATAAGGAGCCCTCGACTTGTTTATATGCAGTACTCGTAAGTTCCTTTCCCAAGTGATTGCAAACTGTAAGCAAGAAATCAGGAGATTCTTTAACCTTGGGTCTGCGTGCCCCTTTAGCAATTCAATGTTACTAATGACACCACTACATCGCTCCAGATTAACTTTTTTATAGCTATGTTGGCACACGACTAAATGTCTGCATGTGTGAACCGCAAACTTGTGCTGCATTAGACTACGGCCAAACTGCGCGAGACAAGCCGAAGCCGAGTCAAAAAGCAATCCATCGAGAGCGGGTTTTCTCCTGTCCTCTTGTTATCGTTATTACGCCCTAGTTGCTCTCTAAATGCTACAAGTACGTGAACGCTGGCTTACTAGCAGCGAACGTGACTCAACACATTATGAGTAGCGTCTATGATTTTCTGATAACCGGTGCGCGCGGCTTATAATAACACTAGACGGCTGAAAACGTCTCGTTGGTAACGAGCTTGCTCTTCACGCTTTTAATATTCTTCATTCTGTATAAATAAAAAAAGCACACTGGAATGAATGAAAAGACTGCGAGCGCAAAACAATAAAAGGCAGCTAAGAAAGGCCACTCAAGGCGGTAAAACTATGGGGGATGGCGATGAAGGGAGGGCACGTAAACGATTCGCGCAGAGCGTGAGAGGCGCATCTAAGTGAAGCTTTCTGTCAAGAGGATTCTCGATACGCCGCAGTGGTACGTGATCGGGGAGCCAACGGCCGACCTAGAAGTGACTCACGGGGTATTCGTTGCTCCCCTTTGCTCCATCTCGCATCTGTTGGCTCACATTAAGGGTATAAAAGATAGAAAAGACGGCATATCCGGCTCACGCGGGCTACGCGTCAACCCAGCAAAAATGTGCCGGTCAAGTCGTAAAGTTGCCAGGATCAAGAAGGGACTGGTGCGCCATCTTGAAAGGCATAATCCAGTGACTATACGTTGACCCCTATTTCGTTGGTGAGAAATGGGTTTCGCGGCACTAAAAGACTGTGCCAAAGACAGACTGGCATCCGCCTCATGCGGCTTATTGCTGGAAGGGTTCCGACTAAGATGGCGCCTGCATGAGCTCTCGCATCACGCGTTCGCAACCTCTTCATTCTCTTCACTTTTCCATGGTCATCTGCAAATGCTGAGTGCCCGAATATAATACGCAATGTGCCTCAGCTGTTGCTTGAATCATGTGATTCTGAAGTGCCCGTTTTGCATGAACTCGTGCTCAATTGTCTTTTACATGTTTTTCCCGTAGTTCACTCAGTTCATCGTTGTACTTACAGTATGACTTTGTCTATAAAACAGCATCGAGTTCCCTAAGTATCTTGGTCTACTAGTGCTGCCACACATTGTAGCATTAGTAATGCGTTCAGCTTCATTGGTAGAAATTGCGTTTTTTTTTTTACGTCGGGTGTAATTTTATTTTCCGCTTTCCTTCCGCCCAATGGTTTCCTTTCGAGTGACTTGTTTTCGTTGATGACCTTTCACCGACTTTTTTTCTGTGCACAGTTTCTCTTATCTCGATTAAAATTTATTTTTGTGGTGAATATCCAGTCTACTAGCTTACGCTAATACCTGTTGCATGAATAGCGTTGACTGCACACCCTGCTTATAAGCCTCGTAGTTACATCCAACATACTAAATATTCGCTTTTTTTTTTTCAAACGTACTCTATTAAGAGCAAAATTCCATGCGACGATATGATTACGCAAGATTCAGGAAAGCGCTTTTCGTATTATAACACAAATAGAATCACACTTTAGTGCAAACATGACGCCAGTACAGAAATCCAACGAACTGAAAAAAAAGAAAGTGCAGGCAGAACGCATTCATTGGGTGTGGTTATCTACGTTAGGGCCAGTAATATTCAAGTAGTGGTAAATGTGTAATTTGGTGATTCGAGAATAATTATTTGTGGAGATTTCAGGCTCAAGCGACCAAGAGGAAAGAGCCGCAGGCACCCGTAGTGGTACAACTGCTTCGAGCTCTATCCACCATGTTAGACAGCCGTAGACAACTAGGCATGCATGGTTACTCATTTGCGTTTTATTCAAGCTCCTTACATAGGAGAACATGCAATATATTGCAAATATATTAAAAATTTGGGACGATATATTATTCGACGACTGTTTTCTCCTTTGGAGCAGTGAGCTAAATGAGTGACCTATCTTATGGGATCGAAGGGGGTGGCTTACAGGCATCTCAAAGCTCTCTTAAGTAGCTAAACTTCTTTTGCATCTTGTAATTTATACTTATACAGACTTCCTTAAACAAAAGCTTTCAACAGCTGGGTTAGGTTCTACCTTAAGTACGTGCGAACGAGATCTGCATGGATGAAGCCCGAAAGTTAATGGTTAATGTATGTTCTAATGGTTTAATCTAGATTGCGGAGTCGTAAATACATAATATGCGTGCTCTTAGAGACGTTCTACAGCAAGACAGGGTTGTTCAGGCGTTCTGGCACATAACAACGTTGCTGTAGATTTGAACTTTTTGATATAAATTTATTTTATGGGCCCGAAAATGTATGCGAGGTCCAGTAACGGCATCCAGTATCAATATCAAGCTCGGCAGTAGCCTATTCACGCATGGTCCTACACCACGATTTTCGATGCAGACGCTGCTAATTATGCACCCGAAGTCCTAACTGCCTAACCATTTAACTAATTCACTATTTGTTCAAATGTTGTATGGAATCTTGACCCGCTGCAGCACTCATTGGGAAAAAATATATGGAATAATGTTTTATAGCTTTGTTGATGCTATATAAAGGGTGTCCCAGATAACGTCAACCAGACTTTAAAAATACGGGAATGCGATGTAGCTGGACAGAATTAGGGTAACGTTGTCTGCCGTCGCTTGGAGGTACTCAGATTATTTTCTGTCAATCTACCTAATTACATAATTAGGCCTAGTTAATCATTCAATTTATGAAATGTTATAATTAATTGAAAAGTGTCATTGAGAAAATTGTAGAGCAACCGGAAAAACTCCCGACACAGCTTTCTGTTGCTCAATGCGTGGTAAATAAAAGTGTTTCCTAAGCGTGAAAGAAGCCTAACCACGCGCAATGTGCCTCGAGGGGCCAGTGGCGCGGCAATATTGCGTGAATTTGCGGGCTTCCTTCACTCTCAGGAAAAAAACAGCTTATGTAGCTCGTATCGAGCAACAGAAAGCTGTGTCAGGGGCTTTTGCGGTTGCTCTACAATTTGTTTCATTGACACTTGTCATCTAATTATATTATTTGGGAAGCTGAATAATTAATTAGGTCTAATTGTGCAATTAGGTAGAATGAAAAAGCCGTAGTATCTCCAAGGGACGGAAAACAGTTACCTCAGGTTTAACCAGTTACATGGCATGTGCATATTTTTAAACTTGGCGAAATTATCTAAATATATATATATATATATATATATATATATATATATATATATATATATATATATATATGTATATATATATATATGCACATACAGCGTGTCCAAAATTAATCTTTATGGTGTTCTTAAACTTACGCAGTTGGGGGCACGCGAAGACCGCCGGCGCGGATAAGCTATGTGGCCAGGGGGGACACTAAGTGCGAGGGTAACTATGGCTGTCAGCAGCCCAGTTAACTGAAAGTGAGTAATTAACTTTTTGTTGACTGCTGTAAGCCGGTATGTTTGTATTGAAAAGTTAGAGGCAGTCGTGTTTCTACACAGTATCAGTTAGGAGAATTCTTCTAGCGTGTCTGTTCTCCGAGATATCCGACTCCAAATTTTAGTTGTCGTTTGCATGATTGCGTATGCAAGAGAGTTAGGATCGACGCAAAGCTCTTCCCTGATACGACGCGGCTGCTGCGTGCGGCGTTCAGTGTGACAACGGGGCGCAGACATTGGCAAAGATGATAACTGGCCCCTTCCCCTACGGCTGGCGAAATAAAGAATCGAAGAACGCGGAACCGCGGTCGTATAGCACGCGACCGCGCAGCCTGCAACGATGGCTGCAGCTGCCGTGCCGAGATGATGGCACGAGCGGAGAAGCCGAAGCGCAGTGCGCGTATGTAATGGTGACTAGAACAGCGGGCATGGTCCTTGACTGGGCTACACAAATCACTTGACTGCTGATTTCCAAGTACTGTAAGATTTATTGAAATCAAGAGCAACAACTGCGCGGCAATCCGTGCTGTCTTACCTTGATTTCGCCAGATGAGTGGGGAAGGGGAACAATTATCAACCTTGCCTATGCCTCCGCCCTGTTGTCATACTCGAGGCCGCATGCAAAAGCCGCGTGACATCAGGGAGGAGCTTTGCGCTGATCCTCGCTCTCTTGAATGCGTATTCATGCGAACGACAATTAAAATTTGTAGTGGGATATGTTGGAGCACAGACAAGCTAGAACAATACTTCCAACTGATACGGTGCAGAAACGCAACTGCGTCTAATTATTCAGTACAAACATACACTTACAGCAACCAATAAAAAGTTCATTGTTAAATTTTATATAATTGGGCTGCTGGCAGCGATAATTATTATCACGCCTTACGTCCCCCTGGCCACATTACATAAGTAATGGGGCCAGGGGCCAGCGCTGGTGGTCTTCGTGCCACATACAAAAATAATCCATAAAGCTTAATTTTGAGCAGCCGGTATATATATATATATATATATATATATATATATATATATATATATATATATATATATATATATATATATATATATATAATGCGACAACGTTATATTTTCTTCCCTGTTAATTAGGGTCGCCGTGTCGCATAATACTTTATTAGTACGATCTCAAGACCGCGATAAGTGTAAATTGAGGAACTTTTCTTCTGCGGTGTGTGTTATCGGGTACTATAGGTGAAGTTAAACTGGAAGCTCATGATGAATGCAAACTGCTGATAGCCTAGTTAAAAACGGCGCTTGCCTAAATTATGCCTATTTGCCAGCTTGATTTGTGATTGATTACTGAGTAATAACATTCACAATAGGGCTTGCCATCTGCACGTACTCTTCGCGAAAAGATATGTTTCAAACAAATGAAATAATACCCCCAGCCTAACAAGGATTTCCACGTAGCTGAAATGACATAGCATCATGGTATTAAACCGAAATAATGCAATATATATTGAATAGCTTTTAACCCGTACTCAAATGTTTGTTCAGTGAAATGTTTACTTAGGCATTTGCTGATGCTCCCGCTGGTGAGGCTGTGATGAGAACGAATATGTGCTAGCCACAGCTTACAATTATTTTGCAATTATTGCCCATTTCGCAAAATTTCCAATGCATGTGACACCTTTAGAGAAGCTAGAGAAATTAATAGCAGCAGTTATTTTAACACGCCTTGAATGACCGAGAAATTAACGACATTTGTTTCAACTTTCGCTGAACAGTTCTTTCACAAATAATTAGAAAAGAAAACCTACACATCGCTTTATGTTCTAGGAGCCAAATGAATTGATAAAGAAATGCTCTTGGTAAAAACGGGAAGGATCGAAGAGGCGTGCTTTCTGTTCGTCCTGCACCGTTTTCGTTTATCTGCCACCTCGTTTGCATTGCGTAAAGGCAGTTTCCGGCAGGCCTGTTGCCTTTGCAGGACAACGCACAGCGTTAACGCAACATATATTTTATGCGAAGCATATTACGAGAGCTCAACCCAGCTCCTCTGGCGCGGCGGTGTCGCCTTCAATACCACGTGACACCGTGACGTCACGACAGAGGAGAAACGGGGCTCCAACTCGCGCCGTCGCTCGCGGCGTCGCGGCGGTATATAAGCAGCTGCGCTTGCCTCTGCTAGAAACTCACGAGGTGAGATGCCTCCTGGAGACAGAGCTGCTCGTTGGAATGAGAAGCGAAGGTTGCGGCGTGCTACAGAGACTGATTTTCTAGGTGGCTTTGGCTCAACTCTTGTAAGATGGGCTGGGTGGGAATCGAACCAGGGTCTCCGGAGTGTGAGACGGAGACGCTACCACTGAGCCACGAGTACGATGCTTCAAAGCGGTACAAAAGCACCTCTAGTAAATGCGGTGTTGCCTTAGAAACGAGCTGTTTCTAAGGCTCAGGCGTGCGTCGCTTGCTCAGGCGCACATTTCATTGCCACGCCGAACGCTGCGTTGCTCGACGCTCACCGCGTTCAATGCGGGGCGCGTAGTCGCTGCGCCGTAGCCCATTGTCTTACACCCCTTGGCGGGTCGACGGGAACGCTGTCGCGTTCCACTCTTGAAGGCGAAGCAGAGTAACGCATGAGTTGTTTCTTCGTCTAGCCGAACCAAATATAGCCAAGCAACAGCAGTTCACCAGTGTAAACAGTGGTTCAACAACTAAAATAAAGGCTAGTATGCTTCGCATCCTGGGCTTAACCTTAGCTAAGCCACAGCCATTTTTTTTAAATGTGGTGTCATAAATATATGTCGCTGTCAATTCCAGGCGTGTACTCTCAAGCAATGCACCTTTGACGAATCAGCTTTATCTGCTCTTATAGCTTTAAATTCGGCGTCACCAGCGGGTCGTATTTTAGTATTTCATCTATTCTCGGGCAAGTTTAGAAAATGATATCTCCATATAAATACAGTAACCCATTTCCATAACGAAAAATACTTATCCAAAGCCTCACGTTATTCCAACATTTTCAGGGTGCCGACCACTGTTTATGCATTCTTCACCCAATTATTCGAAGTGCAGTGACACCGAATTCCGCTTATAACGAAGTGTGAGATGGAAAATTCGCATGGAACCCCCACGGTTAAACGTGTGCGACGGTGAACCTTCGCGTTTCTCCGTATCAACCTCGATCGTCCGGGTGCTGCGAAGATTGCTACACGGCATGGCGCCTGCGCCTTAGGCGAAACTCCATTACATGACGAGAACAGATTCACGGGGTAGGTGCTGACGGGTGTCTTCAAATTTTTCCCGTCGCGTCCTCAGTACGGAGCGCCAATGCGTTCTCCTATGCCTTTTTCACGAGCTCCTAAGTTGCTGAAGTGCATATCCCGCCCTTACTGTACAGCTGTCATAGAACCTCTCCGGTGTCAACAAAATACTCCTTATAATGAAATAGGTTTCCTCTCCCGATGACTTCGCCGCAACGAGGGTTCACTGTATTCCACAACATCGGCTTCAGAGTAGCACTTCAAAGCCTGAATCGCACGACATCTGCAATGAAGTGGATTTGGCGGTCAGCTCTGTTGCCTTGCATTAGCCTGACACCGGCGCTTCACAGTTTCCGTGTCTAAGGGAAAAGCATTCCCTAGTTTTGGAATCATTCCAAACCTGTGACTGCGAGAATTGCCCATAATGATACGGACGCAACAAACACGTATGCATAGGGTAACCTACGTAGTTGCACAAGTCGAGCGCTCCATAGTCAGTTGAATAGCCAGCTGAGTTGCCCCTCGAGTAATATACTACGGTATAGTCGACCAGTCGGAAACATACAACATAAGAGGGATACGGTTCTGAGTACTTGCTAAACATTGACGTATTGACCGCACACTACGAACAGACTGTTGCCTGAGAGAAGTTTCGCTCCACGCGAGCAGCTAGTAAGCCCATATAAACTTTCTTTACTTTTTGTTCGAGATATCATAACCACTGTTGACTGGTTTCGTTCCACTCACTTGACGAAATGTTGCGCGCTATCCTTTGGCACTGACGACTCTTTTATAAACAGAAGAGTTATGCCAGAATACTCGGACCTCTGTTGGGTGAGCAAAAAGAAGAAATATATAATTAAGACCGAAAAGACATCTGTGCTTGGGGCACTTCGTTCAGTGCATGTGCGAATACCATGTTTCTTGGTGCTTTTCACTCGGTCGTTTGTCTGAAACTGGCATTTAATGAGAAACTTGCAGTTCCAGTTTCGAAACTTGATTTCTTTTGCAAGTCTGCACCATAACTCGAAACGTGTCCGCAAGCGTGCTCAAATATTTATTCTGTTTCCGTTTGCAGAATTATTCACGAGAATCCGTCAGTTTTTCCCGCATATCAGAACTGAAGTGGGAGCTGAAACAGACAGGCGCATGACATGCACATTATCGGCACGCTGTACAATGCCTCTGGGGAAACTATGACATTTCTCTCATAGCGCGAGGACAAGCATAGCATTAATAATGCCTGGTGATCCGGGGGAACTAGCAGCTTTGGAAAGTTCCGGTAAAATTCTCTGTGAAGCTCACAACTATTGCTCAACAATCTTTTGTTTTTCCAGGGTCCCCTCTTTTGTGGCGGAGAAGAAAAACCGTCAAATCACTCGAGTTGTGTTACTAGCGTAGTGTTATACAATACAAAAAAGGCGGGCGACATTTACACAGGGGAACAGGCTTCGTAAATAAGACGCAAAAGTAAAACACGTTTGGCGAATTCGCAATGAAGTTCTCGCACTAGCTCCACCAGCATGACGTCATGAATTATGACGGCGTCTTCAGGAGCCTAGTTCATCTGTGATCACTAACGCTGAAGTAAGTTTTATTCTAACAGAGCCAGAGACTGAAGTTATCATGGTTCATTCAAAAAAACTTTATTCCGGGCACAAGTGCCAAAATACAAATACAATGCTTTTAAATACGAACATTAAGGAGAAGATTTAGCTTGGGGTTTTCTGTCTATATACGCGATAAAAACGAAATCATTTTCTCGGCAACCACTGTACCGAATTTTAGAAGATTGATCACATTTAAATAAAAAAGTTAGTCTATTGAATGTTGGAAGCGTATCCCTTGTGTAGACTGTCAATGCTGAAATAGAAATGGTCGAATATTGCAACATTTACAAAAAGAAAGCTATGAAGTGTACAAATCGGTAACGCAGCAATCAAAAACGATATCCGAATTCTGAAAACCACATTTACTGACACATCTAAAGCAGGCAAAAACTGATATACTATAGGCGATTGGGAAACATATTACCAATTTTAGATTATCACTTTTGCAAAACTTTTGTAAACATTCTGAGAAATACTCTTCGATTCTGAAATATGATACCGAAATGTTCTGCTTTATATGCTATAATGGATGAAGCTTACATTAATAACTGCGATATCATTTATGTGTACAGTGTCGAATTTACACAATTTGTGCTTCTACTTTTTCAACCCCACCCATCTCGGAAATTAATATAAAGATTTCAACTCAAAATCAAAATTTTGCTGGATAAGGTCACTAACATTTAGGTTCCTCTCTCAAACGACATAAAATGCCTTAAAACCTGCCAAGGGGTTACCTGAGAAAAATATTTCAGTGTTTTGTATATATTTGAATAGGCAACCTAACGATTCGGCCCGTGTTGAAGCTTCCTCCTAACCAGACCTGCCAGCGAGGTGGTATCAGCAAGAAATAAGAAAATAAACCTACGACATCCATTTTCTATTCGAATAATGAACTTCTCAATGCGCAATTCAGGAAACTTTTATTTCCAAGTCATACTTTATTCATCTACACTAACTTGGCTTTTGCTCTTTCCCTACAATTGCAATTTCATGCAATCAGGCAATTTGCAACTGCAATCACGCAGTCTCTATTGGTGTGAAGTAACATGGGGAATAAATTAGGCAGTAATGCATGTTTGGTGTCAGAAAAATAATCTCGTCGCTTTCGCTGCAGCTTTCTTCAGGAAGAGCCAAGCTTTCTTGGTTTTGCAATTAAGAACCCCCAAAAAACTGACAAATTTTGTTTTAGTTGTTTGAGTCCTCCTATCCAAAGGGAATAAAGTTGATTGATTGATTAATTGATTGATAGATTAATTGATTGATTGACTTTCGAAAGGAGTTCGACTGCGTGCAGCATGATATTTTCTTACACAAGTTAAATAATTATAGTGCACGTGCATTTCGATGGGCGCGAAATGAGAAAACACCCGTGTACTTAGATTTAGGTGCACGTTAAAGAAGCCCCGGTGGTCGAAATTTTCGGAGTCCTCCACTACGGTGTGCCTCATAATCAGAAAGTGGTATTGGCACCTAAAACCTCATAACTTACTTTTTAAATTTCTCCCTCGTACTCCAGCTCAGCCGTTGATCACTTCCGCAGCTGCCGAAATAGGATGCCCCCTAGGCGAACTCTTACCGCATAACCCCTTCTCCTCTCCCCCCTGTGATCACCTTAACATTTTCAATATCGCTACAAGGCCAATGTTAAACGTGCATATACAAATGACACTCTTCAACACACCAAAAAAAAGTTATGGGTTTTTACGTGCCAATACCACGATTTGATTACGAGGCATGCCCGGAGTGAAGGACTCCGGAAGAATTTGTACCACCAGGGGTTTTTGAACGTGCGGCTAATTATTATTTCACGGATGTTTTCACATTTCGCCCCCATGAAAATGTGGCCGCCATGGCTGGTATTCGATTCCGTAGCCTCGTGCTTAACAGCCCAACACCATAGCCACTACGCAACCACCGCGGATAATGCGCTTCAACACAAGCAAGATGTTGTATTGCACCACGATGGCATAAAGAACAGGAAAGTGCCAGAACCATTCGCGCGGAATTGTTAAGAATGAACCGGACTGTAAACAAACTGCGTTGTTGGCGTTTACAGTTCGATAAATTGGGCATGGCGTATGGTAAAGAGAAGTGGAAGCGCTTAGCTTCCCCCCCCCCCCGCCGTCCATTACGGGAAACCATATTGATCAAAACCTAACAGATGTTTCACGCAGACAAGAAGGGAGAGCAATGAACAAACGAAACAAGGCAGTAACCTCACATTTACTAGATCAGGCAGCTGAACTAACATGCCGCAGTGCTCCACAATGCGCATGAGCAGCGCAGTAGGGAATCCGATCTTCTAAGCTCGAGGCAGGCACGTCGGCTCAGTTTATCTTCCCCCGCCACAGGCCATTCACGCATGTCAGGCCTCGTTCTGGTTGCCACAGACAAAACTGCGTGTGCGCGGACAGGCGGAATTTACGCCGCGAGAAGTGTTGTCGGTTTAGATTTGCGTCGGCACAAAGCATTTTTTTTTTCGGATGCTCGCTCTGGAGCTTCGCAGTGCTTCAGCTTTTGAATGCTGGAAACGTTGCAGTGAGTGCATGCGCTAGCGTGTGCGAACCCGTAGCCTTCGCGGGAAATGTTGAAGGCATATTGACAGATTTGGACGAAGAAGAGTGAATAAAAAAATAATAAAATTAAAACGCTGACAGAAGCTCGCACAGGCTAAGCAATTAGCAAAGTTACCGCTTCTGGCGAGAGGCACTCATATAAAGTGTTTTTACAGCTACACTGTTGTGAGCCCATACCAATAGCCATTTTGGTTGGCGATGGCGTCCGCCGCGGCCGCTGGTGTCCGGTGTCCGTAGCACCTATCGCCGGGAAATAGGAAAAAAAAACAGTTTTTGCCTGGATCGAACTCAGGCCCGCTGCATCAGAACCAGCTATTCTACCACTGAGTCAGGCTAGCTTTATTAAACATGGTATTTTTACAATGAATTCAATGATGTAATTACACGAACTATTTACAATATTATGAGCACCAGGTGACGATAAGTGATCACAGGCATACGGACAGCACATATAAAGAAACGCCACACAAAGCAACATATTTCATCAGAACAAAAATTTGAAAGAAGAAAAACACCTAATCAAAAGTTGATGCCAATACGGCAGACATACTACATGATCGTAAATTTTCTTGAAGTGCGTAATGATTTCAACGAAATGTGATCTGGAGGAAATTGTTCTTTCTGCATTTTGGCCTTGCATACGAGTCTTCCATAGGCTGTGCAGGTCTATCAGTAATGGAAATCGTATGGTACATCGTCACATGGAACAACGCGATATTGGATACTGTGAGAATTTAGATCAAAAGAGTTTTGCACATTACTATGGAGGACATCCCAGAATCAACTGGCATCTTCAGAATCAATAAAACAGTTTGCACTATTTTCAGGCACATCACAACCGCGACAATTATTTGACAAAACAAAAATATTCTTTTTTCCGAAGCCATGTTCTAACAGGCAAGGTTTCAGTCTCTACATTGTAAAAAAAAGGTGTTTGTAGAAGGGGGAACTGACGTTTTGCGTGCTCTCTGCATGTACATCCCGTCTTGGTAATTTGATGCATACTGATCGGTAAAAATACGGTGGAAGCAACATTCATATTACATGTTTGTGAAGATTTTTTTCTTAACATATTCAATAAATAATCTTTAGACAAACGAAAAGTTAGAAAAGTGATAGTAAAATAAACCTCACGCACTAAGCCCCGCAAACAGGGTCTGGAAAGAAAATTGCGACACACCACTGATTCTGGCAGGACATGACCCACTGTAACCGGCAATCGGATCGTTATACCGGATGAGAAAGAGCTATTCTGAAAAAAAAAAACGCTAAGTTAAATGTCGCGCACACAAACGCACCAAACCTAACCCATCGTGCCACTTGAAACGCGATGTGACATCCACACCGCGTAGCGTCCATACGTCCAAACTTTTCATTGCAGTTGCCCTACACTCCACCAGATGTCCCGACATGCAGCAGTTGCATATAGCAATCGCATGCCTCATGTATGTAGCATGACCTGGTTAACTCAATCAGTCTAGATGACTATTGGATACATCCCCACTTCGAAGAGAATTCCAATAAACCATAATTATCGTCGTCAACAACATCAAGGTACCGTGCCATAGGTCAAGAGATTTGGCACGTGCGCTACGTAGTCTGGGTGCCTGCGTTTACCCTTCGGTACACGTTATGGCGCGTCCGCGCAAGATAAGAACTGCTGCTGAAGAAGCGAATTGTAGTAGAGCTGCGCGCGCGGCTGCAACCGGGCAGCGTCGGGCTCAGAAGACCGCTGTGCAGAGAGCAGGAGAAGCCGCAGCACAAGCCACAGCTTGACCCGTCGACGCTGGGCGGACAGTTCAGATCTTTCTCGTGAAAACAACGCAAATAGACTTTGCCGCGAAGCTGCTGTAGTGCGTGGTGCCGAAAGTGAAGCTCCTGTAGTGTCTCTCCTCCCGCTTACGCTGTGACAGGGCTGCGTGTACAGCGCAGGCCTGTGAGTTTTGGTCATTCGTTAGGATATTGATGTAACGTTTCACACAGCTAATGGCTCTCAATTTTTTTCCTGCAGAAATCACTATTCAGTGCTATCATGGCTTCATAACATTTACTTTCATTGATCTATATATATATATATATATATCTTATACTGCAAGTTTCGGCAGGCTCAATGTTCCCTTAAAAATGCCAGCTTCGTGCGGAGTTACTCGATATAAGATAATTTTCCATGGGGAGATGATTGAAAGCACTTTCTGCGTAAACAAACGAGAATGACCCCAAAACAACAGGAAATAGTATGGCACGAAATATGTTTATTTTTTCTAGGATGCAAGCTTTTACGTCCGTATCACTCGCAAGTTGTAAATTGAGGTTGTAGGTTTCAACACTGATACAACGGAACACAACGGAACATGTTACATAACACCGAACTTCTGCAACGTTGCATCCACAGCAGTACTGGTTGTACTGTAGGTACAACTGACACAATATATTGGGGACCAGGGGGGGTGGGCATTCTTTAAGAGTCCACCTAGTGGAATGTCCATTTCAGTCGCTGCTTATTGGCTAGGGCCGCTCGTCTCCTCCTCTCTTGTAGAGATGCATCCAATTAGTAGTGGCCGAAATGGACAGTCCACTAGGTAGACTCTTACAGAATACAAGCCCCCCCCCCCCCCCCCCCCAGGACAACTTCAATATGGGAGGCAAAACTAACTGTTCATTTCACAATACAGCAGTCCCTTTTGGCGTTTCAAATGTGAGCAATATCTGCACTAATAAGAAAGCGTAAGTTTTGCATTTTATTGCATTACATCAGAGAGAGAGAGACATAATTTATATGAAAGAAGGCAGAGACGTCGGCCTGAGCTACCGTGCTCTAGACTGCTACTCTGCACAGGGAGAGGGAGAACGGGGACGTAAAGGTGTGATGAGGTATGATGATGACTAGAAAGAGGGATGCGCAACGGTGAAAGCAAGTTCAACACTCTGATGATAAACATTCACAAATCTCATCCATGAATTCACTATCAGGTTCCGTATCAAGTCTGTGGTCACCAATTCAAGTGAACCTAAACATAAAGGCATTAGGACGAAGCTGGTATGTGGGCCTCCCCTGCGTGACCAGGACAAGCGCCAAACAAAAGCTCTATAGCATATAAAGAGCTGCGAAAAGCTGCTCCAGCACAGCGAGCACTTGCAGGGCACTTTTAGCGGCCTGATTCTCGAGACCACCGAGAATCACGCGCATTGACTCTACCAGATGATTCAGCATTTTCTATACACTCTCCTTGTCATTGTGTTCATCTCCTTGTTTGCCCGTAGTGTCACCGGCTTCACAGGCCCTATAATTCTTGGCTTCAAGGCATGTAAAAGCATGTAAAAAAGCTCCAAGCGTGTAAAAAAGCTCCAAGCATGTAAAAAACTGATATACAAAGGGCTTACTTTAACAAAATGCAGTGCTCGTAAATAAGCTGACAAATGTGATTTTTTTCTCGTGCCTACTTCACTATGTTGGCAGCCCCAACCATCAGAATTTCATGGACCACGTTATAAACCTAGCCGCGGATGCAGTAGTGGAGTTGTGGCTGCATTGCGTAGGCTCACATATATTACCTCTGACACTTTCTATGCTTTACCTCACGCCAAGAGGGAAAATTGAACTCCGAGGAAAGTTTATAACGCGAACAAAAGACTAAGGATTGCCGTGAAATAAATTTCATCCTTACGTGCGAAGTATAGAGATACCGAACATTACGAAAGCGAAATGAAAAAAGTGTTCCACCTAAATTTGAGGCGTTGTTACCGCCGAAAGCCTGACTTGTACTTTCAGTTTTTCTCTCCAAAGCACCAACGTCATCTGTGAAGCAAAGAAAGTTCTGCTACCTGAGATACTCTCTTTTGACTTCTCGTACTTTTTTCATCTACCGTATGAAAGTTTTCTCACATCAACCACTTTCTTCGACCAAGTATGTGAAACAATAAAAGTAAAAACCTTATCCCCGACAAAGAAGGCGAATACTCCGAAAGATTGTTTTGTGCGCCCACCCTATGAATACGTTAAAGAATTAATTTCGTGTTTCGCCAAGCGTTTAATGTGTAGATGTTTGAGGCAGCGTTCCGTACGCATATCAGACATTCTCCTTTATTATTTAGGCACTTGACGTTCGTTGCGAAATGACACTGTTCCTAAGCTCGCTAGGGCACCACTGAAGAAAGTTTAAGGAATATTCCTGACATGAGAGCGCTGAAGTGTGTGTAGAATGACACCCTCGATTTATTTCATCGCAATACCTTCCCTTGCGGCATAGACTTTAAGCAACGCATGGCAACAGTATTGCAGCATGTATTCTCGAGAGCGCTTTACAAGATTTTAGTTCAATTTTCCGCCATATGCTTTTTTTGTGATTGCCCTTCTTCTCAGGGACCGTGAGCCTTGTAGGACGGCATCACCCGTGCAAAGTACACAAGCGTAAGCCAGGGATACAAAAGCAAGGTAATGCCAACAACCTACAAAAACAGGAAGATGTACCAATGAGAACTATTCAAGCTACGACGACGGCTTAAAGGGAAGCTGAAGCACTTTTCGAAAAAAATGAGTTCTCTGCGGCATTCTACAGTTTTGAGTCCCCTGAACACGAATATCTCGTTCAAAAAGGGCGGAAACAAGCGCAAGCGGCTGTTTTTTCATGAAAACGCGCACCAGCGCCTCAGGGTATCGCGCGAACGCCGCTGTTGCCCGTGATTGGTCGGAGCTGCTGTGACGTCAGTGGCGGCAGTCGCCGGTCGGCGCCGCAGTTTGAGAGCGTAGCACGCTGTTCTGTTCTGGCTGCATAGCTGAGTTGTAAGCATTATGGAACGTTCTCGCTGTCTCGGATAGCTTGTATTTTCGCCGTACATGTTCGAACCGACAGCCGATACGGAAAACGATGGCGGCAACGGCGGCAACGACGATGTTGGGTGTGCCAAAAGCGAGAGCGATGTGTACACCTTCTCGCGCGCTGGAAATCTTAGCTGTTACGTATGCTTTTTATTTTCATTTAGCTGCACGTTCCAATGACGGGAGAAAAAATGCGCTAAAGTGTCACTGGGAACTTGCTGCTGGAAGAATGCCGAAGCACTAACTTCTCATTAGATTGTAAACACGGGTACAATTCCGCGATGTCAAGCACCTTGCCGCTGCTTGTCTGAAGTCCCGTGGTTTTCTGAGCGTTGATACACGATCGCGAACATAAGTGCCGCGTTTCAAAGCGCGCACATGCAGTTGCTTATCATACACATCCAGATCGAGATGGTCAGGGGGATTATATGTGCAATATTCAGAATATGGTTCGACGACTTTGCGATTGTGGCTCGATCAAGAATCGGTATGCGCGCTCCATGCTAGTGTTGACATAAAGATATTAGGCAGTTTTAGCACCGCCGTGTGGTAAACATGATAACTGCAACCGTACGTCGAATGTCACTAGGCAAGCCTATACTCCAATTTATACCTCAGGTGCAACGCTGTAGAAGCTACGCACAAAGTCCGGTTACCAAAATTTATTACTGCGCGCGTTTCCGTCTATGGTTCGCAGCGTGCCAGCGGCATTTGCTCGCGCGAGCATGCACGTGAAGCTGCCGCGACGGGCTGCAATTAAAGAATGCCGAAAAGAAAATTGATTTAAAAGAACGTGTTAGCAGCCGTATAAGTAAACGGATTGTTTCTATGGGTAAATTCTTTTTTTTTATTCAGAACTGAGCTTATATATTGTTACGTAGGAAGACACAGACGAAAAGCTATGTACAAATATATTTACAAGGAAAATACGCTGCGCTTGGCCAAGAAGCAACAGCCCGCGCTAGCTTCTAATCGTCGTCGTCGTCTTCACACTGCTGGCCTTTCGTGATCGCACATATTGTGCCGTAGCAATATGAAAAGTTTTCTCAAAAATCGGGTCAAGAAACACCGAACTTTTTCTAAGTGCGAACGCAGCCACTGCAAGAAGTATCTCAAGCCTCCACAGCGTTGCACCTGATGTATGAAACGGAGTATAGCAACGCTAGCAACAACGCGTTTCCGCATTTGTCGTAAGGCTATCCGGCTATCGCGGAAATGGTCCGAGCACAGCACAGTTGATTTCGTCGGCACGAACTTATCTCTCCTCACCGCACTGCGCTGCAAGCTTCTTGTCCTTCGGGAACCTGTGAAATACCACATCGTCTCGCCCGCGTGTGTTCGCACAGCCGATTGCTGCACAGAACGAGAGCATGTTGGGCGCCCTTGGCTGTAGGCACTCACGCAGCACAGAAGGAAAGAACAGTTTACGAAAATCGCAAAACAAACGTGAGCGGCGGCGGCGGCAAATCTCTCGTAGCGTCGTTCAGTAAAGCGCAGGACGGAAAGAGGCATGCCAGCGCATGCCAGCACGCCGGTCCGGCAGCTCGGTCCCCGCCAGTGACGTCACTCTCGCCGGTTCTCTCCTCTGGTAACCTCCTCACCCGGCGCTCCGGGAAGCGATGGGGGCGTGTCCGCGGGGGTGATTTAGAAAGCGATTTCCGCCCCTTATATTAACAAAACGAAGAAAAAAATTTCGGAACCGTAAATTATTAGGTCTGTTCTTCCCAATTTCAGCAATTCATGGAAATTGAAAACCGCTTCAGCTTCCCTTGAAGTTTTAACCATAGTTCATTGACTTATCTCAGCGGCAATGGCACGTACTTACTCATACTTTGGAGCTGCGTCCATAGTTTCTTGCTGAAGAAGTAACGTTTGTGTGTTTGTAAACGTTAATGTCTGATGCCTGGTATTTCAGTGTTTGGGGGTACGATTCAATATTGTAATTAAATGTTCTCACAATTTAGATCGTTCCTTTACAGAGAAGCCGTTAGCCTCTAGTTTGTCGGGATCTTTCGTGTCCTGGTGCGCTACCTTTGCTCAAAGAAATATGCGAGCCGAACGCGGAGAAAATAGAAGCAAGAATTAAGCCCAAAGTGTGCGGTTTCTCGAAGACACATCGCAAGACATCATCAGGTGACATCATCAACTGACGAATATGCCATCGCGGGACGTTACGGTTGGCGTGATGACGTCATCAGATGGTATCATGACGTGACGCTGCCGTTATCGCGCAACGTAACATTTGATGTGATAATCTCAAGAGTCCACGACCTTTGGTGTGACGGCATAACCACGTTTTGTTATCATGTCAAACGTGTCGTCACCGCTAGGTCTCATGGGTTTGGTACCATCGGATGTTGAAGCCGGGTTTTTCGCTTCCTGGCCCACGTAATGGTTGAGTATTTTTTGTTCATGCAACCGTTTTGAATGGGTCACACCCTAGGCATAACTGCGGAATACTAAATAACTTCTTGCATGATTGAACTTAAGTGTGTCGAATGTAACTAATTAAGCGAACTCTACAACGCTTTGTGTTTTACCAGCGCCATCGAGTGAAGTAGACTTAAAAGTGTTAGCCAATTCGATTTTCCCTGAGACTTCAAAGTCTGCTTATGAACGCCGCCAAGCGGAGCACTGCACTCACTAGGTATTTCCAAAATTTCGAGAATTACAACACCGCATTCTAGCGGGTCTTCGTGTGTGCCCCCGGGATCTGCACTGTATTTGAAATGTAAACGCGCACTATAGTATCTTCGTTGAACCTGGAGTCCTCGGAGGAATAGGAGGAATAGGGAAGATGCTTGTTCCTGACTTATGCGTCCAAAACACCAGTGAACCTAATATTTATTATTCCACCGAAGACCCGTACGCCCGCTTGGCAGAGCAGTTTGAGTGTTTGTGGAGACAAAAATTGACGACAGTCAATGAGTAACGGACAGTGACACACAAGCTAGGAGGAATGTTGTGGTATTCATCCTGTAGACCATTGGTTGATCTTGGAAGTAATTCTTGTTGGATATGTTGCTTAAGCGAATCTATTAAAAGGTAGAACTTTCAAAATTTCACTCAGGCTGATACACATTGACTTAGGGAAAACACTGGGAAGGCGGTAGATGGAAATTGAAGATGATGAGCAAAAGGAGAAGGTTTTTTTTTCCTCCCTTTCTATTTATTTTATTTTAACTGTATATTCCATTGCAGTACTTTTTTTTAACCAGCACCGTTTTCTGTCAATTCTTTTGTTGTCTCTTTCAGAGAGACTGACCCACTGACCTCCAGTGAAGCAGATAATAGAGGGCTGCTGTGCACATGGCCGTTGACATGCCAGCTGACACACGGCCGTGTCATCGGCCGTGTGCACAGCACCTCTCTATTGTCAATGCTACACCATCACCGGTACACCCTCACCGCTAGCACACCTTCGATCATTGCCTCAGCCACCCGCATTACACTCTGTCCCCTTTAACAGAACCCTACCTATACATAATGTGCCGAGGAAAGCACATGTCGCCTTGAGAGAGACAAGTGTATAGTTTTCGAAACGTTGGCTTCCGCTTTTACCTTGTTTTCGTTTTGCTCACACATGCACTTAGAAAGACAACCAAGGCAACCACTTGTGTTGTTTATCAATCTGTATGCATCTATGTCGATTCTTTCCCGTTTATGAGTAATGCCGTGGATGTTATGCCTGAGCTTGATGGGTCATGCGTAGAGGTACATGACACTGAAGCCTCTGAACGCAAGAACTCAGACCATTGATCTACGTGTGGAGTCTGCGGAATACTTACATTTGATCTATACTTATCCTCGAATATGAACCGGAGTCCTCGCATGAATAGGTGCGCGAAGCCTTCACAAACTTCGCAAGTTAGTGCCTTTAGAGGATTTCGTCCTTACTTATGCATGTCCTTGAGCATAGCGATTGGTGCTGTAGCCAAAATTATTGCGCCATGAGTTCACACCGAAGTTCCTAGCGCATTGTTACATATTTGAGTGACACCGAAGTTAAGTACACGCGCGAACTCGTATTACTGACAGATGAGACTTTGGTTATAAAATCTATAGCGTTATTTTGACATCGCTTACGACAAGAAGGAAGAGCGAGTAACATAACCCCAGACTGGTTCGTTTCTGGAACAATCAATTGATCACGTATCAGCCATGCAAAAACGTAGAAGTAACTTCAGTACTATGTTGGAACACGATGAATGTAGTTTGAACCTCGGGCGCACACATGTTCACAGATGTTGTGTGCTTATGAAGGCTTGTGCATACTTTTGATGCAACGAAAACAGTTATACCTTATGGCGCTGTTTCGTGAGGCAAAAAATAATGTAAAATGAAACACTACATGTAATATGACGCGTGAGGTTTAATTTTTGTTTTTGAAAATGTGGACAGCGCCTATCACTTGCAAGTAAACGCCTCAATTTGACGGGTAGGAGAAGAGAAGAAAGGAAGGAATGGTAGCAATGTCAACATGATGCGCGTATAGTTTGCTACCACATAGGCAGTGAAAAGAAAGCTAAAGGTGGAAGAGCAAAAAAGGGGAGGGAGGGAAACATTAGTAGCAGAAGCGCACGGGGCTACTAATAGCACCTATAAAGTTTGTAACTTGGTTGATTTCTTAAACTGCAGTAAGCCAAGGTCGCTTTGTACGCGTCTGATGCGTGGATCACTGAAAATATTCAATCATCCTCGGACGAACCAATGTAGGTGCAAGGTAAGAGAACCAATGTTCAATAATAATGTTAGAGCTATCAGCTTCAGTTTGATAACATTATCTAAAATATCACAAAAAGGAAGCACGTCATCGTACGATAAGCTATATTAAAGCGCAATAACCTTGCATCCTGTGTTGTCGCTTTAATAACGATTAGCGTGCAGCAATGTGGGCTTTATCTTGACCACATCATAGGCGAGCCAGTTAGTTTAGAACTAAGGGTGGCATAAGAAAAGGAGAATAAATATAGTGTCTTTAAGTGTGATACAGACAAAAAATATTACTTTCCTGTGTCAGTATAGTCAAATTTTGCAAATATCCGTGCTCCACTTGGCGAAGCAGATTTATTACGAATAATATCCGCATTGAAACTTGTGTTGCCATGAGAAGACCATATTGGCAGCAGCTATTTACAGGTAGCACTTCTAAATGGGGTACAAGAAAAATTTCTAAAGTATTTCGCACATACGAGAAAAAAAGTGCAATAACTATTCAAACATTAGTTTTAACGACTGGGCATACATGTCGTTATAGAAAGAAATATAAATATTGTTGTTTTACAAGATGCTTTACGAAGATGAATTAGCGATGAGGAAAGTGCAAACTCAGTATTCTGTTGTAATGCGTGACTTCAATGCAAAAGTGGGGAAAAAGCAGGCTGGTGAACAAACAACTGGCGACTGTGGTGTCGATTATAGTAAAGCTAGAGGAGAGATGCTTGTAGAATTCGCGGAAAGGAATAGGTTGCGAATAATCAACACCTTCTTCAACAAGCGTAGCAACAAACAGTGGACCTACAAATGCCCTAATGATGAAACAGGAAATAAAATAGATTTCACACTTTCTGCTGATCCCAGCATAGTGAATGATGTTGAAGTGTTAGGTAGAGTAAACTATGGTGATCGTAGGCTGAGGTCTTGGATTCACCTCAATTTGAACAGGAAAAAAGTAAGGTGGGTCAGGAAGAAACAGGTCAACCTAGACGCGGTAAGTGTAAAAGCAGAACAATTCAGACTGCTAGCTGCAAAAAAAAATGCAGAGCCTTAGAACAGAGAGATGATGATATAGAGGTAATGAATGAAACCGTAACTAGGTTGGCTGGAGAGGCAGCAATCCAAGTGGGAGGTAAGGCACCAAGGCAACCAGCATGCACAGCAGCCACTCTCCGAAAGTTACAAAGGACCTAATAAATATTACAACAAAGAATGAAAATATTCAACTCAAGAGATAGGATACAATTTGACGGAATGTCAAAACTCATCAACCATAAATAACGGATATTCGAAATTATAACGTGAGAAAGACTGAGGAAGCAATAAATATGGACGCAGCATGAAATCAGTTCAAAGGAAATTTGGCACGGGACAAACCAAGATGTATGCACTGAAAGATAAGCAGGGTTATATCATCAGCAATCTCGAAGGTATAGTAAAAGCGTTGGTAGAATTCTATACCGACCTCTACGGTACCCAGAGGAGCCACCATACCTCCTTTCGAAGCAGTAATAAACAGGATGCAGAGACTACTTATATAAATTGCGATCATGTTAGAGGGATCTTGCGAGACATGAAATGCGGAAACGTGGCAGGAGAAGATCGAATAACAGTCCATTTAATCAAAGATGGCGGAAAGATAATGCTTGAAAAACTGGCCGCTCTCTATAGGAAAAATCTATCAACTTAAAAGGTCTTAGAAAACTGAAAAAATGCAAACATTATACTAATCCACAAAAAGGTAGATGTTAAATAATTGAAAAATTATAGGCCAATTAGCTTAGTCCCGGTATTATATAAAATATCGACCAAGATAATTTCGAATAGAATGAGGGCAATACAAGACTTTACTCCACCAATGGAACAGCCCAGCTTCAGGAAGCGATACTCTACAATGGATCACATCCATGTCATTAATGAGGTAATTGAGAAATCCACAGATTAATCAACCTCTCTATATGGCTTTCATAGATTACGAAAAGGCGTTTGATTGAGTAAAGATTCCAGCAGTCATATAGCCATAACGGAATACAGGAATACAGACTGCCTACGTAAATATCTTGGAAAATATCTCCAGAGATTACACAGCTACCCTAATTCTCCACCAGAAAAGTAGGAAGATACCTATAAAGAAAGGGGTCAGACAAGGAGACACAATCTCTCCAATGCTATTCACTGCTTGCTTGGAAGAAGTGTTCAAGCTATTAAACTGAGAACGCTTAGCAGTAAATATATAGTAAAATAGCTCATCTCCAGTGTTGTTCAGCAACACTGGAGACGAGCTACAACGATTGAAGACCTTAATAGCGAGAATTTAAGAGTGTGGTTGAACATTAATATGCAGAAGACAAAAGTAATGATTAATAGTTGAGCAAAGGAAGATGAGTTCAGCATGGCCTGTCAGCCTCAAGAATTTGTAAAGTAGTACGTTTACCTAGGTCAATTACATGGAATCGTTATCATGAGAAGGAAGCTTACAGATGAATAAAAATTATTTGGAGCACATACGGCAGACATTGTCAGCTCCTGACTGGAAGCTTACCATTATCATTGACAAGGAAGGCGTGCAATCAGTGCATTTTACTGGAGCTGACATATGTGGCAGAAACTAGGAGACCGACGAAAAAGCTTGAGAACAAATTAAGGACCGCGCAAAGAGCCATAGAATGAAGAATGCTTGGCATAACATTAAGAGACAGAAAAAGAGTGGTTTGCATCAGATAGCAAACGGGTACAGCCAATATTCTAATGGACAATAAAAGAAAAAAATATAGAGCTGGGCAAATCATGTATTCCTTAGGTTAGATAACCAGTGGACCAGTGGGGTTAGAGAATGGGTAGCAAGAGAAGGGAAGTGCGGTCGAGGACGGCAGATAAGTAATTGGGGCTATGAAATGAGGAAATTGGTGGGCACTAGTTGGAATCGGTGAACGCAGGGCAGGGTTAATTTGAGATCGCAGGGAGACGCCTTTGTCCTGCAGTTGACATAAAATAGGCTGCGGCTGCTGCTGATTGTGATGATGATGACAACGATGAGACAAAAAGCGGGCTCACAATAGATTGATAAAAGCACATTTCGAAGCACTTCTGAATATTTGCTGAGCGGCAAGGAAATACGAGAAGTGGTATTATAAAGAATACAAACACGGTAAAACAAAAATATGAGAGACCCAGAAAAGCGTTGGCACAATACGGGAAACTAAGGATTGGCAGAGACGTTAGTCCTTTGAGGACGTTTATCTGACAAGGCTCCAACTCTCCTTAAAACCTTTCCCTGCCTATAGTTTGAAAGCTCTTAATTTATGTAACTCCTTGCCAAGATCAATGCAGTTCTCCTGAGTACCGTGTGCTTCGAACTTTGTCAGGTTTATAACGTCTCGCAATACACGTGAGAGTTTCATTCAGAAGTGTTACGTTGTGTACGCCGAACCCCGAAACCCTACACATCCATCTGATTGCCGTGCTGAGGAAAGCGTATTATATGGGTGTGCTAACATCCCCCTCCCTTTTTTCATCTGTTGCTCCTGGTGAATTTCATCTATACCATTGATAACGCTCAATCTACAGTACTGATCGTAGGCTAATCTGCAGTCAGTTCGTTGGAAATGAGGCGAGCGTGACCCCTTTTGACTGCAGTCTATCTGGTGTAAGCAAACATGTCATGGCCCAGGTCGTTCGCCTGCATTTCGAGCAGGCACATACCGATGGAGAATTTTGAGAAAGTACAGTTATGTGCCACTTCACAGATGTCAGCAGCCACAGGTATGAGAATTTGCACCGTGTGTGCCAATAAACTGAGCATGATGAACAAGTGATTGATACATTTCCGCGCTCTCGGGGATAAACATTTCGTATTTCATACATTCAGAGCCACATAGACAACGTTTTCATAAACGACAAAATAATACTCTAAAGCGTTCACCTTAGCCTATAGGTAGGACGAAATGAGATGCCCATTTTCTCGCGGGATTTTCCGGACTAGTTTTCAAGATTGTGGTGGCCGAGCACGTTTTGCAGCTGTTTTCGGTTCATCTCTCATCCCCGAGCCGTTGGCCGTATCTCTAAGTAGAAACACGAGTAGCGGCTATCGCTTTTGTTGCATCGGCATGCGCTAGCGATTCAACATGTATATGCAGCAACCACTCCTATTTGAATTTAATTGAATTGCCTCTATTTCGATAAACGCAAAACTTATGGAGGATTTAAGGAAAAAGTGACACGCAGCAACTTGACGGGCCCCTGTATGAGGGCAGCAGCAGCAGGCACAGGCACTGATTCAGGACCGACAACAGAAACATTACAGTATGATACAATGTTGGCTTCAACATGCGCCGGCAAAAAAGAAAAGTTAATGTAAGAAAAACAATACAAAAGATCAAGCAACCCACAATTTACACATGAGAAAAAAGGAGCAAATTGTAAATTTTGCAATTGCAAAAACCAGCATGAAACAGCAATTTCGGCCTAGATCAAATTTCGGGGATAAACTCACACAAACGCAAAACAGGGCAAGGAGTGACAACATTGTTATTGCGCATGATGGTGAAATTGAGACTGCGTGATGAGAAATTGCTTTTGTCGCTTTATGTAGCTTCACATTTTCTAAGCCATGTATTAGTTTCGGAGAAGGATAGTTTATATTGTGCTGTCACTTAGCAATGGACATCCTTCTCGTTTGAATGCGTGTGTCTTGTTGTGTATTGTATGTCGAACTGTTTCTTTCTTCTTCTGTTCACGTGAAAGTTAGCGAGAAGCTCCTCACTATACTGCAAAAATAACACACCAGCACTCTCTTCACAAGCGGCTAACCTTTAAGTATTGTGCATTCCTTCCTATAACTTCGAACTAACGTACTGAATCAAATGTGTTGTGCAAAAACAATTTTCCTTTTCCGTTAAGCGATTCTCTGACTTTATTTACGAGTGAAAAAAAAAAACACAGAATGCTTACAGCAACCACAGGTGCCTTTGTGTACCGATTCAAGCACCAGAAATTGTGACCTCCCAAATACCGACCATCTTGTTATCAGCGCGTTACGTAAAATACGAATACAATATTATTGCTCAAAAACATCTATATTAGTTGACAAAATAAAACCACTAAAACACAAAACATTGAAAGAAATGTTAGGTACCGCCATCTATACAGTTTGAAAAGAACCAACGTATGCGCGTTCTATCAAACAATACTAGTGCGAATAAAATATGTTAAAGGAGAAAGCTGCCACTTGGCTAGGAAATGCTGAACGACTCGGCCTGTTGTGCGACGCATGTTTGGTCTTTGTTCGTTTCATATTTGTATTTGCTGGTTGAAGTTGGTGGCTATTAACACCGCAAGTTTGTTGTGGAGGGGCACCATATCATACGAATAAGTTCCAAATATAATGCGAAAACTAGACGCCACCAGGGTTAACTCTTCTGCTGTAACCCAGCGTCAACTTGCTACTTGTGATAACTAACTTTCATCGTTATGCTTTTCTCATCAATATGTTTGTCTCACGTCATCGGCTCTACTGCTCACGTAAGTGAATGACATGAAATAACCTTCTCACGAGCACTGGGATAAGGGAACTTAAGAAACCGAATAAGTGGTTATAACAAAGGGGAAAACTTAACTCTCCTTCAGAGATACCTCCAAAACATAATACTTAAGAAATCTGGGTCACATACCTGTTAGCCTACAGCAACGCATGAAGTTTCGTAATAGATCCTTTATTAGCTCGCTTAAATTAGTCTCTAGGGTGTCTGACGCGACTCCAGAATAACGAGGAATATTTTTATTTATTTATTTATTTATATATTTACAAATACTGCAGCCCAGAAGGGCTATTGCAGGAGTGGGTGAATACAAAGGCGAGAAAGAAAATCACTATACAAAAGAAGCATACGTGAGTAACATGACTAAGGGGAGCATTCAATGGCATCCACAAATTCTTTATGTGGTAAAGAACGGATGGAACCAGGCAGGTCATCCCAGAGTTCAATTGTCCGAGGAAAAAAACTATATTTAAAAGTGTTGGTGCGAGCAAAAAGACGGATAAGTTTAAGTCATTGCTGTTTCTCGTGATTAGGGGCTTTGGTATGATAGGTAGGACGTAATAAGAGATGCATCGCAAATGAAATGGCTTCTTGAAGTCAAAGCAATAATAATAAAGCTAGTCGCAAGGTCAGAGTCACCGAGTAATGCAGCCTAGAAAGTTGTGGCGGAGCTTGCCAAGCAAAAGGCCACTTTATGTACAGGGTATACCCAAGTCAGTCTAACGATCCGAACATTTAGGTTTCGGTTTATATTCATCTTACGTACATTGTACCTACACTCATACAGGCATCGTACAAGGGCGTCAGCGGGACCTAAGATTGTGTTGGTGCGTCTACTTATGTATCTTTCTCCGGAGACAGCTTTTCTCCAGCTAACAAATATTTAACGTTATCGCTTGGCGCAGGGCGCGCCTGTATGACTCGGAAGTTTCTCGAAGGTTCTCGCTGGTTCTATCTGTTGTCTGTTGCCACCAAACCGTGTGTAACCTGATTATATGCGGGACACGTATTGTGAAGTACTTTCTAGGAGACATGCGGGCACCATCGATTACCCTGGCACCTTCAACGAGGCACGTATAGAAACCGACGGGCTTCACCCGCTGATCACATTTTGACGATCGCCGTAACTTCCCGTGGTGATTTTCACGCGAGCTTCGCTGTATACGTATGTAGTAATATATACTAATATAATAATAAATACTACTAAATACCTATATTAGTGGATGGATTGATGACTGTCGCTGTAACACAATTGGTAGAACATCGCACGCGCAATGCGACGTTTATTGGTTTGGTTCTCACTAGCGAAAGGTTGTCTCTTCGTCCACTTCTGTGACCATTTTCTTCATTACTTTCTACAAATAAATACAAAACACACCAAATTACCACTATGATTTCCTTGGCTTCATTGCCTGTTGGCTTTATATGGCCGTGAGTTACAAAAATCGATCCCCTCTGTTTCTCGTCTTCCCGTTCATATACATATACTGCGAAAAACCGCCAGTTTATGGGTGACGTGTACAAGCTAAGCTCAATCCGTGAGGTACGATTGTGTTGCAGAAGTTAGTGCGCTGTCTTAGGAAGGTTATCAAACATCGTGGTAAGATTTAGTGCAGACGGAACGATAATTATGGCTGATCTCGTGCGAAGTTACACTTGGTTTATTGGCAAACGGCCTTTCATAAAATTGTGTAAACAAGTGCAAAAATGCTTATACACGGACAACGTTTAAAAGTGTATTGTTTGATTGCAGGCAACTGAGATCATAATGTGAACTGCTCGAAAGAAACTGCTTCGCTGGAAATGAGGTCATGAGTCAGAGATGTTGCACAAGTCTACAGGGTTTTCTTCAGTCATGTTTATTATACGATGCATTGGACTCTTAATTGATTTACGACACCACTGCCATTAGTGATGATTATCGTCTTTGTTGTTTGATTTCAAGAGAAACCCCTCGTTAGGAGAATAATATCCTACAATTACATAGCAGACTCTGCAATGGAAAAGATTGAAGTAAAAATCGTAACAGCTCACGCAGGTGATATCTAGGTCGTTGGTATATTTCATATCTCGGTACACTACTCGTTGCGAACCACGGTTACTACAACTTTGATGGGTGTCCTGCTGATGCAACAAGAAATAGATCGCAACGGTTATTGTGCCTTATCAAAGTACTCCTGGCAAGAAGTATATGTCAAGAGCGCTGATATTGTGCTATGCACCCCTGTCGAAAAAGGGTGTTGTTTGAAAAGAGTCGTGGGAAGGTAAAGCGAGTAAAAATATATGAAGGTTGAAGCTGTTCAAAGCTGGAAAGCTTAACGTTTCTCTCACTGGGAAGGTTACTGTGCGTGAGACGAGCACGTGTTTCTAGTTTTACGAAGCAGATATGGCCTTTGTTCCTCGACGTCTAGCTTGAGGCTACGATTTCAATAAACAAGTCCTTGTCGGCTTGATAACTGTGCTAAAGTGAGAAATCAACAACAATTTGCGCAGCTTCTACCCTCACAGATATCCAGACACTCACGAAGGTCCGGGCTGAGAAAGCACTAAACAATTTTTCATCAGCTTTGTAAACGTGTGTTACATCATGAAAGCGTGTTTCCCTTCAACCCAATATCCGAAGTGGTAACACCGCATAAGCTTTACAGTATCAGTGCTAGCCTGAACAAACCTTTGGGTCAATGGCCCCACATACTTTAGAAAAGTTATTTTTGCATGAAATAAGTGAAAGTATATAACTAGCAGAAATAAGAACTATTGCGAAGAGGAACAGTGTGCAAGGCCCACAGATGGCTGAAGAGCTAGCTTCCCTCTACTAGACTCGAATATTCAACGTACTACAAACAACACGTTTTGCTTAACTAATCAGCATTAAAGGACACTGATACTTGTTGCAACGTCTCTAAGCCTCTAAGCAAAAAAAAATGCAGTGGACATTTTGACGAATTACTGATCACGGTTAGCTTCCGTACATATTGTGGCGCCAATACTTAGGGGAAGCCTACCGCGAGGTGAAATGAGCTGCCTAGACTGTGCAAATGATGAAGTGGGACAATCTGTAAAAGCAGGACGAACACGAAGACGAAACTTTTTTGTGGCGGTTAGTCAGGTTACTCAGAAAAAGATTTCAAGAAATGTTTATAGATTTTAAGGCAATTGAATTCGAAGCTTACACATTTTAAAACGAAGCCTGACCTTCTTTCCCGGGTTTGGTGTGGCTGCTTGACTGCTGTACGACGGGTGCTGTTGCATCTGTCTCTTTGTCGGCGTGTAAAATTGTCGACGTATATGCAAATGTTATAAGAAACTACCATTGAATTGGCTTATAAAAAAAGTGTGTCATGCTGATCAAGTATTCGCAACCCTGTTCTGCACAATAAAAATAACTACTACATAACTTCGCGCATAAAACCTCAACATATAATTTCGGATGGAAGGATTCTGAAAACGATATCCATTTGTTAATCAAATCATGAGTTATGGTTACCCGATTATTTGGTTTACATTGTTTTCTTCCATTTACCCACTCAATATATGCCACTCGGTGTTTGCACATTTTACAATTACAACGGGTTACCGGAACACCTTAGCAACTGCGCCCCCTCGACGGATTCTCCGCGTGGCAGTGGCAATATTTTTCGCCGTCCCGTAGGATTTCCCTGAAGACTCCCAGGGAGAGAAAATGCCTTGAACTGTATGTTCATAATTTTTGGCGAGCACAAAGGCAATCTGGCTGCATGATTCATACAGGTGACATCGACATCCAGACCAAATTTTGACTTTGTTTGCCGGGTACCGTTATTTTCCTTTACGGAGTCCCGCTTGGTGGCTGAACTATTGTTCTTTGGCCTTTCTTTTAAAAAATATTAACTACGATTTAGCAGCACAGAATGTCTACGTGTCCCGAGAAACAATGTATGTTTCAGGCCGTTCTTATTGTGGCTATAAAGCCATAGCCACCTTATCGGACGCGGTTTGGTGAACGGCAGTTTACAATCTGGAATAGAAGGTACAAAACAAAGTTCCGAAAGGACTACAATATTGTGTGAACGGTGGAGGCGTCAAGTGTGATGTACGATGTTTTCGTTGCAGCGGGTCGCTGCTCAATAGCAATGGCACTGTACGCTACGCAGTGTTTTTTTTTCTTTCTTAGTTTTCGATGCGATGTCTCGAAAGAACCTCTAATCCCGTAATAAAATTTTTTATCAGACTTACTATTTGTCATTTTTCTTTGTGGAGCGTCTGGCAGCCTTGAACTTGATTCTCGGTGGCTCAACAAAATCAGAAACTAGAGTGAAATAGCTGTGTGAAATTGCTGCGTGAAAATGTTAAGCCCATGGGACGTGATCAATTTTTATACAACAAATAAGTTCATTTCCTGCAAAAAGAGGTCGCGATGAAGCATACGCGCCCTGTGTCATTCATGCCTTGGCAGTGGTGATGAAAGCTGAAGCCGTGGTGCAACAACGCAGGCTGCGTGGTAGATATATCATTAAGAACAGCCATCTACGACCGTGCTTCAGCAATTCCACCGCGCATTGTGCTTGGCTTGTCTTAGTGACGTTTCCCGCGCAGGCTGTGTCACCTGCTCCTCGAGCAAGCCAGCTTACTGGCTTCTAGTACTGCAGAAGAAGATTGTGAAAACGCACTTGTATAGCTTGATTGCCTATTATATACCAATTGTCCGATTGGCATACACCTGTGAAGGATATTTTTTTCACTTTTATATAGGTCCGTTGCTTACACTGCTCAATATACTGGTTGACTGCCGTTGACTGCCCTACTGAAAAAACACCAGAGCTTTCCAATGCCTTCCAGTGCGAAACCAGCACGTTTTTTAAAGCGGAGGCTTTACTAATCGCGTCGAGCCGAGTTTCAACGTCGCCAGCAATTTGACTTTCATTAGTCAACAGCTGCGCCTGACAACACATCACGTGAGTCGCCGCGCCGAGCTCCGCCACCGGCTTAGCGCATGCGCTCTCCGCAGCAGGGTCGCTGCCTGACCACGTGACTCGCCGCGCGCCTGGCTAAGAGGAGCGCCGCGCTCGCCTAGTCAGTGCGAGCTTGGCCTTGGATGAGAGCGAGGCCGGGCTGGGCTGTCGTGCCTGAGCGTTGCGAGGGAGCCGGAGGCTTTGAGCCGTCGTCTCTAAGTGGCGTCTGACCAGTCCGCGTATATCGCCCAGCGAACTGGCTCACTGGAGAGGGTCCGGAATGCAACAGGCGTCGCACCGTCGAGATCAATGTAGTGACCGCGTTCGCGCCCTCTCCGCTTGTGCTGCCGGGCTGCGCAATTTCGCGCCGCCTCTTTGCATGTCTAGCACTTGCGCTTTGCCTGTGGCACCACAGGCTTCGCACCGTCGAAAGATGCGAATCTACCCAAGCCTATTCACAGTCATGTCTTGCCACCGACCTAGGCACAGCCGTCATACCTGGCTTAACGATGATTGTATATCTAAGTATAATAGTTACAGCTAAAGCAAAGGTTAAGCAAGTGAAACTGAGATTTAACTATGCTAAACCAAGCTGTCGCTCTGCAAATTCAGGGTCAGCTGAGCTAAGCCGCAGCGAATTTTTGCCACTGGATCGCAGTGGGGACACTGGCGCTCGCTGGGAGCGACTGGAACACCAGTGTGAACGCTGGATAAGAGCTGGGTCACCCTGGACGGGACGCTGCATGACGCTGTGATGCACTGGTTTGTGCTGCACACGCGCTGGTTCTCGCTGTAGTTCGCTGGCTCTCACTGGAAACTGCGCTGTTTGCATTTGTGCGTCACTGCTTCCAGTGCGCAATGAGTATAGGTTCTGTTGAATATTTAATTAAATATAGTTGCCGCTCCCGGCAACTGCAGCTTATGAAACCGTAACCTTTACCGGGAAGCGATTGCATTGAATGGCATGCGCGAAGGCGAGCTTTCTGGTTCCCTCTTTGTTGTTGTTCGCCCCGCATGGCCGCCACTGCCGCGGATACTAGGAGGCGAGCGCCATCTGCTCGTGCTGCAAGGAACCCAGTGGCGCACTCGGTCCGCACCTCCCGAGTTTTCGCCTACAAGAATGACAGGCTTCGCTGTAAAAGATCCAAGGCAAAACTGCGATTTTATGCTTTTCTTTGCGTGCGACAGCATGTCTGTCCGCATGCTTCCCAGCAGCGGAATACGGCGTTTATAGCCTTCTGCGCTTAGAAAGGCTTAGACCAGTGTAACAGAATTATCTGCTACGTAGATTGAATATTGCAACAGCTCGCCTGACAAAGACACCAGAAGGTATTTTATCGATTTCCATTCAATGCAGCAGCTAAGCTTCACTGCAAACTGTTGCGGCAAGATTCTAGATCTCTGTCTTACGAATCTTGATATTAGAGAGTTTTAGCAGAGCATTTACGGTCCGCTCCGCTCAGACCGGCCTATCACAACAATTGGCATGCAGCCGCTCAGCAAAACGCTACCGGAAACACTGGCGCGCGTGCGCAAAGCACACATAGCGGCAGCGGAACGTGGGACGCTTACCACGTTCCGCTAGGAACCTGATTTAGCGGTGCACCAGGGAGCGTGTAGCTGCTTTCGTAATCGTTTTACCGCCAAGCTTAGTGCACGTCAGTGACGTCTCTGGGAGGCGCGCTAGTTAGATAAGGGAAATCAATGCATTTCTATGCAGCCACCGGTGCGCGTGAAATGTGTGCGGAGCGGAGCGCAAGCAAACGCTCTGCTGAACCTGTCTACTGTTTCCGTCATGCGTAGCGACGTTCACTGGATGCGGCAGACGAGTTCCGCCCTCGTTGAAATGCTTCTCTAATGCTGTCAGCAAAGAAACGCAGCAACCGTTCCGATAGCAACACGAAGAGCAGCTTCAGCTTTTCCCTTGGAGACTACGTTGGCTTGTACCAACAGTTTGGAAACGCTCACTGGTTGTTCGCAAATTGTACAGATGATGTGTATGAACAGGTTAATTTTAGGAAGGTCATTGAATATGGCATGCACATATTCACGCCCACAAAAACGCTCCGAAAGTCAAAGTTATCTGGTTGGTTTTCTAGGTAACTAAAGACAGCAGTGAAACTGAAAGACCGTGCACACAGAAAAAGGGGGGCAAACAGGGCTATATAAGTGGAAACTTGAAGGAAGGCGCTGTCATTGTCTTCGCAAGTTTTAGTATACCAATGATCTCTACAACAGCGAACCTGTTGTCACCACCATGGCACGTAATTCAGCATATTTACAGAGCTACCCGAACTTTCAATCTTCTAGAAAGGGCAGTGGAGATGTACATCTTGTTGATGAAAGTCGTGATGTTGTCTTGATCATCGCTAATGCCTTTGCACGACATGACTGTTTTGTATTAGGAGTAAAATATTCTTCTCCCTCTGTTGACCGTCCTTCTCGCTCTCATACGGTGTGTACGATATCAATAAATGAATACCTCGCTTTCAACTGTATGAATCGCCTCAAGCCTCACCTTTCTTGTAGCGCTAATGGCACACTTTACGCACTACTTAAGAATTATGGAAGTGGACGTGTACTTGTCCTCACAACCATCTTCAACAATTAAACTCTAGCACGTTGGCTAGCGCTTGCTAGGTAGCACGGGTAGCGCCCGCAAAGAAATCGGGCTCTACAGTGCAGTTACTAACTATAGAGATATGTCGAATATCTGCGCTGCGTCAAAAGTGTTTGCATATGTATTGCTTTCCTAGCTTTCTGTTAGCGCAAAAAAGATTTTCACTTGTGCAGGCACAATAAGCTATTCTTGATTGCTTTCAAAACTATTGTATTAAGTTGTAGGCGGAAAAGACACCATATGAAATTTTCGTACATCATTCGGGATGCTCCACTGTACAGGATCAATGTACGTCGCCAAAACGCTAAGCGTCTCTTAAGACGCTAAATTTGCGATACCCCGCTCCCTTCGCACTCTCGGTACTGTTTGTCGCATATTTCATGACTCCCACTCTCATGTTACCTTTACTGTGTGCCTGCCACTATACTGGACTGTGCCTCAGTAGTTTTAGGCGGAACCTGCAAATCTAATTCTGACCTCGTTGCGTCCAAAATAAATTATATGGGTTTTGAAGCACCACTTTTGCTTTCTGGTGGCTATAGTCTAGCACTTGCAAACATAACGAAACTGACACCTTGAAAATCAATAAGTAATAAATCACGCTTTTGTTCCTCTATAAAGTTATCCGTGGCATGATACGTTGCCCAGAACTTCATAGTCATGTGCAATTTTCAGTGCGGGAAAAGTAATCCAGGCAGCAGTACGCGTTTTCCGCGCGGCCTTGCTGCATTAGAGATTGTCCTATGGCTCGACTCCAGGAAACATGCAATAAGTATTCGTCATGTATTAACATATTTCTGAGTTCCCTTCCTGTGTTTTCAATGTATGTCGATAATTATGCTTTATGATTAAGACCTTTTAACGCACGCCTACTTGTTTTCTATTTCCCTGTTTGTTTATCTATCTCACACTGCTTTGTCTGCTACGTTTGTCTTCTTTGTGTATTGTCTCGCGTAAAGGTTTTAAATGTACCATTACGAATGTCCCTTATATAGCAAGCAGTTTATGAGCTATATAATAAACACTTGATTGATCGGTTGGTTGGTTGATTGATTGATTGGTTCATTTGTTTATTTCTTGATTGATATTCGCGTAAACCGTTAATATACTATTCGATTGTTTAGCTGATCATGCAGTGTTGACAACAATCTCGGTGTGCTTTTTAGCTGTACCTCAAGCTTCTCTGGCCCTTATAAACGCGTAGCATCATGATATCGCCACGTGGTCAGTTCTGTATGCAGACTCACAAGAGATTTCTGTGCCTCGCTTCCCTTCCTGAGGTCATTTATATTCGGCTGTCTCTCATTGCTTGAATATGCCTCAGTGGCGTGTAATGGCACAAGAAAATAAAATACAATAACTGAGCGTGTGCATAAATATGTTATCAGTATCGTGATCCTAAAACCGTACATTCGCCGCGTTTCGTCATAATGCCGCGCGACCAGGCGGTGGCTTCCACCGCGGGCGACCCTAGCCTCCAACGGAGGCTGGTAGATCATGCCCCATGAGCATCCACGCTAAGTGGTGCCCTGGAATAGGGGCGCCAACCATGCAGGCCGGAGGTCGTCATCAACCAAGAGAAGATGAAGACATCCGGCCCGACCGCTCTTTCTAGAGCAATAAAGTTTGCTTCCTCCTACTCCTCCTCCACCGGGGGAGGGCATTAGTTTGAGCGCGACCCATGACTGACTCTTCTTCATCTCTCCACATCTTCATCGCTTGTACAAATTCCTCATCTTTAATTGGCATAATCAGCCGCACAGCTTGTTCTTCTTCGTCGTAGCTCTAGCTCCTATGGCTGAAACAGTGCCTTATAGTATTTATAAATATTTTTTTTCTGACGTCGTACATCAACAACTTTTTCAGTCAAAATATTCGTCCGACACTTCCATAACATAGCTGCACACGTAGTCGAAGCGACGTCGTCACTTAATATAAAGTCGTTCAGGGAATTATTACATGTGTGGATCTGCAGGTATTACCTTCTGATTCACCGCGACTTCCGCTGAAGACTAAGAACGGACGTAGGCCCTTCCCCTTTCCTGCGTCTTTCAGCGGTCACTCGCCTCTTTAGAGAACGAAAAATATTTACAACTGTTTATCTCTCCCTTTTGATATTGTTCAACACGTGTTGTCTTCTTTCGCTTCAGAGGTTCGCACTTTCTCATAGGTCTTCTTTGTAGTTGCACTCCTCTGCTGACTTCACATAGATACTCTTGTTCCTTGCATGTCCACCGTCTCTAAATTGTGTGTTAGTGCTTTGTTGTTGTTCATCATGTAGCTGTTTATTCAGTTTTTTTGTTTTTTTTTCTCAGTCTACTTTTTTATCTCATAACTCTTAGACGTAGTTGTGTTGCATTTCAGCTTTCTTGTGTTTCTTATTTTTCTGTGCTCCAGCACGGAGACATAAGTGTTCTTCCTGGGCATATTAAATTACAAATTGAATAATTGATTGAATGATTGATTGCTAATTATTTGGTATTATTGTTCTTGTATGTTTCTTTGTTTCACGGTGCCATCCACATGCTTTTCCTGTTTGTTCTGTTTATGTAATTTAGTTGCGTGATATCCTCTGACTTGCGAAGTATTTCTAATATTCTGTTTCAAAAAGGCATTGCTGGCATCATTAATAGGTGCCATAATCGTCTCACTTAATTGTAGCAATGAACATAAGAAAGGAAAGAACGAGAAAATGATGACAGCTGACTTTGCCGTTCATTCGACCTTGCAGGACCGAAAGATCTGGTCCAATTATCCACAAGGTCGGATCAACAACCAGCGGCATGCTGAACAAATTCAAATCTACTTTACTGCTCGAGGCATTCTCTAATGCCTTAGTGCCTCTTGCTGTTGAAGCGTGACTCCATCGCCATGCAGCAACGAGGGCCGACGTGTTTAGACGCTGCCTCAACGTCGACATAGCTTAGAGGCGACGTAAAGTTCTTAACATTATGAAAGTAAAAGTAAAGTATAACTGCAGCTTCATGCCTAGGTTCGCTGTAGCACGTTCTGCGAAATTTATTGCTTTGTAAGTCTTCGTGGCTGTTGCAAGCTGGAGGAGACGACGGCAGAGACCGAATTACTCGAAGTGGCATGCTTTCCCGTTCGGACTAAGCTTCCATAGAATGCATTATTCCTTGCCGGGACTTTCCATGTACGTTCGAATTAAGTGAAAAGTTTAATTAACAGACTGCATATAATGAAAGTGGATTGTAATATGTTCTGCATGTGGCTACAAAAGTAAAACAATCCACGTTTTCACGTTTTGATATGTCTTCTCCATCCTTTCTAGCAACCGAACGGGTCAAGTGCGAAAAACAAAATACGCGCTCCTTAACGCGACCCAACATTCTAAGCACTTACTATCTATTCACCGATATCCAATTAACTTCTCAAAGTCCTCCATCTCTTGCTTTTTCTCAGTTCTAAGGTGTTCGGTTAGCGTCCCTGGAAGTTTTCTTACTTCTCCTTGCTGACTCTTCCTAAAACCTTACTTTCCCTTAGCTCCGTCTTACTTCCTGGCGCAGAATATTTTCCCTTAGAATATGCATCCAAGAAAAATTGTGTACCGAAGTTTTGCCGCTCCCATTAAGGGCACATAAGACTCGGCAGCCACTCGGCAGCATATTGCGAAATTCCTTGACGTTATTCGTTACTGCTAACGTGCATAACTAGAACTGCGTTGCGATGTGGGATGGTATTGTATTGGCGCTAAGCCAAGGACGCCGAAAGTGTGTGGGCAGTAAGCTCATTATCTTGGTATTCTACACAAATAAGCAGTACAAGTTTTGCGTTAAAATGCCACATTTACATCTGGCGCAATATTGATGAGGTTGGTACCGCGCGCGTGCCCGCGTTTGTATGCTTGTTCGTGATTGGGCGCACGTTCCGCGTGCATTGCTACTTCTCGTGTGTTATGACTACTTCTTCTTTTACAGCCAAGCTGTTTATGGCTAGGGTTTCGTGCGCAATAATTTTGTTCTGCGTCAACAAGAACAACAGCAAAAAAAAACTTGGGGCAGCTGCGTACTAGTGGCTCGAAGACTGGGCAAACAGCCAAGCTGGCTGCCCCACCTAGGTTATTCTTGGTTCGTCTATGTTTATGCGTGGTTATGCGTGATTTCTTCTGCGACATGTCTGGAAAGAGCCGAGCTGTCATTTACATGCCCACCTGCTACCCTGAAGAACGCGTTCACATGGGTTTCCGAACCTGCCGCTGAAAGTTTTCCATGACTCGCAGGCCCGGATTGCTTTGTCGATGCGTCTCGTTGCACGCACACTTTTGCTCGGTAACGTGCGCTCATAACTCCGGGTCTTCTGCAACTCGCTGACGATTTGCCGCCGCTTCCGAAGTCGTCGCATCCGTTCTCGAGTTTCCTCTTCTTCGGAAGTGACGCTCTTCTTCTGTCGCCCTATCTCTCTCTTCTTCAGAGACTCGGCTGTTCCATTGGTTCCGCCGCAGAGCGGAGCTGCTTTTATAGCCCTGTGCTGGCTTCATGGCTTAGATCCGCATTTAGGCATGCTCGGCCTCCGTACGGCGCGTCGAGGCAACGCTACGGCGAAACGCTGCAGGCCTGCGCGAAGACGTAATCGCTCGGCGAGGTTTCAAGAAATTATGGGGTTTTACGTGCCAAGACCACTTTCTGATTATGAGGCGCGCCATAGTGGAGGACTCCGGAAATTTTGACCACGTAGGGTTCTTTAACGTGACCCTAAATCTAAGTGCACGGGTGTATTCGTATTTCGCATCCATCGTAATGCGGCCGCCGTGGCAGGGATTGGCTTCCGCGAAGTCATTCTCAGCAGCCCAACACCATAGGCACTGAGCAACCACGGCGGATTCGGCGAGGTTTTGCTGCGGTGGTTCGCCGGGCTAACGACCAGCTTAAACAGCATCGCTGTTAAAAGGAAGGCCGATCCTGGCGATAGTGCAGGAAAGGTCCAAGTTCCTGTGGACTCCGGGTACTGGGCTCGGGGACCTGTAACACGCCTTTCAGCTACCCTTGTCACACCAGGGTTAAGCTACCAAGATACCAGGGTTAAGCTTACTATCCAGTATGCCGTGTATCTGCACCTAAAGGTGACTCATTCTATATTCCGTAAAGATTTGACTAGGTGGCGTTGCAATATATTACGTTCTATTCGATACGTTCTGCTAATAAAAAACTTGCCAGCTCTTCCCCTACCGGGAAATGGGGGTAAGCGAAGCTTGTCGTGCATGCACCTGAGCTTCGCCATGGTTAAGTAACCCACAGGTAACGGTGCGGATTGCTTCGTCCACCCGCTCCCATAGCTCAGGATCTTCTCGTAACTGTCGGATCGCGTGGGTATGGGCAGCTCTAACGGCTAGATCAGCGCTCAGATGACGAGCCTTTTCCCGGGCGAGTTCTCGCCGCCGCTCGTCGAACGCTGCCCGTTACTCGTGAGAACGCGCAACGTGTGGGCGTCCGATCCGTTTCCTGAGACTGAACTGAACGGAAACGAAGCCGGCGCAGCGCATGTGAAACCGTTTCCTGCCCTTTCCCTCCCCGGCTCTAGCGAAACGATTCTGATTGCTTGCGTGCCTGGCGCGAGCGCGCGCCGATGCAGCTGGAATTCTTGCTAATGAGGCGCCGGCACAGCTGTCATCAAAGAAACTTGGTTCAACACAGTCGCACTGCTGTCTCGCTCCCTAGTGTTTTTGCATTTTTTTCGACGTTTTGTCAAATAGATTTGCTGAAGACGTTGGACGACTCGCCAAGATATCTTGCCTACCGGAGGCAGGATGGATGGAGGCTTCGTTTCCGTCGCTTCGATAGGAGCCTGCAGAAGAAACCGATCTGGTAGCGGCGAGAGCTCCGTCATCACTACGCTTGACCTGTCACCGGGCCAGAGCCCACCGACTGACCCTGAGAGCAACCGTGACTGTAAGCGATACAACGCTACAGAAACAGACGAGGAGTCTACGCTTATTGATGATTGTGACATAGCTGTCAACACAGATCAGGACAATGAAGGCTTCAAGCTTGTGCGTCACCGCAAGAAGTGGACCGTCGGAATCCCAGTGATTATTACCCCTGCCACAAAAGGAGCCGACCTGAAAAAAGTAAATCCCATTGTTCTGTCTACGGAAATCGAAAAAAATTCTTGGTGCATCGCCAGTTAGGAGCCGATTTACTGCTCAAGGAACCCTGTTTCTAGATGTACAGACAGAACAGCATGTGAATTCCCTTCTCAGCTGCAAGTCAATCTCAGGGACTGCAATCTCAGCACGAGTGCCTAATTCGTACCTGCAAAAACGTGCATTATTAGAGCAGTACCGAAGTGGTATACTGACGAGGAAATGTTGGTATACCTAAAGCCACAAGGTGTTTACCATGCAAGGAGAGTCACGCGACGCGTTCAAATTTCCGAACCAGATTGGGAGCCCAGGCGAACCAGCTCCGTGGTTATTACGTTCGCTCTAAATACAGACCGTCTAGAGAAGATAAACTTGGGCTTCGCAACGCACGAGAACATTGACCACGTTGAGACACCACCTCGGTGCATCAAGTGTCAGCGCTATGGACATGTGGCGAAGTACTGCCGTGGTGAGCAGCGGTGTAAGAGATGTGGAGGACCCTATGATTTCAAAACATGCGCGTGCAGCGAGAACTTGCTACGTGAAAACTAGTGGTGGTCATCCAGCTAGTTATAACAAGTGTCATACGTGGGCAGCGGCACTAGAGGGAAAGAAAACGCTTATCTTGGGGCCAACAGGAACGGATGAGAAAAACACGATGAAGAAAAAGACAGAGAGTTGCAGAGAGTAAGACGAAATCACATGGAGCTCAAAGAGTCAAACTGATTTTCCAAGCCTGAAGCCTTCTCCAGGGATCCAGGACACAGTGGTGCCATTGCGCAGCGGAGTGGCTAAGCACTCAAATCTTTTTTTGAGCACATGCACAACCAGATATTCAGGACCCTGTACATAGATAATACAAAATACATTGTAGGCGCATGCTTGGCATATATAATGCAGCAGTAATACTATGTGGCAATAAACCAGTCAGCTCAGCAATTATCGTTGCTGTAAATATGTGCTCAAAGTGGAGAAAGAACTAAAGATGAAAGAGGCGCACCAACCATTTCCTTCAGTAAGTGGCTATAATAACGTAAAGTATAAGATTGGAATCAAATCATGTACCCTGGTGCTTATTATGGCGAATAACAACTTTTGAGCGAACAACACCTGCCATTTGGTCAATGGCACTAAATTCTGTTGTTCTACAAAGGCCCATGTTGCCATGAAGCACTCTGTAATAGATCAGCAGGGCGACGTAACAAAGCGGCCTGCGATCCCATATTCAGTCATTCGAGTGACGCAGGTGGCGCCATGCGGCCTTCCTCCGAAGAAGTCACCCGGTGTTAGAAATCTGCGACGCACTTCGGCGGTTCGGTCTGGGGGTGTAAGCAATCAATGAGCAGAGGCCCCGTAGACGAGAAGACTGCTGAACAACCGGAACATCCAAGTTATGTGTTTGCACAGCAGCGACCCCAATCCCGTTGCGATAAAAAAAAAAAACACCACAGGGGACTGGTCCAAAGGGAACACCTCAGGGGGCGGTGATCTCCCCGACGCTGTTCAACATCTCCCTGATCAACCTGTCGAGGGCCTTGAACAAAATCCCCAACATTAACCACACGATCTACGCGGATGACATCACCATCTGGTGCTCCAGTGGATGTGAAGGGCAGGTCGAGGGTGCTTTGCAAGAGGCCATCGATGTGACGGAGCGGTATCTAATCCCCACCGGGCTAAGGTGCTCGCCCGCTAAATCCGAGCTCTTGCTCTACAAGAAGAGGCCCAGAGGCGGTTCACACCGATCCTGGAAGCCAGCAGCAGAGAGCCACATTACATTATTCACTGGTAAGGGCTCCCCAGTACCGCGGGTAGACACTATCAGGGTCCTAGGAATGTTTATCGAGTCGAACGGGGCCAATGGAGCCGCCCTCAAACGCATTTGTTCCAAGACCGAAAGTGCCCTCGGCCTGATCCGAAGAATCGCCAATAGGTACTGCGGTATCAAGGAAGACAATCTGATCCGGATTATCCACGCCTTCGTGCTCTGCCACCTCGCTTATTCAGGGGCTATGCACAATTGGCTCGTATCGGAGCGCAACAAGATCAACGCCTTAATCAGAAGAGTCTTCAAGCTTGCCGTCGGCCTTCCCATGCGAACGCACACAAAAGACCTTCTCAATTTGGGAATTCACAACACGTTCGAAGAAATCGTTGAAGCCCAAGAATTTTCCCAGTTTGTCAGACTCTCCGGTACCCCAGCGGGCCGAGCCATACTTGGCAAGCTGGGACGTAACCCCATGGTCGTCAGTCTCGACGCTGTGAAGCTGCCCAGCGACGTAAGGTCCAAAATTTACATACACCGGATGCCACGAAATATGCATCCCACCTACAACGAAGGACGAAGGCGAGCCAGGGGTAAAGCTCTGCTCGCCAGTGCCCGCTTGAACAAGGACCGAACATGCTTCGTAGACGCTGCTTCCTACGTTCAAGAAGAGGCCTTCTCCTCAGTGGTCATCGACTGTGATGCTAAAATCCTTAGCTGCGCTACCGTCCGCACTTCTAATTCCAGCGTTGCAGAGCAAGTTGCTATTGCTCTTGCATTGACGGACAGTGTACATGACACGATTTATTCGGATTCTAAGGCCGCTGTCAGGGCCTTTCAGATGGGAATGGTGGCTCCCCAGGCCCTACGTATCATCCAAAGTGCCAAAGACATGAAACATCACTCTTTGGCCTGGTTCCCTGCGCACCTTGGGACCATTGAGGGTGCCTTGATCAACCCCAACGAGAAGGCGCACTCGGCTGCACGAGGTTTGACTGACCGTGCGCTGGGCAACGCGTCCCCTCCTGGGCGACCCGAGCCTCTCTGCTCGTACAACGAAATATGCAAATACAATTATCTGTCAAGAAGAGTCCTACCTTCGCCGCACTCCTCGCTGTGCAGGGCCCAGGCAGTCACTCTCAGACTACTGCAAACAAGCACTTACCCGAGCCCCGCAGCGCTACACACAATGTACCCCGACCGGTTCCCAAGCCCGGATTGCCCTCTGTGTGGTGACTATGCGGACTTCGAGCATGTCCTGTGGGGTTGCGCCTCTGCCGGTCCTCCTTTCACTCAAGAGGAAATGAGGAAGCTGATTAGGGCCCAGGATCAGACCTCTCAAACCCTGGCAGTCCAGAGGGCTCGCGACAGGGCCGTCAGGTTCCACCTGATGGTCCCCGAGTGGGCCTAGCCAGGTGGCGTGGCGTTTGCTTACGTCTCTAGTGGACAAAATAAAGTTATTTCACTCACTCACTCACTCACCACAGGGGACTGTCAGCAGCTGCTACGTGCTCTCTTCAAGATGCCGGTGAGCTCAATGAAGGACATGCTAGAAGTAGTCCTGGCTCTACAGTCAGTGATTCTAAGCTTTGCCTCTTCTTAAAGCACCTAGCAATATGGATGCGGTCAGGACACAATGTTCACCATCTCGTCCACAGGTGCCACTTATTATGCAATGGAACTGTGTGGGTCTTGCGTGCCATTTACCTGAACTGTCGCTTTTCTTACGCAACATGCCTGTGCCAATATTCGCCCTGTCCGAGGCTGGTCTTCCAAGTTTCAGATCAATTGCTGGTTATGTCGCACATGGCAACCAAAGTAATCCGACATTTCCGAACAGAAACACCATGCTTTTATATGTCAGACGTAAAATACCAACAGCGTGTTTACATTAGGTATTCAGCGACCTCGATTGGGAAGAATTGGGAATAAGAGTTAATGGAGAATACCTTAGTAACTTGCGATTCGCTGATGATATTGCCTTGCTTACTAACTCAGGGGACCAAATGCAATGCATGCTCACTCACCTGGAGAGGCAAAGCAGAAGAGTGGGTCTAAAAATTAATCTGCAGAAAACTAAAGTAATGTTTAACAGTCTCGGAAGAAAACAGCAGTTTACGATAGGTATCGAGGCACCGGAAGTGGTAAGGGAATACGCCTACTTAGGACAAGTAGGGACTGCCGATTCGGATCATGAGACTGAAATAATCAGAAGAATAAGAATGGACTGGGGTGCGTTTGGCAGGCATTCTCAGATCATGAACAGCAGATTGCCATTATCCCTCAAGAGAAAAGTTTATAAAAGCTGTGTCTTACCAGTACTCACGTACGGGGCAGAAACCTGGAGGCTTACGAAAAGGGCTCTACCTAAATTGAGGACGACGTAACGAGCTATGGAAAGAAGAATGATAGCTGTAACGTTAAGGGATAAGAAAAGGGCAGATTGGGTGAGGGAACAAACGCGAGGTAATGATATCTTAGTTGAAATCAGGAAAAAGAAATGGGCATGGGTAGGACACGTAATGAGGAGGGAAGATAACCGATGGTCATTAAGAGTTACGGAATGGATTCCAAAGGAAGGGAAGCGTAGCAGAGGGCGGCAGAAAGTTAGGTGGGCGGATGAGATTAAGAAGTTTGTAGGGACAACATGGCCACAATTAGTACATGACCGGGGTAGTTGGAGAAGCATGGGAAAGGGCTTTGCCCTGCAGTGGGCGTAACCAGGCTGATGATGATGATGATGATGATGATGATGATGAAACTACGTTGTCCACCCTGTTAGCTAAAGAAGTTACAGCAACGTAAGTGGAGTACAAGAGTCATATAATGATAAGTTCTAAGATCCCACAGTGGAGCATGATATGCATGGTATTTTACTTGTAATTGTAAAATAACTTCGTTTTTCGGGTCATATCACATGCAGTATGAATGACCAGCGACATCAGAGATCACAAAAAGAATAAAGTGTAAGAAATCGCACTTCCAAACTCCATTTCTTTTTTGCTGGTGAGACCGGCATTGACGCGAGCCCGGAGCCTACCTACCTACCTACAGGAAGGTGCCTAAGATAAGGCAAAGAGCGTTTCGTTGATAATTGGCGGTCGAGTACTGTCTTCAGTTCTCAAATAAAACATTTAGCAGAAGCACAATATTGCGAACAGTCACTGTTGCTCTGTCTAGAAAACTGCCAATTTCTTATCTCAGCATAAAAATACTTGTGCATTGTATAACTGTATCCTGCGCATTAGAAGACAAGGTTATGCTTAATGTAATGTGTGCCCAACAAATAAATCGTTACTTTGAAGGTATTTCAGTAGAACAAGTATGCGGTTGCCGTTTAATAATGAAAAGTACAGCCACGAAAGCCAAGTACAGACAGAAGAAAAAAATGATGTTGATGCTTTGAATAATTTCAGAAATATTTGAAAGTAATCGTTCCCCTCCTTGTATAAATATTTACTGAATGCGTAAGAGATCAGCAACCAATTGCATCTTCACAGCTAGGACTAGTAAACAAGGTTAGGACTGGACTTGTAGCGCGAATCCCAGACCCTGGCAGAAAAATATAAGTACAAGTGCACGCACGCACGCAAAGAGTTTGGTTTTACTAGATTACTACATAGGCTTTCAAATTTCTGTCAACTAAGTTACAACAACCACTCCTGAGAAAAGCGTTCGCACTACTGCCTTCACCTCGCTGAGTAAAATACTTAAAAAATAATGGGCTGCTTCGAGTGAGTTCAGTGCATGCCTATTCAGCGAAGGAAATAACGCTGCATTTAGAGGTTGAGAAAAGCTGTTCGGACAAATTTTGTTTGCATGAAACAACAGTTAGACAGAGGTAGGCGCTGAAGCAACCATTTGCTGTTCTGCATGTTGAGTTTTTGCCTATGTTCCACATTCGCTCTTGACTCATATTCTATTACATAGAAGTGCTGGCAATGTGACAAAGAAGTAAAGCGTGAGGCGCAGGACTCTGTGGAGGACTACGTTTACCTATGTCAACTAACCGCAGGGAACCCTGACCATGAGAAGGAAATTCACAGAAGAATAAAAATGGATGGGATCGCATACGCCAAACATCGTGAGCTCCTGACTGGGAGCTTACCGTTATCATTGAAAAGGAAAGTATACAATCAGTGCATTTTACCGGTGCTGACATACGGCGCAGAGACTTGGAGACTGACAAAGAAGCTTGAGAACAAGTTAAAGACCACGCAAAGAGCGATGGAATGAAGAATGTTAGGCATAACTTTAAGAGACAGAAAGAGAGTGGTTTGGAGCAGAGGGCAAACGGGTATATACGATGTTCTAATTGACATCAACAGAAAAATATGGAGCTGAGCAGGTCATGTAGCGCGGGTAAATAACCGTTAGACCATTAGGGTTACAGAATGGGCACCAAAAGAAGCGAAACGCAGCCGAGGACAGTACAAGACTAGGTGGAGCGATGAAATTAGGAAATTCGCGGGCACTAGTTGGAATCGTTTGGCGCAGGACACGGGTAATTGTAGATCGCAGGGAGAGGAAGCCTTCATCCTGCAGTGGACATAAATAGGCTGCTGCTGCTGGTGTTGCTACTGCTGCTGATGATGATGATGCTCAGGAGGAAATTGAGAAAATGGTGAAGAAAGATTGAAGGAATTTTCAAGCCACTGCGAACAGTCCTATAACCATCTCGAAAACGGCACGTAAACATGGAATTGCCAAATTAGGCCTGAATAGTTCCGAGTTCAGAATTTCTTGAAAATTACACCACGCAGTAGGCAATAAAAATACGGCCTTGGAAATACACGCGAATTCGCGGCAGTCGGCTTCGCAAATTGAGCTGGCTCAAGAACATGGGTATTAGCGTTTCTGTTTCCGAATGCAAGTTTTCTTTCTCCCTTTTTAAGAGAGCTACGGCTTTTCATACAATTTTCTCGTTGAGTGAATTCTTGCGGAAACCCCAATAATTCTGCAATTGGTTTGAGTTTTATTTCTCTCTCAATAATGCTTGTTAAAGGCATTGTAGTGGCCTCGTCACTGCGTTAAATTCCATGTTGCAAAAAAGGGCCCTCTACACGACAATAATTATTCGTTTTTTGTTTTAGCTTCACTGCACTTACTATAAAAAGAACCACGCTTCATGGAGTGAAATATTTGCCTAACCTGTAAAAACTACGAACATATAACCCGATATCCGAAGGTATGATATATCTTTTTCGGAAGTTATCTTGAACTCTTCACACCACTTCACCTGAACCCATTGGAAGAAAATGAAATATTGAATGCCGTTTGTATGTCAGACGCTAATCGGTTTACTTATGGCCTTATGCAGTGGGTGCGCGTTGCTGGGTAACCTTAAGCTGCGACTAAGCATTTGCTTTGTTTTTCTTTATTATGCTTTAATTTAGCTTTCTTTTTCTTCTTTATTTTCTTATTCTCGCACGCTTTGGAGGTTTTGCTACCTTCTTGTATATTATTTTGCATTTGGACGATTCTGTCGACTTTATTGTTTTCATGCAATAGTCGAATATGTATTTTCGTTCAAGAACCCTTATATAACCATGCCCTAAGGTAGCACCTAAAACAATTATTAAAGAAACGGAGCATTTAAGCGGAACTTTTGGTTAGCGGTCCATTGTCAACCTTCATCGCATCGGCGTGAAGAATTCGTTGCCGCACTTTGCTCTAGGTTTCTCATTCACCCCGTTCCAAACCTCTCGAATAATAATGAAAACGCGACCAGGGATAGGATTGAATCGGGGCTTCCAGGCACAACAGCCCGATCTCTTAACCATGAGGCCACATGCCCATATATATACTTATCTCATGCACAACGTGATCTAGGTCTTTCAGGTTATTGGCGCCGGTGCCAAGTCGCATAACAGCGATTTGGTTTCAGAATCGAGAGTATGTACAAACACAAACCAGTTTTCTTGAGGCCGCCTAAGTGGGCCTCAAGCAAACGCGGGAATAATAGTTATCCTTAGCACGGCCTTTCGCGTGTGTCATGTGGCCTGGCAATCAGCTTGTAAAGAAAAAACCTATAAATATACGTAGATCCAACGCATATGTCTGAATCATTGTGCCATCCTTTCGTGCCGCTACAGGTTAACGAAATGCTCTAAGTTTACCAATTTCATTCCGGCATCTTCAGCGTAAAGGAAAACTGGCTCGTGTACACGCCCTCTCGCGTACCCGCGATACGCAATTGTGACACAAGCGGTGATCACCTCAACAAGGTGTCTACCAACCGGGAATTCACAGGAATTTTGAGTAGTATGGAAAAACTCCGGGAAAACTCAGGGAATTTTCGCATCGATTACGGAAAATTAGCTGTAATTTTATTGAGAGGGTCGAAAGTCGCGGTAATGCTGGCTCGAGTAACAGACAGGAATCGTAATGCATCGTCTTTGACGCCCTGTCGTCGGCTGAAGGAGTTGTCAGTGTACAGTGAACGACCGATTTTCCGATTCCGGATTACTTGGATGGCATCGCGACACCACCACTTACCCCATAGAGTCATGTGTCAGAACGTCAGAAATTTCGGACACAAGAACTCTTCAACATGCAATGTTCATCCCGGCCACGGCAGCCGCATTTCGATGGGGGCGACATGCGAAAACACCCGTGTACTAAGATTTAGGTACATGTTAACGAACCCCAGGTGGTCAGAATTTCCGGAGTCTTCCGGTACGGTGGGCCTCATAGTCAGAAAGTGGTTTTGGCACGTAAAACCCCATAATTTAATTTTTTTTAACCAAACAATTTTCCGAACATTTTGCCGTGACCGCAGGTCCGAAACGGCATTAGTCCATGCCACCACCGCTGCCATTTTGATTACCTCGCCGCCTGGAACCGGCGCTCTCGCACGCAGATCCGCTGGCAGCCATAGCCACCTCTGCAGCAACGCTAGGCCTAGCTGCTTCGACGTTCTCTATGAAGCTTCGTGCCGTTGGGTGCCGCGTTTTTTATTGAAAGAATTCGCTGCTGTCAGCAATGGCACGGCCTCCGCCTTTGTGGTCATCGCGATTGTCTTAGAAGCTTAGAAAGCATGGTCCGTTGCATATTGCCGGTTCCCGAGAGTCAGCTTCGCCTCTGGAGTGAAATGTTACTTGGTGAAGCATACGCAAAAGTATTGCAGTGAAGCATAACAAGCGTGAGCAGGGGCTATTGCCACAGGGCACAGTACGTATTCCTTAACTATACACGCGTGCACCCGGTATTTCCTGTCACAGTACGAGCCCCAATATGCCTAATACGTGTAGTGACATGCCTGCAGAGCGTTTTCGAATGTGCATGTGGCGAATTGAGCCCTTAAGGGCAGTAAATGACATGCATTTATTTTTTCCAACTGGCCGATTTTTCGGATGTCATCGCGGTCCCTAGGGAGTTCGAAAATTCGGCAGTGGACTGTGAAACTGACCAAGAAGGTGCTTCAAATTATCCGTGGTGCGAACGAGTGGCGGAAGGAGGAGAACAACAGAAAGTACCTAACCATTGGGGAATGAGCGGGAAAGAAAGCGTGCTGCCGCCGTTTCGAGCTCAACAAACGAAATATTAGCTGACGCCGAGATGCAGGATTTCCTCATCCAAACCAAAATAAACTCTTTAGAGCAGTGAAACACAATACTGAGGCGTAGTGCGCGTGCTGAGAGTGTGTCAGGACCGTTCAGGTTGACTTACGAGCAGTTCAGAGAGAATCTCAATTGTGACAAAGATCGGGCCTCATACCACTGAACTAGCTATCAGTTGATAGAAATAGCTCGTATTCGAAAATATTTGCTTCCGCATGCATCTGCTTTTTATTTGTATTTGAGGAGGTCCTACTCGATTTGTAATTTTTTTCGAAGACACTTTATTTGCTGTCCATTTTTTTCATATGCTTATTAGAGGGAGACAACGTCGGGTGATTTGGTTTCAGCCCGTCTTGACATAAAACATAGTTCCGCATTACTCAGGGAATTTCGCAAAGGCACTCAGGGAAAACCTGGAAAACTCCAGGAATTTGGAAATGTCAACTTGGTAGACACCCTGCTCAGGGACCTGGATGGCGTTGTCATGACAGAAGGGTACGTGCGATTTTGGCCTTACGGTTATGCCATGGGGCAGCTGTGCTGTAGGTTAGAGGTTTGATCTCACGAAGTGGCAGGGCGGGATTGAGTCTTCTTTTTTTCGAGGTGTGAGCTATTGAGCAAGATAGAAACAGCACCCGGAAGCAGCACCAAGCAGTCATGGCCAAGAAAGTCCGGGAAAGTTCGGAAAGCAAGCTTTATCCGAAACGCGACAGTGCGACCCCTTACCCCATTCTTCGCTCATGCAGCTGGCGCTTTGAGACGATCTTTTACGTTGCACTGCCTTCGGCGTAGCACCATATTCATCAGCCCTTATTTCATTGCAGCTAGCATTAATTAGAGCCTGTGCGACAGTGTGCCACCTTAGTGGTCGTCGCAGGTCGTAACCGAACATGTTTACTGGCTCAGCGTGGTGGCAGCTGTGCATGTACTCTGGGTCCCCCAGCAGGCAATAGTGAAGCAGATGAGCACCACTTTGTGCGCCTTGCAAATCAGAGGCTGTTCTTTAAACTATAGTGACGTCCTTTCCGGGAGTCTGCTGCTCTCTCAGTAAATGAAGTTACAGCAGGTGCAATCGCTGATTTTTGCTGATATTATATTCCACTAAGTGCTGGGCACCAAACGTGCTCGTCTATGTTAACCCTCTGCATTCCCGACTTTTATCTTTCTTAGCTTCTTACCTTGTTGCTTTCTGGCTGTTTCTATGTTAAAGCTTGTCTTTTTGATCTACATACGAGCTTCATGAAGTACCATGCAGTAGCGCTTACTGTCATCGTACTGCACCTGCTTTATTTCTGAGTATCTAATATGGTGATTTTAAGTATTTTGTACACATGCCTTTATGTTATCTCCTGTCTCACACAAACAGCAGAAAGGGGGTGGATTGTAACAGCGATTAGGGAAACATTATTGTTATTATCTTTATTGGCGGACATATTTTTCGGCGGCAAGTGTGGTTACAAAAAGGAAATCAATATCACTGCAATTCCATTTGCCGTGGCAGAAGGCTTCAGAACAATTTTACTGATGCCGGTTTCCTAATCTTTCCTGAAAGCGTCACCAAAGATGAACCAATGAACAAAAAAATATATATGTAGTATCCATAAACGGAAGCACACTTGTGCTTCCTATAGAGCTACCGATCATGCCCTATATGGATTTTATATATCACACATATTATGCCACAGCCATGAGGACATGATACCTTCAGCGGAGCGTCACCTTGAGGCAAGGCTATGCGTAAAATTGTGAAAGGAGCCTCAAATAGAACACGCCGTGAGAGCGGGGTGTGGCACCTTAATCGTAAGAATCGACGTTATCAAAAGTCTTATGGACTGATATCGCGTGCCGTATTGGGGTACTGTGGATTCATTTGGAACACCTGAGGTTATTTAACGTGCACCTAAATTTAACTACACCAGCGTTGTTCATTTCGCTCCCACCAATAATAGGCCGCCACTGCGGGAATCGAACCCGCCACATCCAACACAGCAGAGCAATGTCATTGCCAGCGAGAAATTGCGGCGGGTAACAACAAAATAACTGACCTTGAGAGAATGCCTGTTTGGTTAATCCCCTAGAAGAATGCTTTCTCACTTTCAGTCAAATAGTATAAAAGTCACATTGCATTGAACATATATGATACTAAGCGTGGAGCGATAAACATAGCATTACGGCGCTGTCACCACTTCAAGGTAACGTTGTTTCCATTCCCTTAGAAGAGGTAAGGGTATCTGTTTCTTGTGGCGTCGCTATTCCCGCATCACCGACAGCCGCACTCAGGAGTTGCCGATTGATGTCCTTAATGCGCGCAATAATTTGGACGCTGCCTTTAGACACAGCGAGTCCGAGGAGGCTCGAGTGGCACTACTTGTTTCGTGCCGGTGTTCCTAACATGAAAGGCGCGGGCCACTAATGCCACTATCTAGATGCAGTTAGATCACTGGGGACACTTGACCTAGTGCACCGATCTCGCCGGCTACCCGCGAAGTGCACTCTGGAAAGCGGAAACGCCGGCAGAAGGAAACCACAAGCAAGAACTCAATCACGAGGAACACTGCTGGGGTACCTTCGCCGCAGCTCGTTGGGTTGGAAGTAGCTCTCAGCGGTAAAGCCTCTTGCGCGCGTTGGTTAGTCCAGGGGGCCACTAGAGTCATTGGGCCTTCAACGCCCGGAAATGTCTGTTTCATGTCCGCGTACGCTGCGAGATCCCGTACACTTGGGGATTCCATGGAGATGTTACTCAGTTCTTCAGTTCCGCTTATCTTCAAAGGCGCCGGTTTCTCTGTTTTTCATGTTCGGCACACTTTGGTGAGTGGGCTGTGGATGAGCTCTTTCTTTCTTGCTGGTTGGGAGAGACTTAGGGTAAACGTATAACTAAATATAGGTTCAACGACGCAGCAAATGTAAACATATTGCTCTGTTCGCATAAGCGGGCTAATGTGGATTCAACCTTAGGAGAAACAAGGTCTGGGTACGGGCTAGTTGGTATTCCATTGTTTCAAACATCACTTACAGCGCATACATAGACAAGGGACCAAAAGAACGACGAAGACAAGAAAGTTGGACCCTGTTTAACCAGGTTTCACGTTACAGTTGTTCATTAGTTCGAAACATCGTCAGCATGCGAATAGCACAATAAATTGGTCTCAGTATTGTACCAGAAAGCAGCAGTCAAAATATATTATAACGAATGCAGTACTGCGCTTTTGTGTTACTCGTACCTTCATGGCCTTCTTGTTTTATTAGCATATCTTACTCCTGCAGGCCTCCCCCGCAGGGGCGTCTGCGCAAGCAGGCGTTTGGTGTGTTGCGACACCACGGACCCGAGCACACGAGGGTTGGACCCTCCCGCGTGTAGCCGTGCGCGGCTTAGCCGTGTCCGGGGAAAGGGGGATCCTGGGGGTTGAGCCAATGCCGGGTGTTTGGACCTTTAAGGCCCCCCGGCGGAGGCAACACACCCCTTTGGCCTCTGCTTCACGTAGACGGCACCCCCGGACTGACCCACCCGGGGGAAATCGGCAGTCGCCTTTTCCTGTCTCTCTCTTCCTACAACCTTCGTCTTTCCCTTACTTTCCACCTTTCCTGTCTCCTTCTCTCTTCTATTTACTTCCTTATTCTTGGCGGCAAGGGTTAACCCTGTGTGGCTATCCAACCTTGGGTACACCATATTTGGTTATAGTGGCGGCGTACGACTGGCGTCGTGCAGACTTGCATGCAAGCTCTGCCGCGTCCCCTCGTTGGGCTCCGTGGTGGGCGGTCGGCGCTGTTGCCGAATTTTTATATATTTTCATGGAAACTTCCTTCCCCAAACTTCCCGATCGCCCTCAGAAACGAGGGCGCACCGAAGATGTATTTCAGTTTTTGGACACCAAATGCAGAATTTCCCCCGGTTCCATGTTATTCACCCCGAAAAGCCAAACAAAGCAGTGCGAAACATTTCACCATTCCTTGTGTCAAAGTCCTTGACTGATGTTTTTGGTCCAGGTTACAAGGTGTCCAGGATGGCAAGCGGTGACCTCCTCTTGGAGCTCCGCGATTTGAAACAATATCAAAAACTATCGAAACTAGTGTCATTTGGGGAGACCCACATAACAGTAACCCCGCACCGTACATTGAACACCACCCGCGGTGTTGTGTCGGATGACGATCTGCTTGAACTAACTGAAGCGGAACTCCTGGAGGGCTTCAGTGAGCAAAATGTTATCAATGTCAGAAGAATTAAGATAAGGCGAGATGGCAAAGAGATCCAGACCAAGCACCTAATAATCACATTTGGTTCAAGTGTTCTGCCCGAGTCAATCGAGGCCGGGTACATCAAGCTCCGTGTTAGGCCGTACGTGCCCAACCCACTCCGTTGTTTCAAATGCCAGCGCTTTGGCCACAGCTCGCAGAGCTGCCGAGGCCGCCAAACTTGTGCCAAATGTAGTAATCAAGAACACACCTCTGAAGCTTGTGAGAACGCTCTCCACTGTGTAAATTGTGACGGGGATCACGCCGCGTACTCGCGGTCGTGCCCCTCTTGGAAAAAAGAAAAGGAAATTTTAACAATTAAAGTTAAGGAAAATATAACGTTCAAAGAGGCACGCAGGCGGGTAGCATACCTGCCAAAGAAAAGCTTTGCCGAAGTGGCGCGTCAGGGGACAGCGTCACAACGGCCTCCGGCGACTGTCCGACCCACACGCAGTGAGTCGGCAGTTAACGCCATCTGCCCCCACGGTGGTTGCAGCTAGCGCTGCTCCGCCAACCGAGGAAAAGGGGCCATCGACCCCGAAGGTGGGCGCAGCCGAGGCTGCCTCAACCTCCCAGGTCCCTTCCAGTGCTGGCAATGGCCGGCGCAGCCAAATCCCCCAGGGAACCCCATCGACCTCAGGGCTGGTGGGCGCAGGGGTCTTGCCCTCCAAGGCGGGCCCTTCCCTGGTAACTTCTCGCTCACAAGAGCACGTGTCCGGCGCCTCACAAGAGGCAATGGACACTACACCTACCCCCAAGGCGCCCCAGGCGCCTAAGGAGCGGCGAGGTTCCCTCGAACGCTTCAAAAAGAGCAAAACCCCGGTTACAGGGCCTCGAAAGGGCTCTGTAATCTAAGACATCCCTTCCGTTTCCGTAAACACAGCACCAATTAAATTTAAAATATGGATACACAAATCATTCAATGGAATGTCAGAGGTCTACTTAGGAATCTTGATGATGTTCAAGAACTTATCCATAAACACAATCCAAAAGTGCTGTGTTTACAGGAAACACACTTAAAATCCAAACACACAAACTTTCTTCGACAGTATGTAACATTTCGCAAAGATCGCGATGATGCCGTCGCATCATCGGGTGGTGTTGCAATTATAATTCAAAAAAGCATAGCCTGTCAACGTGTACAGCTACGAACGGCCCTTGAGGCAGTGGCGGTTCGGGCTATTCTTCTAAAAAAACTTATCACTATTTCCTCGCTTTATATTCCCCCAAATTATAAACTAAGCAAACATGAATTTCAGTCCTTTATTGATGAATTGCCGGAACCCTATGTTGTTCTTGGCGATTTCAATGCTCATAACTACCTGTGGGGCGACCCTCATATAGATGCGCGAGGACGTCTTGTCGAACAATTCCTTTTTTCTTCTGGTGCGTGTCTGTTGAATAAGAAGCAACACACATATTACTCGCTATCAAACAGAACCTATTCTTCCATAGATCTTAGCATAGTCTCCCCGTCTGTACTGCCTGAACTTGAATGGGAAGTTGCCGACAACCCTTACGGCAGCGACCACTTCCCTATACTGCTAAGATCACCTAAAGAAAATGAATATCCACTACATGCTCCTAGGTGGAAGATTGACACAGCAGACTGGGAGAGGTTCCGAAACTTAACTAGTATATCATGGGATGACATGTCTTCTCTAGAAATCGATGCTGCTGTGGAGTACTTCAGAGCCTTCGTAATAGATGCCGCATCTAAATGCATACGTGAATTAGGCGGCTCGGCATGCAAACGGCATGTCCCGTGGTGGAACAATGAATGCAGAATCGCACGTAGGAATCAGAACAAAGCGTGGGAGTTGCTACGCGCTTCGCCCACTGCAGAAAATCTTGTCAACTTTAAAAAAGTAAAATCCCAAGGTAGGAGAACCCGCCGACAGGCCAGAAGAGAAAGCTGGCAAAAGTATCTATCGAGTATTAACTCGTTTAGGGATGAGGCCAAAGCCTGGAACAGAGTTAATAGGATTAGAGGGAGGCAAACGTACTCAGTCCCCCTGGTAAACACACAGGGCGATACACTGCAAGACCAGGCAGATTAACTTGGGGAATATTTTGAGAGCGTGTCAAGTCCAACAAATTATACACAATCCTTTCTCAAATACAAACAAACAGAAGAACGTAAGCCACTTATAAGAAAAGGTCGAAAGAATGAGCCTTACAACCGTCCATTTTGTATTGCCGAATTGAGAGCTGCCTTGAGCGCATGCAACAGCTCCGCACCAGGATCTGATAGAATCATGTATGAAATGCTCAAAAACTTACACAATGACACGCAGGTTACACTACTCACACTTTTCAACACCATTTGGGATGCAGGGTACCTACCAACCGCATGGAAGGAAGCCATTGTGGTCCCTGTGTTGAAACAAGGCAAGGACCCTTCCTCAGTATCAAGTTACCGCCCGATAGCCCTCACAAGTTGCATTTGTAAGGTGTTTGAAAAAATGATTAACCGGCGACTCATTCATTTCCTTGAACAGAGCAAAATCCTTGATCCCTATCAGTGCGGCTTCCGAGAAGGGCGCTCCACAACTGACCATCTTATACGTGTAGAAGCAAATATCCGGGACGCATTTGTGCACAAACAATTCTTCTTATCAATATTCCTCGATATGGAGAAGGCGTACGATACGACGTGGCGTTACGGAATCCTAAGAGACTTGTTAGAAATGGGTATCCATGGAAATATGCTTAACCTAATAGAAAGCTATCTGTCCAGTCGTACCTTCCGGGTAAAAGTCGGCAATGTACTATCACGACCTTTTATACAAGAAACGGGTGTACCCCAAGGAGGCGTGCTCAGTTGCACACTTTTCATCGTGAAGATGAACACGCTTCGCGCTTCATTACCACCGGCAATCTTTTATTCTGTCTACGTGGACGATATACAAATAGCTTTCAAATCTTGTAACCTCGCAGTCTGCGAGAGGCAGGTACAGCATGGCCTGAACAAAGTCTCAATGTGGGCAGACAATAATGGATTTAAGATCAATCCTAACAAAAGCTCTTGCGTTCTTTTTACAAGAAAGAGAGGAATGATCCCAGATCCTTGCTTAGAACTTTGTGGACAACAAATACCCGTAAACAAAGAGCACAAGTTTCTAGGTGTTATACTAGACTACAGACTCACTTTCGTCCCCCACATTAAACATATTAAAGAAAAATGTCTGAAAACAATGAACCTAATGAAACTTCTATCCCATACATCGTGGGGTAGTGACCGGAAGTGCTTAATTAATCTCTATAAGAGCCTGATCCGTTCACGATTAGATTATGGTGCCGTGGTCTACCATTCTGCAGCCCCGAGCGCGCTAAAGATGCTAGATCCGGTCCACCATCTAGGTATCCGTTTAGCCACAGGAGCTTTCAGAACGAGTCCCGTACAAAGTCTACGTGCAGAATCGAATGAGTGGTCGCTTCATATCCAGAGAACGTACATCAGCCAAACATATTTACTGAAAGTCCACTCAAATCCTGAACATCCCTGTTTTAATACCGTTAATGACGTGACATATGCTACACTCTTTCGCAATCGTCCCTCCATAAGACAGCCTTTCTCGCTGCGTGTGAGGGAGCTTAGTGAAGAAATGCATGTTCCACTCCTCGAGCTTCCCCTAATGCATCCAACCAAGCTGCTACCTCCTTGGGAGTGGCAGCTCATACAATGTGATGTATCTTTCATGGAAGTCACAAAGCATGCTCCAGAGATTGAAATCCAAATGCATTTCCGCGAACTCCAGTACAAATACTCCTGCACTGAGTTCTACACAGATGCATCGAAGTCACGCGAGGGGGTGTCATATGCAGCCGTCGGTCCATCCTTCTCGGAATCCGATTTACTGCATCCGGAAACTAGTATCTTCACAGCTGAGGCCTACGCAATATTGTCGACCGTGAAGCATATAAGGAAATCAAAACTCGAAAAATCAGTTATATATACGGACTCCCTTAGTGCTGTGAAGTCTTTGATGTCGTTCTGTAAGCACAAAAATCCTATTATAATTGAACTCTATTCCATCTTATGTAAAGCATATGTATCAAACCAGCATGTGATTATATGCTGGGTGCCTGGCCATAGGGGCATCCAGGGTAATGTTCTAGCGGACCAGATGGCCACATCAATTGCATCACACGCTGTTAATTCTACCGCTGCGGTCCCTGTCACAGACCTGAAACCCTTCTTAAGAAGGAAACTGCGAAACTATTGGCAACGATTGTGGGACCTGGAAACAAATAATAAGTTGCATGTAATAAAGCCAAAATTAGGTTTCTGGCCTCCTGTAACAAAATCACGCCGGACAGATGTCCTATTCTGTCGCCTAAGAATAGGACACACATTTGGCACGCACAACTTTTTACTCACTGGAAACGAGCCTCCAACCTGCGGTAGATGCGGGGAGAGGCTGACCGTCCTCCACGTCCTGCTGGAGTGTCGGGAAGCCGAATATGAAAGAAAGAAGCATTTTCCCCTAGCATACCGGCAGCACATCCCCCTTCATCCTGTTATGTTACTCGGTGCAGAACCGCTCTTTGACACCAGCACTGTCCTAGGTTTTCTGAAAGATGTTGTATTACATGTAACTAGCCCATACGTTCGTAGCGCCTCCTCTCTATAGAGGATAGCGCTGTGATAGTTGTTTCGAATAGCACATGCCTCTCGTCCCTTGGGTTCAAGGGTTTTGGCGAGGCAGTGGTGCCCTTAGAAAATTTTAGCATCTCACATATTTTGTACATTGCATCATTTTTCCCAATACATTCTAGTGTTCATAGTATTCGTCATTAGTCATCGCCATAATTTTATAGCACGTAGATTTTACGCACTTTACAGCGACAATTTTTAGGCCACTTTACAGCCAAGTCACATCTCCATAATACATCGTCAACATCACCACTTGTCATGGCGCTCTTTGGCCAAACCTGGCCCTTGCGCCATTAAACACCACATATCATCATCATCATCCTGCACGCCTCTTATTTTTCTGCAACGTTTTCCCTAAATCAAAAGCTTAACGGTGCGCTGCCTCGTTATATAAAATCAGGATTGAAAGATTGGGTCATTTCACGACCATGTCAAAACAAACTTCTTGATGTTTCTGGTTCCGTATGCAACATTTGTTCACAACGTGGACAGCTTCACGGGGAACTGAATATACATCTTTTAATATGCCATTTTTTTTTCTACAGCCACTTTTTCAATTTACAAGCATGCCGCACCTGTGTAAAGAAAGAAAAACGGGTGACCTAATTTCTTGCATCATAATATCTACAAGCTATATCATTTCAGTACTATCCAGGAAAAGTATAGGCGTTGAAAAATTGCTGCGTGACACCAATTGGAGGCTCACCGTCACTGGGCGTAACTACCTTTTTTTGTTCATTACATTGCGCTGAATTTTACGCTGGCAAATAAATAACAATGAAGGACGCGGAGAGACGAAGCCCCAACCACCAACTCCGTACTTGTGCGATGCGAAAGCATTGTATGTCTCACGAGGCAGAAAATCCGGCGTGACCAACTTATGGTGCCGAAAATCACCTGCTACACAAAACACTAAAGAAATAATACTGGCATTGACGCCGAATTTCTCAGGGTGGTTCCTGTAAACAAAGTAAGTTAACGGCTTGGAAAAGACAATTTCGTACATTTGTGCCTGGGTGGGAGTCGAACCCGGGGCCTCGGGAGTGCGAGGCGAGCACGCCTCCCGACGCCACGGCGTCTCCGTGGTTCTGGCTGACTAAAGGTGTGGCCTAGTGTGCGCGTCATTGTGTACGTCACGTCGCAGCCACCTGGCGGAAACGTTAGACTAAGGTGACCTAAGTTAGAGTAATGTGACGTAAGGCGTAGTAAAATGAATTAAGTTGAAATAAAGCGGATGAAGGTTGATTCAAGTGCATTAACGTGGATTAAGGTTGGTGCAAGTTAGAGCGAAGTGGATTAAAGTGGATTAAGGTTGGTACAAATTAGAGGAAGGTTGGAAAGGGCGAAGTATGGTGGATTAAGGTACAGTAAAGTTGATTAGGCTGGTTTAAGGTTGGCACAAATTAGAGCAATGTAGGTTAAGGTACAATAAGGTAGAGCTGTGAAGGCATCATGGAGGAAACAAATAAGTACAGAAGTGAAAATGATTTGGCATTCAAATCACCCAAGGCTACCTAAGTGTGTGTCAATTTTCTTTTTCTTTCTGTCAGTGTAAAGCTCAGCGCAACATAATCGGGAAGGTGCACCGATTAACCACTTTCATTGCTTTACCCTGCTTTTCTTTGCGAAACCACAATGGACGCACCGCTGAAGTTTTGCAGCAGTTCATTCAAATTATTCACAAACAATCTGGGATGTTAGCTATGATGCAGGTCTGGGAGCCTTGCAAGAAATGAATATCACCAAAATAGGCAATAATAAAAGCAACACCTAATGAGAAACACTATTGTGTAAAACTACGAATAAAGGGAAAATGTAGAGCTGCCGTCGTATACGTAACGCGAACTGCCAGCACGTGTATTGAACACTGTATTACGCGGTGCGACAAAATACAACGACATAGGAATGCTTGCTGTGAAAATTGTAAGTACCCCCACTACAAAGAACTAGACTGAATGAAACACTCCTGGTGGCTATTTGCTACCGGTTTCAAATATTCACCGCTGTAAAACTACAGATGATGGCGCGCTTATCTTTATACAGCAGTCGGAGAAAACAAAATGAATCTTTATCTTCGCAAACAGCAACCAATGTTTATGGCTTTCGCGATATCTTCAGCTACCCCAAAGGCTTCGCTGTGCATTACCACAGTAAAGAGAACTTGCTCAAGTAAAGGATTACGATAGTTTGTCAGGTTAAAAAATGGCTATTCAGTGACGCTACTCAATATGAAGGTGCAAAATAAAGGCACCAGTTACATGTACGACAGGTTATTTGTTCTGCTCTTGTCACGAAAAACGCTCACTCTGTCTGTGTTGCAAAAAAAAAACGCCACTAGTACTTAAAGTGACAATTGCGTGAAGACGCTCATGTATGAAGCTCGTTCAAATACATTATAAGCAACGGAAAACAGCTTAAGCTGCGCATTGTTCAGGTGCATGTCACAACTATTCTGCGGAAAGACTGCAAGATATGAACAACGCGTCCATAAACAAACATGCAGCTTGTTTTCAGAAAGAGTTTGTTTAACCAGTATATTTTACTTATTCACGGTGGGGCTGATGTCGTAAAGCTAAGGAATTCCGATTGTTGTTGATGGCGAACACAGTTACGTAGCACAGTGCACTTAATTCCTGATTAAAATACATCGTCTGCTTGGTTCTTAATGTTAGTGGGTCACCAGAAAATATGCGAAGGCCATTGCAACAGGTATTATTTCAATTTGTTAAAAAATTAAGATGAAGGCCATGTTCTGTACTTGGAGCCTTAAGAGAACAATGAATATTAGCGCACACAGGGTGCTTCCCGACCAATGGAACCTCATTTTCATTACACATTGAACGCGATTGACGCGCTGCAGAAGTATGGAGAGGAGGGCCTTAAAAGCTTACAGGAAGACGGCATAAAGCTGCTCATCCGTTTTGAAACGTTTAACCCTTGCCTTACGCTGTTATGAAATTCGGTAGACGTTCGTCTTTCAGAAGTAACTCATTTGCATGAGAATGCCACCAAAATGTATGCAGCACTCAACATTGCGAAGTGCTTCCCAGAATCAAAGTGACGGAGACCTTTAAATCGCAGATGACGCTGAAATCCAATCATCGACTTCTACTTAAGCCTTTCTTTAAGTAGGATACCTTTTTCTTCACCAAGAGGCATGGCAGGCATACGTGCAGGCGATAATTCGCTTGAGGTTTGTTCTCATAGGAGTCCAATAATATTAATATTCATAATATCAAGAGCATTTTAGCGACTATGTCTCCGTGTGTAGCATGATGTCCCCGGTTCAATACATCCGCGGTGTTCATACGAACGTAGAATCTAGCAACAGCCACGTGAAACAATTTCGTAATTTAATGCTTTTTCTGTGAGCCGCAAATGGTGCCTGACGCTACATGAGGATATTTCATATCGGCGCAATCTACACACTGGCAGCGCTTGAACGTTACGATTTTCTGAACATCGGGTGATTGGCCGTCTCTCCTTCCTTTGACAATGTGCGACGATGTTTCATTGGACCCGGCTTATATCAATCAATCAATCAATCAATCAATCAATCAATCAATCAATCAATCAATCAATCAATCAATCAATTTATTTCCTTAAAAATGTAGGAGTACAGGACTAAAAGCTTGGACAGCCTGACGAGGTCCCGACCCCTTGTAAGTTGGCATCACCACAAGATGACAGCCAGTCATACACAAGAAATGAAAAAAGCATCACAAAGTAACGGGTAATACAGAGTGAAACAAGGAGGCAAGAAATAATCAACACTCATAAATAACAGTGGGGAACAAAATTAGGAGAATAAGAAGGCATGGTCTACTCTTGCAAATAAATAAGCTGACAAAAACATTTAATGCGAGAGTTTCAGTTGCTGGAGGGATCAAAATTTTGTCGGTGTAATAAGTTTAAAAGCGAAGTAACTCGCTTTTGAACTCGCATGACATCGATCAGTCCGACTCTATGTTGCAGCCTGCGAGCTCGGCCAACGTCGCAAGAAGGCTGCTGAGCTTCTTGCGACGCCCTCTGGTAGCCTTCGGCCCACTGCCATCCCTACTGCGGCGTTTTGGTAAGTTGGATTATACTTGCTGCTACTTTTTTGCGAGTTGATATTAGGCAATGAATGGATTAGTTCCACATATTACGCGAAGTGGTACGCGATCACGTCGGCCATCTAGATGAGCCATGCCACTGATATCGCGGACTTTCCCCTTCCCGTCGTGCTGCTGCATCATGGCACCCCTCGTGATCTCGCTGCTGACTTTGACTGCGCCTTTCTTTCGAATGCTGTGGAAGAACTTCTGCACTCGTGCTTGACTAAGCATTAACCTACAAGAAACTATCATCTCTAATTCAATGCACTTGTGGAATGTTTATATGAACCACACGCTGAGAGACATACTTTCTGTGTACTCCTCGGATGATCACTGGAACTAGGGCATACCATTAGCTTTTCTTACGCACGCCTCAACACTTCACGACACGATACAGTCAGATACTCCAATTTCTTACCTTATTTTAGCCGCGACCCTCTCAACCCCCTCGATATGCCGCTCCCTTTTGATGAATCAACTTTATTCCTCTTTTAAGAGAGGGGAGGGGCCGGGGGGTAGAGAGGGAGGTGTAAGTACTCCAGTCCCAGCAGGAGTCTGTCACCACATTATGTGGCTAGAAGTCCGTCTACCAGTCGTGGTAGGCCTCCGCTACTTCCTCAGCCCACCTCACGACTCGGTCCTGTAGGGTGGGATCGGAGCTGCGCAGGGCAGTCTCCCACAGCCATGTGCACATGTTGAGTGCACATGCGATTTCCCCTGCCTACATCACCCGAACGACCGCTCACAATGGTCCGTCCGCGCTACATGTTGCCCAACATGCCAACTACGACTTACAAGCCCCACCAGTGCTTCTAAATACGTTTTTGTTAATGTAGTCTCCCATAACAATACTATGCAGTGAATCACTCTATCCCATTGCATCTCATGAATGAGGCAGTGCCTCTGATGTCAAGACCCGCGAATTCCAGGAAACCAATCCATCAATAAACTGAAAAATGAACAGTCGTAATGCTTTCACGGTGATCCTACATATGCGCTTCACCCCTTCCCCTTGCACAGGGTAGCCAGCCGCTATTTACACTGGCTAACAAACCTGCCCTTCATTCCCTTTTCTGTCTCTCTCTCTCTCTCTCCACATATGCTCAAGCGATGGTCCTGCAGCTCTCCTGGCGAAGAAAAACTAAGACCATCAAGAAGTGTAGATTGTGCAGGCGGCTTTCTCAGGATTTGCAGGACGGGTGTCACCAAGGCGCTTGAAACGTATTCTCCGGACCACAGTTGCCGCGAAATTGTGGTGATCAGCAAAGGCAGCTCCTCGTTGGCTGAATGGCTTGCATTACGGGAAGCGCAGTGACATTTCTTCCGCGCATGTCATAAAAGGAAACGACGTGAGTGAGTGAGCTTGGCGCGTTTGTGTCCTTCTCACGTCTTGCTGGAAAGAGTTCATTGCCGATGGCTGCCAAGCAGGCACATGCATTTTACACGGGAACGAAACGAGAGAGCAGAGACGTGGCTGCGAAAGCTGCGTAAGGCTCAAATGAGATGCGCATTTTCGCGCAACATTTGCGAGGCGATTCACCGTTTCAAACAATGGCGCCACGTAGGTGTGCAGCGTGTCATCCGTCGCTATGATTCACCTCTCAGCACCTAGCCATTCGTCGCTTACGACACAACGTGCTTGAGCAGCACAGTTTATTTTTCTCGTTGTCAGCGTTGGAACGAATGACCGAAAACTGAAGCAGTGAGCAGCCTTCTTTTCTGTTTGAATGACTACGTACACCACTCTTGCGTAACACATTCGAGACATTCAGCTTGCACGTGTAAAGTGAAAAAACATTCCTCTGATCTGACAGAAACGCTTAAAAAAATTACATGAAGAACAGAAGTCGCTTCGTGAAATTGTTGGTCTGAGCACGACACTTCTCTTGTTTGAGCCCGTATTCATTTCATGTATGGTAATGTGTTTTATATGATACTGCTGCCTCGAAAGAAAACAATTGCTTTCCCTTCGATGGCCCACAGTAGTCATAAATGGTTGTTAGTGTAGTTCGTATTCCTTGGGGACTTCGTCCTGTCGGCGGTATCGTTGACACTTTTCGAACCTTTCACACCTATTTGGGCACTGGGCAAGTACCGCTCTTCAGTGAACTGTGACTTCGTTGGAGCAGCGCACTTGGAAAGACATGTTTGCACAACCGTGAATGACGAGGGCACGAAGAGCCGCTGAACTACAACTATTCGCTTATTGCTAAAAGACGAGCTCTTTAGTAAGCACTTTCTGCCAAAATCTTCGGACATTCATTCAATTACGCAATTATAGATCGATCATTTAATAAATGAATCAATTATGGGTCAATATAGCGGTTGGTTTTAGTAACCGCTTAATCAGAACCATGCATCATCAACTGGCCCGTCAGTTCCTATCAAGTAACTTGAATGAACATATTTCACGTCAACTTTGGTCAACGTGTATGTGACACGCGGTAGCTGCTACTCTTCACGAACTAAAAAATATCTTTAATATTTCTTCACGCATGGGCGGAATTCCGGAAGAGTCGCTTGGATTTCTCAAGGACAGCTTCCGGAATCTTTGGCGGGCCGTCCCACGAATTTAAATGCATGGTGTTATTTGGAAAGTCAGTCCAAAAATTTAATGCGAAGCCAGAAATCTTCTTCCTTTTAAAAAGGACCGTTCCTTTCTAAAAGTATTCAGCTGTTCGCTTACATTTTCAATCATCGTCGATCGTTACAGCACATTTTTCATAGCCATAGCGCTCTAAATGAACGTTGTGCACTTGGTTGGTGTCCATCTAGCGAAACATCTAGACTAATCTCGAAGGCTGTGCAGCAGGAAATTGTGGGCCGATCTCGAAGGCAGTTCAGTCTAACACACGGTCTCGAAGTTCTACCTGACCGAAGCGAAAAATGCGAGAGTGGTGCTCGATGCACGCGCGAAGTCATTTAAAGACGGACTTGGGCGCGAAAAAAGCACGCGTGGGATCGTAGCCTAATCGGTACAGTATTCTCCTGGTGGGCTGGAAGGCTGGTTCGGTCTCACCATCGCTTACGCATTTGTAGCATAATAGGCAGACTTCACCATTTTTTTGGAGAACTGAAGGTGTACATGATTGCTTCACAATGTGCGTTAAATGGCAAAAGAGGTACAGAAACGTCATTTCAATAATAAAAGTGGGCAATATCACCCGTGACAGATGCGTGAGCTCCTGTCGAGACATTGCAATTCAACCTCTCGAGACGTCTAGGTCAGGCCTAGATATCTTTATTACGATGAGCATTCTTTGTGAACTTGGCTAATTTTGGGTATGTTTGTCTGTCTCAGTGTATAATTTTGTCACGTCAACTTGGGTCACTAGGTATGTCATCATCATCGCCATAAACTGATTTTCTTGCTCAGAGCAGGGTGAAGACCTCGGCCAGCGACCAATAATTATCCGGGTTTTACGCTTGTTGATTCCAAGTCACGCCTCCTGTCACAGGGGCGTAGTGGCTTAGCACTGCTAAAACCGAAGGCGCCGGAGTGAATCCCCGCCGTGAGGATCGTACTTCGATTGGGGCGACGTACAAAAACACCCCTGTAAGGGCAATTGGGAGCCCGTTAAAGGGAAGCTGAAGAGTCTGTCGAATTCAATAAGACGCTCATATACGGATGCGGGAACCTTATAAACCATGGAGGTAAAATTTGTTTTTTTTTTCAATTAGGAGCGACGTAATCGTCGGTTGAAATTGCGCTGTAGCTCCGCCCCCCGTCGAGTGAGCGAGCGGAGCAGAGACCGGAAACCGCGGTGTTGTGACGTCAACTCTAGTGTTTCGTTCCTTTGCAGCGTCCGCAACCTTGCCTGACCGCGCTTGTTTCTGCGTGCGTGCCATCGTAATCTGCTTCGATCGACCCTGCATTCCTTTGTTGGTGCATCTGCGTGTATGTAGAGTGGCAGTCAACGTGCGTGGTAGTCAACGTGAGTGGTAGCCAATGTGAGTAATAGTCAACAGATGAAGGTCACTACACGTACTGCATGAACCGGGAAGCTTTTCACGCGTTTAACCGTTTTTGTAGATTGCCGACAGCTTTGGACAGCGCACAAATGCCGACGATCGCATCCCCGCTTACGTTCCACGAGGAGGCATGCAGGAACACAACACTACAGTTGTTTGACCGGAAACGAGCTCACTAGATCGGCGAAAGATCGGCGAGATCACTAGATCGCTTTGCAAAAAACATACTCACCAAAGAGCATTTCCAACACGAGGAGATCCCAAGACTTTGCTTTCGTTCGCGTCGAAAGCACTGCTCGCACCAGCATCGTTTGCTTCTTCGAGAGGCCGGCTCTTCGCAATCGGCTCGTACATCTAGGGAGTAACGCCGAACGCCTCAGAAAAACGCATTCTCTCTAAATTTTCCATTACCGTCTCAGAAAAACAGCACCAAACTACCTGGCACCGCGTTTCATGTGTAGCGGCAGCGGTCGGTTACTAGAGTTGACGTCACGAGGCGCACCGACCAATCAGAGGCGGAAACGAGACGCGCGAGCTGGGCGTGTCCGCTGCTGCACTTTTCGTCGAAATAAAATATATTTGCGCGTTCTTTTGCTCAATTTCGATACGATATTCGAATTCGGAGGGTTGAAAACCATTATGTACTGATGTTCACTCCTTTTTTCTGGAAAACCTTTCAGCTTCCCTTTAAGGAATCCCACGTGGCCAAAAATATAGTGGAGACCCCCCCCCCCCCATACCCCACCCCTACGGCGTTTGTCATAAGCATCTCGTTGCTTTGTCACGCCAAACAAACAAAAAATGTTCTCTGTGCCTAGGTATGTACCGATCCTAAATGAACGTTTTTCCTGCCGACATGAATTGTTGGACATGTGCTACTGGGCATGCGCTGCTCTTCAAAGACTCTCCTTCACGCCATTTTGGGTGACTGCTTATATGCCAGTGGGGGTGTGACACTCTTCAAAGAACATTTCTGACGTCATTTGTTGTCACTGAGTAGGCACCACTGTGTGTGCATGGGCCGCTCTTCAATGACAAAAATCCTTTAAAACTTCCCGGTGCTGGGTAACAGGTAGTCAGTGCCATGTATCTTCAGTATATCTTGCGCCGCTGGAGATAACTCACGCGTGACAAATTGGTTTTAGATATAAAACCACCTGTACTGCCGCTACTCATTTACTGGTTCTCTGGAATTACACCATGAAAAATTTCAGCGCCATTAAACTCTGTGAAGGTAGATGACCATTGAAGCTGTTTAGCTCATGGCACCTAGGTGACCCACAATATTGAACAAAAATATGAACATATTTATTGTCCTTATCGGTGGTCATCGTGGGGATATAGGTACTCTACGAGGTAAAAGTGTCCGTTGCGTAAGACAATGAATGGGTCATACCCGCTTAAGCAATGGCTCACACCCTCGTAAACGATGATGATAGTTTTTTTGCCTAATGGAGCCAGCTGTGCAAGAAGACGACGACTACGCCGAACGCGCGGGCAGTGGCGCTAGCGCGTTTGCTCAATTGACCCTGAGAATTTCTTAACAGTCAGTTTTGAAAAAGTTCGTACAAAACATTTTTTTTAAAAATCATCTGTTCTTACCCTTGTGCCTGGAACCTCTTTGGGCCCCATGTGAGACAAGGGTAGTTGGAGGGTGTTTTACATGTTCGCGAGCATACAGGGGCATTGAGCTTAGATCCTTTTTGCATGATCGCCAGGGTCGGCCCTCATGATACTTTGTCCACAACTCGGACACATTTTTTTTTCCAAATCCTAGCCGTAGACCGACTCGCTGTAAAAATCTATGCTGAAATTTTCTCAGGTTGACTGTCGACGGTAATATAAATAGCAACCTAGCAATGTAGCGAATGCACACATTACTGAAGTAAAGGTTATTTAACACGTGTGATAGTAACTCTGAGAATTTGTTTGCTTGCCCTATATGCCGCATACACACATATCGTCCCACTTTGCTATGGCACTCACTTGCCGATGTCACCCACGAACATCGAATCATGACGACGACTATAGTACGCCGATACAGCGATGATAGATTGTCAAAGAAGGAATATTATCGATTGAACGATGAAGGGGTACAACGAAGATGACATGACGAGAATAATATGTCAATTCTTATATTTTGGCAATAGCATAGCGATGACTGTACGACGACGAAGGTGTGATGACGTTGGTATCACAACCGGATGGAGAAGCGAGAAGGACGACAGTGGTGACGATGATGATGGCATTACGATGACGATCTAATGGAGGCCTGACAGCGACTTTCTGACAATGACGGCGTGACAACGGCGGCATCGTCACGATTGAATGGCGAGAGTAGAATTATAATACAACGACGAAGGAGATTTACGTATATAGAACGAAGATGTATAGACGACACCATGGTGACAATGGCATAACGTCACTGAAGTTATTACATTGATAAAAGTACCGCATGACGACGACTTTGTAACGACGACGTCATAATGACGATGGTATGGCAATAGTCGGGTGACGAAGCTGCAATGAAGACCGCCCGAAGACCACAACAGCAGCACGCCCCCAACGCCTAGCTAGTGAAACAAGCTATTACATGACTTAGGCCACTGGGTCGGATAAAATGCGTGACGGCGAAAGCATAACGACAGTCATATCACGGAGCTCAATTGATGGCGACTGAGCGAACACGACGGCCTCACTATGGTAGAGGGACAACGAATGCATGACGACTGTATGACACCGATTACGTGACGTCGACGGTAAGATGAGTGTCGGATGACAAAGCTGGAATGACGCCGATGCAACGACGCCGGCATCATGGCCACGAGCTCATGCCTAGTGACCCAACCTATTAGTCAATTTGGGTCACTGGATCGGAGTAGAAGACGTGACGAAAAGGGCGTGACCAGAGTGAGGCATCACGAAGCTGTAACGACAATGGAAGGTCCATGACGGCAACAGGGCCAGGGCCACATACCTACTGGTCTAAGCACGTAGACCTTTGCCCACGGAGTCGACGTAAAAGGCTGCATAAATCGACGGACGATGGATGGATGGATGAACGAGCTGAAAACGGCTTAAGTAGGCGAGAATGCTTGTCGCATTAAAACTAAAGTTGCCGAAGTGCGCAGATTGCGCACCGACATCATATCACTAAAGGAAGAAAAGTGCGTAGCGTTCACATTCATTAAACAACAACTTTGAAGTCTGCCGAAATCTCCGTGCCAATAAAAAGCAATTAGGGGGTTTCACGTGCCAAAACCACTTTCTGATTATGAGGCACGCCGTAGTGGAGGACTCCGGAAATTTCGACCACCTGGGGTTCGTTAACGTGCACTTAAATCTATATACACGGGTGTTTTCGCATTTCGCCCCCATCGGAATGCGACCGGCGTGGCCGGGATTCGATCGCGCGACCTCGTGCTTAGCAGCCCAACACCATAGCCACTGAGCAAACATGGCGGGTCCAATAAAAAGCAAGTTATTAGTTATGAGTTGTATAAGTCTTGCAAAAGTTTTGGAAACATTTGTCATCATGTGTCGCCTGCTATTATTTCTACTTCCGCATGCGAAGGAAGGATAGGATACATTCCAATGTTTGCGAAATTCAACAGAAAGAAATTGCTTCTCCATGTTTCTTACGGCTTCAAAATATCCGGAAGTTTCATATCCCTGTGTGTTTAGAAAAAGTTTATTTCGACAAGAGACGATACGAACAGTGAGTCATAATCACGGCACAATTCCACGCGGACGATAACATGTAAGACACGAAACACAGCACGTTGTCAACGCAAGTAGTGTCCGAGTCCTCACGCACCAACATATAAACACGTATACCCACGGAAAAGCACAGTTACACATAAACTAAATGCCACATTTACAAAATGATTTTCAATATATACAGTGTGCACAATGGTTATATACAATGATGATGTGATAGAACACTTTACACAATTTTGAAGTGATGTGCACGAGATGTGTATATACAAAAATGATCATGTATACGAGAGGACACACACACAGAAATCACGGGCACCTGCATTCTATGTGCATTAAATGAATAATTCTGATGGTCAGGCTACAAGAACCAGGCTGGACGAAAATTCAGCCATACGCGTCCATTAGCCACCGACAGGAAACGACATGACCACTGTCGAAGGAACTCTTCTTCTCCAAGGAAGAACAACTCCTCCGACAGAAACGACAGTAGCTCAGAGTAGAGCCTCCCCATAAGTGGAAACAGAGCGCGGTGACGACGTCCCATGGCAACTGCCTCGCACCGGTTACGCCATAGACAGAAGGCCCCCGCAGCAATTAAAAGTCGCGCGAAGCGGCCACGTGAGCAGCGACCAGATGTAATAAAGCGGTTAACTCCAAGGCCACGAAATCCAGTATGCACGGCCCTCCAAAATATCCCTATCGCGACCATAGATGCCCGGTATCATTTGCGATCAATGGAGCCAAATGTGGTGGGCTGCACGGTAACTTCCCATATTGAGAGGCCACCATCGTTTCCATGGTCGGACGTGTGACACATGTCGAAATCATCTCAAGAATATTTAACAGAATTATAACCCAAGAAACAACCAGACAGAACATTTGCCTGGGCGTGTGTCTTTTAACGAAATGCACTACACTATCTTTAAAGCAAGGAATTTGTAACAGAACTGTTACAAAATATCCTAATAGTTCACTGCAAGCGCCTGTTCCAGGAACTAGTGCATTGTATATCGGATTTTTGTCTCGAAAGCTAAAAAGCGTTTCAGGGATGTTTCACTGCGCGAACGCGGGTCACGTCTAGATGCCCGGTGTGTAAAATGGGCAAGATTGCGTTTGTTGTCGGGAGGGAAGCGAGCGCCGGAGGAGGAAGCTACCTGGAGGTGGAGAAGAGAATCGCCGCGTTCGCATTCTTTCCGTTTGCGCTTCCACGCCGCTGTCGGCGCGGTGCTCGCCGTGCATGTGCGCGTCGTTTCTTCTTCAAGTGTGCAGCAATATGCATTTTCCCGCTGGCACACGAGGCGTTGCACCGTCGAGATGAATGCAGAGTCTATGTGCGCTTTCGTGCCCTTTCCATTTGTATTTTGACGCTGCAGCGCTCGCTGCGCACGTTTACGCGGAATCACGCGCTTGTTGGCGTAACGCGCATTCACGAAGTGAAACGACACTAACCTTTTTTGCACATAACGCCTAAGTCGTTTTAAAGAAACTCAGTGCCCTTCCAATCTGTGAACAAGGGTGACCAGTGACGCTGTGTATGTGGGGCCCTTAATGGCGAACTGCACCTGCGCTGCGGGTCGACCACGACACTGCACTATGTTCGCGATCGGCCCACGTAATGGGAGTGCTTAAAGGGAAGCTGAAACGGTTTTCAATTTCCATGAATTGCTGCGATTGGGAAGAACAGACCTAATAATTTACGGTTCCGAATTTTTTTTTCGTTTCGGTAATATAAGGGGCGGAAATCGCTTTCTAAGTCACCCGCGCGGACACGCCCCCGTCGCTTCCCGGAGCGCCGGGTGAGGTTGTTGCCAGAGGAGAGAACCGGCGAGAGTGACGTCATGGGCGGAAACCCAGCCAACCGAGCTGCGGACCGGCGTGCTGACATGTGCTGGCATGCCTCTTTCCGTCCTGCGCTTTACTGAACGACGCTACGAGAGATCTGCCGCCGCCGCCGCTGCCGCCGCCGCTCACGTTTGTTTTGCGATTTTCGTAAAATTCTCTTTCCTTCTGTGCTTCGTGAGTGCCTGCAGCCAAGGGCGGCCAACATGCCCTCGTTCTGTGCAGCATTCGGCTGCGCGAACACAGGCGGGCGAGACGAGGTGGTGTTTCACAAATTACCGAAGGAAAAGAAGCTTGCAGCGCACTGGGTACGTGCGGTGAGGAGAGATAAGTTCGTGCCAACGAAATGAACTGTGTTGTGCTCGGACCATTTCCGCGACAGTGACTATCATCGGAGCTTGACAAGGATGCAGGCAATCGGTATTCCAGTTAAATCGGCGCGACTGAAGCCCGGCGTTGTTCCGTCTATATTCTCCTACAACAGAAACACCTCGCCACCTCCAAAAGCGGCCTTCGCCAAGAGGAGAATGCCTGAGGTAAGGGTTTTAATGTGCACACGGGCAATTTTTTTACCAGATGATCACCGTAGTGTCGAACAAACGGACTACGACGAAGCGAGGGGGAGGTACAGCCGGGAATATGCACCTACGTGCAAACTGCTTGCCGTTTTCATCCTGTTTTGCCTCTCCGGTTTGTCAGGGAACACTGTACTGCACCTATTTGGTCGGCGCTGTTCTGATACGGTGAAATAACTGGCCGGGGGTACGCTTCCGCATTCAGTGATATTTGTTGTTCGTCCTACCTCGCGGTGCCCGCAGATTTAGCTGTTCAGCATTCGTGTTCAAATCGCACGACATGAGGCGTTACGGTAATATTTTCATGCTCGCGTTAGAGTAGTTGAACTCGGCGTGTAAAAACGTCGTTCCGTAGATTTCGCACTAACAGCCTGCTACCAGCAGCGAAACGCCGCAAAAGCGAGCGTCGGCACAGCCGCGCCCGTGGCAAGGCGAACGGGCTCAAATAATGAAGTAACGTTGTGAGGTATTGCAGTTATCAGCGTTCGACGTGGTCTAGACCAATACAGGCATCGCTGCTTGGCAAAAAAAAAAAAAAATTCTTGGCCTTGTTCCTAGGGAAATAGCAATGCATCACGCATGGGAAAATTATTATTTGAAAGTAATTATATTACATTACTCATTACTGTCTTATTACGCTCTTTGATTTGAATTACATTACCAATTACCGCCTTAAAAAAGTAATGGTATTACTTTACGATTGCTTCCAAAAAGTTTTCGTGCATACAAGAAGCAAAAAGCAAAGTATAAAGGGACGCCAACTTTTCTTTAAGGTAACATACACTTTCATGTCCTCCCCCAATATTTCTCAACGACACCTCACCACATTACCAACGTTCTGACGCCGTACACAGCTTACTGGTGCATATTTAGTGCAATTACTAAATTACTTTAGCCATGAAATTACAGACAAAATATTTCACATTACTATCACTATAGACAACTAATCCACCACATAAATTACTGAAAAAGTATTTCAATTATTGTAAGTAATCCAACTGCTGTCATGTATACTGATATGCTGAAATTCATGACATCCATGCCTTGCACTCTTTCAGATACTAGCAGAGCTCCTTGAAAACCGAGCCCCTGATGAACCTGTTCCAGTACCATCACCAATCGAAGATTTTGAAGCAGCCAGTGTGACACAGGCATATAATGAAGAGTTTGAAGCTAAGATTTCCAGCGCGCGAGAAGGTGCACACATCGCTCTCGCTATCGGCACACTCAACATCGTCGTTGCCGCTGTTGCCGCCATCGTTTACCGTATTGCCTGTGGGTTCAAACAGGTACGGGGAAAATACAAGCTGTCGGAGACAGCGAGAACGTTCCATCTTACAACTCAGCTATGAATCCAGAACAGCAGAACCGCGTGCTACCAGAGAGAAAGGAATGGTGCAACGCTCTGAAACGGAGACATGCGGCGGCGCCGACCGGCGACTACCGCCAACGACGTCACAGCGGCCCCGACCAATCACGGCCAATAGCGGCGTTCGCGTGATGCCCTGAGGCACTGGTGCGCGTTTTCTTGAAAAAAACAGCCACTTGCGTTTGTTTCCGTGCTTTTTGAACCAGATATTCGTGTTCAGGGGACTCAAAACTGTAGAATGCCGCAGAGAACTCATTTTTTTCGAAAATTGTTTCAGCTTCCCTTTAACGCCTGCTTCAGCTCCGCCGCGGGTCGGCTCGGCACTGCACTATATTCGGGATCGGTACACGTATGGGGAGAGCTTAACACCTGCTTCATCTTCCCCGCCGCACAGGCCAGTATTGCACTACCTTCGGGATCGGTACACGTAAGGGGAGTGCTTGACGCCTGCTTCAGCTCTGCCGTGGGTCAGCTCGGCACTGCACTGTCTTCGGGATCGGTACACGTATGGGAAGAGCTTAACGCCTGGTTCATCTTCCCCGTGGGACGGGCCAGTATTGCACTTTCTTCGGGAACGGCCCACGTAAGGGGAGTGCTTAACACCTGCTTCAGCTCTGCCGTCGTCGGCTCGGCACTGCACCATCTTCGTGATCAGCCCACGTAAGGGGAGTGCTTGACGCCTGCTTCAGCTCCGCCGCGGGTCGGCTCGGCACTGCACTATCTTCGGGATCGGTACACGGATGGGGAGAGCTTAACGCCTGCTTCATCTGCCCCGCCGGACAGGCCAGTATTGCACTATCTTCGGGAACGGCCCACGTAAGGGGAGTGCTTAACGCCTGCTTCACCTCCGCCGCGGGTCGGCTCGGCACTGCACTATGTTCGCGATCGGCTCACGTAAAGAGAGTGCTTAACGCCTGCTTCATCTTCCCCGCGGGACGGGCCAGTATTGCACTATCTTCGGGAACGGCCCACGTAAGGGGAATGCTTAACGCCTGCTTTAGCTCTGCCGCGGGTTGGCTCGGCACTGCACTATCTTCGGGATCGGTACACGTATGGGGAGAGCTTAACTCCTGCTTCATCTTCCCCGCGGGACGGGCCAGTATTGCACTATCTTCGGGAATGGCCCACGTAAGGGGAGTGCTTAACGCCTGCTTCAGCTCTGCCGCCGTCGGCTCGGCACTGCACCAACTTCGTGATCAGCCCACGTAAGGGGAGGGCTTAACGCCTGCTTCAGCTCCGCCGCGGGTCGGCTCGGCACTGCACTATCTTCGCGATCGGTACACGGATGGGGAGAGCTTAACGCCTGCTTCATCTGCCCCGCCGGACAGGCCAGTATTGCACTATCTTCGGGAACGGCCCACGTAAGGGGAGTGCTTAACGCCTGCTTCAGCTCTACCGCGGGTCGGCTCGGCACGGCACTTTCTTCGGGATCGGTACACGTATGGGGAGAGCTTAACTCCTGCTTCATCTTTCCCGCGGGACGGGCCAGTATTGGGCTACCTTCGCGATCGGCCCACGTAAGGGGAGTCCTTAACGCCTGCTGGAGCTCTGCCGCTCGTCGGCTCGACACTGCACTATCTTCGTGATCAGCCCATGTAAGGGGAGTGCTTAACGCGTGCTTCAGCTCCGCCGCGGGTCGGCTCGGCACTGCACTACCTTCGGGATCGGTACACGTATGGAGGAGCTTAACACCAGCTACACCTTCCCCGCCGGACAGGCCAGTATTGCACCACCTTCGGGATCGGGACACGTAACGGTAGTGCTTAACGCCTGCTTCAGCTCCGCCGCGGGTCGGCTCGGCACTGCACTATCTTCGGGATCGGTACACGTATGGGGAGAGCTTAACGCCTGCTTCATCTGCCCCGCCGGACAGGCCAGTATTGCACTATCTTCGGGAACGGCCCACGTAAGGGGAGTGCTTAACGCCTGCTTCACCTCCGCCGCGGGTCGGCTCGGCACTGCACTATGTTCGCGATCGCCTCACGTAAGGAGAGTGCTTAACGCCTGCTTCATCTTCCCTGCGGGACGGGCCAGTATTGCACTATCTTCGGGAACGGCCGACGTAAAGGGAGTGCTTAACGCCTCTTCAGCTCTGCCGCGGGTCGGCTCGGCACTGCACTATTTTCGGGATCGGTACACGTATGGGGAGAGCTTAACTCCTGCTTCATCTTCCCCGCGGGACGGGCCAGTATTGGGCTACCTTCGCGATCGGCCCACGTAAGGGGAGTGCTTAACGCCTGCTTCAGCCTTGCCGCTGGTCGGCTCGACACTGCACTAACTTCGTGATTAGCCCACGTAAGGGGAGTGCTTAACGCGTGCTTCAGCTCCGCCGCGGGTCGGCTCGGCACTGCACTATCTTCGGGATCTGTACACGTATGGGGAGAGCTTAACACCTGCTTCATCTTCTCCGCCGGACAGGCCAGTACTGCACTACCTTCGGGATCGGTACACGTAAGGGGAGTGCCTAACACCTGCGTCAGCTCCGCCGCGGGTGGGCTCGGCACTGCGCTACCTTCGGGATCGGTACACGTATGGGAAGGGCTTAACGCCTAGTTCATCTTCCCCGCGGGACGGGCCAGTATTGCACTATCTTCAGGAACGGCTCACATAAGGGGAGTGCTTAACGCCGGCTTCACCTCCGCCACGGGTCGGCTCGGCACTGCACGATGTTCGCGATCGTCCCACGTAAAGGGAGTGCTTAACGCCTGCTTCACCTTCCCCGCGGGATGGACCGGAACCGCACTATCTTCGGGATCGGTACACGTAAGGGGAGTGCTTAACGCCTGCTTCAGCTCCGCCGCGGGTCGGCTCGGCACTGCACTATCTTCGTGATCAGCCACGTAAGGGGAGAGCCGAATGCCTGCTTCACCTACCCCGCGGGATGGACGGGAATTGCACTATCTTCGTGATCGGCCCACGTATGGGGAGTGCTTAACGCCTGCTTCACCGCCGCGGGTCGGCCGACGTGGCACCAACTTCAGTATCAGCCCACGTATGGGGAGTGCGTAACGCCTGCTTCCCGTCTGCCACGGGTCGGCCCGGTACTGCATTATTTCAGGGACCGGTCCACGTGTGGGGTGTTTCTTGCTTACAAGAAAATATCCTTGAAGAGTAGAGGTACACAGCTGCGCTGTAAAATGCGGTGACAGTAAATGTGCTGATTTTCATAAGGCCTTAAGGCCATAAGCACATGTTCTTGCCAGACACATTGAAAGACAGAAATACGGAAACCATCTCAGATGACTGTAAAGCTATGCGTCCAGCTTTCTGAACCTGTTGAATTACCGTGAAAGTAGTTGTCGCAACGCTTCACTTCCAATCGTGAGTTTGTCCGCCTGCCACAGTCTCCGTGCTTCGTAATACTGTTGACGCTTCTGCTCCTTTTTTGCAAGACATCGAAGCAGCCCGTTGGGCCACCGCACACCTCACCAATCACTAGTGTGCCGACAGTGCCTCTACGCCAGCAAGCAAGGTCTAGAGACAGCAGCGGCTATCGCTTTCGCTCTCCGGCGCACCTGTCCGCATTCTGTCAGCGAATAAATTCTGAACGTTGACCATGAAAACAGGAGAACGCGCAAAAAAGGCTCTATGCTTTAGAAAAATGGAGGACGCTTAAGTTCCGCCTTTGAGAGTAGAGCGCGATTGCATTCAAAGACGCCTGACTGCTTCTCACATTTCCGGGCAACTGGAGCGTATGTAACCGTAATGTTTACCGGTAAACGATGGCCGCGAAGGCTATCCACGAGCGCGGGCTTTCTGGAAGAAACGCGGCGTCTTGCGTGGGCCGCGATGCGGCGGAGGCGAGCTCCGGCTGGTGGTATTGCAAGGAAACGGGCGTGCCGCTCCATGGCCTCCAAGGTACTCATGCGCCGGCGCGCGCAAATGGCGGACGCCGCGGCCGGTCTATGAGTGGTGGAAACGCTGGAAAAATTTTTTTCTAGCTTTCGCGCAACGTAATTATGTTTTCTGGTACAGTCAAATTACAAACCGACGTTATCATGTCTGTAGGTTGTGTCTAAGTCGTACTTTACGATTTTCATACGTGTTTTAATTAGCTTGAGAAATTTAATTAGTTCAGTAGCTTCCTTGCGCCGCATGGAGGGCCTGGGTATAGGTGGCACAAAAATCTGACGCTGTCGCGTTAATATATTTCACTGCCCCTTATGCGTTCCGGTTGTGTTCTCCTCGGACTGTGCTCTATCGACACATGGGGGGAGATGTGGAGCCACACAGGCCGTAAGGAGCCAGTGCTCACGCCAACATGCTGTTTAGATGCGTTGTAGGGGCACTCAACGCAGCCATTGCGCACCCGATGCGCTTTCTAACGGATTGGCTTATGCGCAGTCACGTTCTCAGAATGATCCTGCCAGATGGCGCCGGCTATTACGTCTATTTGTAAACAGATAAAACGCAATTTCGAAGGCAGTCGAGGTCGCTGCTGTAGACGACTGATGATTTCGGCCGTCGGTGCATCTTTAGCGCTGAGTCCGTTTTGTTTGTTCGGCTAACCTACAGATACCATTTTTATGTGTTATAAGTGTTGGAACATATCGAAGTAGGAGTGGCGGACCTTGCGGGAGGCGTCTGAAAGAAGCAGCAGCACGACTAACTGCCGCAGTTGTGGTCTGTGAGACAAGTTTTCTAGTGTTTGTAAGCCTTCTCTTTTTCATATTTGGAATGGCGCAGTTTGATCGCAACTTGAAGAACTTGAAGCAGCATCGACGTTTCCTGAAATATTTCTGAGTATGTTTGAACAACTTATATTGATCATCGACTTTCTGATGAATCCGAACATTTCCACATGCAGCAACCTTCCATGAAATACCTCAACCTTAATTACTTTTCAACCACTCTAAAGGGATATTGTAGTTTGAAACTCTTTGATATTAGCATTTCGCGTGAGCAGAGAAGAATGGCATAACAGAGGTTTATTTGCTTCTAACCTTGTCGTTTTCTGCGAGCCTTTTGCCGACCTCATTGATGCACGCCTATCTGGCGATTGGGCACTGAATTTCTGGCCTCTGAAATTATGGACACCTGCTTGTATCAAAAGCGAGGGCATGCCCGTAAGCAGGCGACAAGATATCCGGTTACCAGCGTCGCAGAGGTGAGAGACGGACAGCTACTTTAAGAGAGACCATGAATTATGTCGCACTGCAGTTAGGTGGAGCAGCGAATCACACTTTCAAACATGTTTGCTTCTCTGTTAGATTTTCTTGTTATTAACTTCAAGGGATTCGGCGCTCCACTGAACAGCACTGCGCCATATAGCTTAAGCGATGAGAGTGCCTGGGAATAAATTGTGTCTGTGAAAAGATTGCCAAAAGAGATCCAGAAAAGGTGTACGAAGTTGCACGTTGACAAATATACCATTCGAGCCTAACCTATTGCTGTGGATACGGTGAAATGTGTGCAAGTATATGCACTAACTTCAATTCAATACATCAATGTGTTCAGGATAGTTAAAGAAAGGCAACTTAAAGCGATGATTCAGTAGACAAAAAGTTCCTGGCCGGGCGATTATTTCAACAGGCAACAGCAGAGACATGTATTATTGACCTTTTTAGAGAATAGTTCCGATTTATCAGCAAAACCATGTAAAACGCAGGTAATTTACGAAGCCGCCTTGCGGTCATGAATCTCGAAAGTCTCAAAAAGGAGGTTTTATAAGCAATGCGTAACAACTGAAAAAATCGGAAGGTCAACGGATACATTGATGGTCATGTACGATTCCCTGCTGAGTACGGCCAACCGTCCGAGAAAGGAAATAAGTATATTAAAAACGACAGAAGATCTCCGAAATAATCAGACTGAGAAGTACTGGGAAATATTACAGCTGCAATCATGCGCAGACAATGCGGAACAGTATTGAAGAAGAATAAATACTGAGATTCATGGAGTTCGAAAATCACCTAAGCGAAATTTACACCAGGTCCTCAGTAGCTTAACAGAAAGCAAACATACACATACCAGAGCGACAACTAATACAAGTCATAAGTTTCGAGCACGACAACGAAACCCGCCATAATATTCAAATTAGTGGAGCATCGAGCACGTGACCTACGGATAGCAACAAAGAGTACGTTAAGGCATTAGAGCATACATGTATATAAATGAAAAACCTGACGAGGCATGAAGACACCTGTGTTGGAAAACAAGTATGACTGAGGGAGACCAAGATTACCATTATAACTGCACGCCAAATACGAAAATGTTCATAAGAAAAAAAAACGAAGGTACAAAAGCAATCAAATTGTGATGTTTACTAATCTTTACCGGTGACCGTCTTTTACGCACTAACAAATGTTCAGTGTTACGCACTAACAATTGCCCAGTGCAAGACGTGCCGTTCTTTATGGGAAACTTCTCGAATGTTATCGCTGGTTCTGTTGCTTATGTTGTTGCCGAGCCTTGTGTAATCAGATTGCGTCGGCGAAGATTATATAATGGTGTAGCTTAACCCTTTACTGCACAATTTTTCGTTTCCTCATAATATTATTCATGGAGTTGTAGGGAAGCATAACAGTAGCTGTACTCTCATGGAAACTTACTTTAGCGAATTTCTGTGGTTTGAATTTGCAGAAAAAGGGTACGTTGCATATTTGCAACAACGTGCAAACAAAGAAGTTGAAAGTGAAAGATAGACTTCGTGTGATTCGTACTCAGATGCTTACTTACACGTGACAATAATTGGTGCACCTATGATTTAGTGTGGAAGAAAAAGAAGCAGTTATACATGCTTGTGCAGCACAGGTGGTTCCCACACTTCGTGCAGTACGTCATGCAGATTCCCATGTAGCCAGGAAACAATGAAGTGTTTTGGGGTTATTGTCAAAATTTAGAACGTAGAAGCACAGACATAAGGCTGTGCCCGTAACGACGCGATATGGCAACGTGCGGATGCACAGACTTCTTTTGAAAAGAAAAAAGGAGATTCGACCAGAAAACATCTTGCCCACATATTGAACCGAAACGGACTTACACTCGTGGTTGTCATGGCTAATTGAAAGGTCACTGCGTTCACTGTCAGGAGGAATTGCTTGGCCATACCAGCGTTTGGGAGCCATTTCACTTTCCGAAGAAAATAAACCATGTACACGTTGTTGCATTTGTGCATCATAGCAACGTTCCGTCGCCAGGAACAAACTATTCCGAAATGGCAATGTTTTTTTGAATCTACAAAGTCAGGAGGATGTGGAGCTTAGCGTAAGAATTTTTTTGCGCTTTGTCTTATGCAGAAATACATTTACAATTTGTAAAACTTACCTATATCACTGCTCGCGGGCGCGCGCAGCCTCCGCCACGTTTGTTTTGGTAGAAGAGGAGGAGGATGAGCACAAATTGCAGCACTAGGCGGCTCGTTTTACAGACTAATGTTGCGGAAATGCAACAACGTGTACAGGCAGCTCCAAACAGACTTTGCTTCGGTTTTTAACGCCGTTCATCAGAATGTTGCGCAAATGCAACAAGGTGCAGTAAAGGGTGGAGCAATCACCATCGCTTGCGCTGGAAGGTTCAATGAGTCATGTAAAAATAGCGGACGCGTCTTACCAGCGCTGCAAATTTTTGACGCACCACCAGTGTTCTCGCCACTATCATTGTGCTGACTTCGTACTTGTTGTGCTGGGCACAGGGCTCGCCTAATAAGCAGTTAGCTCCGTGACTTGCATTGTGCCACTGTGGTTGTTCACCGTCACTACAAACTATTTAGTAACCAAAAGTGTTTTCGCAAGGTAGCGTTAAATGGGCTGCTTCGACGCATTTAGTGAGTGTGACAAACAAGTTGTGAATGCCTAATCGCAAGATGGAATGACTCAGAAAATAGAAATATGTCATGTCGATATTTCTTATATCAACTAAATGTGTCTTTTCCACTAAAGCTTGGGACCAGTTATGTTTGTAGTTCAAAAAGCCTGGTCCAAATGCGATGTACTCGTGCTCATGGAAGATAACACGGGAGAGACAAGGAGAACGACGTTTACAACCCATGGCAACGTGATGTATTCTTTATGCAGGGAACAGAAAATTGGTGGGGGAATTCTTGTCTTCGCTAAAGACAGCAAGCTCTAACACGAAATACGAGTCAACTTTCAACTACCTGAGACGATGACGTTACATTTAAATAAACTGGTGGCAAGGTATTATTTTCTGATGATTAACCGGCCAACGCTCAGAAAGCTAGGTATCTTTATAGGCGATTTCGCATCATTTTCAAGCAAGGACAAAAGAAGGAAAGCTGTCCTTGCTCGTTGAACGATCTATTGTCTCTGGAGGAGCCTGTGGCCTAAAAATCGCTAACATTTCTGCTGCCTTCATTATAAATAACCTGCTTATTTTGATGGGAGATTTGCATTAAACAGAATTCAAAAGAATTGTAAGAGATTATCTTAATTTACTCGCAAGGTTTGTACTGATACTCACAAACGCGAATGAAGAATGCAGACGAGAACAGTATTTGGTACGTAAATAACTTTATCACCTATAGACCATTTCCTAGTCAGAATTGGGTACCGAATATATGTATCTGCAGTCATAAAAATCAAGTTAGGTGACCATTACTTTACGACACTTGCGATTTAGCATTCAGTGGACAATTCAAGCTCTAAACGTTGCTGTCATGACCCCTTTAACAAGTACAGTTAAGCCCAGGATATAATGATAACACTAAGAAGTGTCAAACCTACGTTATTACGTATGTAATGTATGGTGTGCACATTACTAACAATTCCAGTCTTTTTTCATGCTCGCACATGCCCTCGTTCAGGCTGTTATTCAAAGAAACGGCAATCCTTTTGTATATATGGAACAATGAGTTCTGCCTCCCGTATCTCCCCGCCAGAGCATAACGTACCCGCGACCGCTTTACCTTACCAAGAGTACGGACAAGATATGGCAAACGTGTCCGTGCCTTCTATGTACCTGATGTGTTAAATGACCTGCCAGATAAAGTTTTATCTTCCAGCACACGGAAAGAAGTTAAATCTTATATTTTTGATTTGTATGTGTAATTTGGTTTCTTTCCTTTCCTTCTTTCTTTCTTTCTTTCTTTCTTTCTTTCTTTCTTTCTTTCTTTAGTTTTATTTTGAGTCTTGTACATAATTGATTTACTGTGCCGCTCCCTGGCTTACTCCATTCTGCCGAGCGCTGCCCCACCAGCCCATTGTTGGCTTGGGCAGGCTCGTATTTGTATGTCATTTTCGAAATGAATAAATAATATATATATATATATATATATATATATATATATATATATATATATATATATATATATATATATATATATATATATATATATATATATATATATATATATATAAACGTACAAGCTACCTACTCATAATACGTTAGAACTGAAGTACAAGAAATAAGGGGCTTGACGTCGGAGAAAAACATTTGCTTAGGAGTCTCAATGGGAGGTACCGTAAAAAACTTCAATCGCCTTGACTTAATTAGAGCGCACAGAAAACTACGTACGCGCGAGTTTTTGCGCTTGGAATTCATCCCAATCAAAACACAGGTACAGCTAACAAGAGCTGAATCCACCACCTCGTCTTCAGCAGCATGCCATAGGTAATGATCAGTTACGAACAGAAGATAATTACATGGCAATGCAAGTGGAAAATCGTGAGCACCGAGTTGAACGTGTGTAATATCTCGGAAATAGCTTTATTTGACCATGTCAGCTCGATTTTACGGTTGGAACCCTACCTTTACATTGGGTTCGATGACATTTCTTCGCATAGCTCCATATAATCGCTATGCTAGCGTTCTCTCAACAGACAGACAGAAAACATGTGTATCCTTTAACTTTTACAAGTCAGCCATCCGACCATGGTGGGTCGTCGCTCACGCCCAAATGATATTCAAAAGGAGACTTCCACGAAGCATCCCTTCGATCTCTTCAGAGTCCTGCGGAGTCATCGCTATACCTGTCTCCTGTAATGCCATCTTTTCGGGAAGCTGCTTCGATTATCTGATTTGGGAAATCGGTTATCGGATTTGGTGCGCGCTCTCCAGAACCTCACGCGATGACGCCAACCTAATTTTAGCCAGGGGGTCACAGCCGTCTGCGACCGGCTAATAGAATTCGAGATAGTGCTGAATACTCGTGCTCAACCGTAGCAGCCTGCCTGGCGACAGAAAAATGTTGCGACGGCGTTTTCCTCTCCGGCCTAAGCCCCATGGACAGGCAACATGCTTATGCACCCTCTTTTTTTAGCGCCTCTCTGAAACACAAGAAAAAAAGAAACAGTAAGAACGCGCAAGAAGACATACAATATAGTCATGGACTTCGTTTTTATGTATTAGTGTGATGAACTAGTGAAATCTGAAGTTAATTTTAACAAGAACTCGCTATTTCAATCCAGGCTCCCTTCTGTTCGTTGGTTGCGGCGTAATATTGGTATAAGCTATTAATGGACGACCTAACCACCTTTAGCGACCGGTTACGTGCAGGTGTAAAATATATCGCAGCATGAAGCAGAGGCTCCTACGAGGCCTTCACTTCAAACGTTTCGTTCGTGTTAAATTAATGCATCGTACTACATGACTAATAACGAAGTAATTAGATTTAAATGAATTATCCTTCTTTATTCTGCGAAAAAAATTCAATTCCTGTAGTGCGAATGCCGGGCTTATAATAATCCTATTGTATTTCAGGTGATATTACCGGAGTTCTTGAATAGAAAATTAGACAAAAGAAACTGAGAGAAAGTAGTTTCAGGCCACAGCAACGCAATCGTGATGCACTAAGGCGCTCTTGGCGCTGAAGAGAAGCACTAAATGCCCAAGGGAAAATCCCAAAAGAGGGCCAAAAAGGTTTGAAGTTCTTTTTTGTTGTCAGGTCGCGTTACCGAAATGATTTTGTAGCATGATGCCATCGGGGCCAATTTGAGATTTTGCGCACGAGGTCAGTCCCCACGCAGAACAAATATTTTTCAAAAAAAGGCATGGTGCCTAGTCTGGCAAGGCCTACTAGATGACGAGGGACAGTCCGTTGTCAGGCATCGCAGGACTTTATTAACCGCTTCGTTTCTGATTGCACACGTGGCCATTTGATTTCACCGAGAATCCGGTCAGTTGTCCGGGATATTCCTTGATGGCCTACGATAATTCCTTCGTGTGTGATTTCGGAACATTCTCATTCAACTGTCTAGGTAAAACAAGCTGTTCCAACCCCTTTCCGCATAGCCACTTGTGACTCTGATAGAAAACTTCGTCGGAGAAGTAATAATGAGTCTCGTGATTATTTACCGCAGTTGCCTTACCGACATTCTCACAGCAACGTCGTAGAGCCTCGTCATTCATGCGCAATTACATGAGTCGCTTTATCTATAACTGCGGCTGAGGCTTTTATTACCGGCAGATTGGCAATGTGGCTTGCTGGAGTTCCCTGTGCTGCTGCAGCGCCATAACCATGAATGTCCTTTTGGTCTTCTGCTTGGCAGGGCAGCAAGCTCCAGTCTTCTTTTGACGTCTTCCTATTTGTGGACGGAAGTTGAGGGCAGTTCCCCACCAGTTGCAGAAAAACGCTGGGGCTCCTCCGCCGCAGTGTCTGCCGATGAAATGGCCGCGTTGTCTACGCCTTTTGCAGTGTTTTCGGTTTGGCCCACTCCACCATGCTATGGTGTCTGATGAGAGGCTACTTGAGTAACAGGCTGAACACCACCCCCACGTTCCCCAACACCACATCGTAAAGGCGGTTGTGCATGCAAGTAGCACTTACTATACAGGTGTTGAGCGGCATGTCTAGCAAGACTATTGCGCCCCGCAAATAATGTAAAGTTTGGTCCAATAGACATAGTGTGCTTCTTGTTCCTGTGAACATTTCCTTCGAAAAAGTCCTTGTCTTATTGCTATAGTATCACAGCCTGCATCTTTGAGCACAGTTTTGGTCTTGCCCCCGAGAAATCCTCTAACCACGGGCTAATTCCTTACACCAAGGCCAGTGGGAGTATGTGTCCATGAAGTGTTCACCACTCGAATAGTCCCCTTTCTTGAAGCATGACGTACCCAGTTTCCGGTACCGTCCTCTGAGTAGATCCATCAGTCGACATGATAAAGGGCGATTATTTGCCTTGCATCCTAGCTGTTTCGCCAGACGAACCGGTTTTACCACTGTACCAGCCAGAACCGGCTTTATTATTTCTCGTCTGTGACCAACCACCCATTGCAGGATAGTCTGGCTTATTAAACAAGAAACATAAATGGTGCGCTTTAACTGGTCACATCTCAGTTTAGATATTGCCACTACTCTCCATCATGCCGTCTTTGTCTCTACCAAAATTAGATAGATTCTGGGCTTCCAAGAAGCGACCAGCATTCGGGGTTATTATACCTAACTTTTTGCAGTTTGTTTTTCTTTCAAAAATACTCGCAGCACAGGTTAGCATTCCTTCGTAAACTGCTCTCGAGCAGTTACGTCGCGAAGAGCATCGTACGTAACTTTATCTTCTCAAATTCTATCCAGCGGTCGAAATGACTCACTATGCGAGAGGAATATTGGACCCGTCTCCTTTTCCTTTGGTCTTGGTTTGCAAAATTCTTCGCGGTAACCTACGGTGGCATACCGACACCTGAGCAACAGAGCAGCCTTTAGCTGATCCCATCAGAGGCAGACCCGGAGTCTAGTCGCCCGAGGACCGATAAAGCCTTTTCTGTAAGGTATAAACTCGGCGATAGTGGCCATTTATTTCCTGGCCACTCTTAAGACACTCCGACTCGCTGAATGCGCTGCAAATAGGCGACGAGGTCGTGTCATGTCTCATTAGTAGGTGGTAATACCTTGTGTGGACAACAGCGTTCCAGCACAGCCCATGCAGTCACGTCGTCGCTTGTCGAACGACCACTGTATTCCGCGTTATAACTTACTGTACGCTCTTCAAACTTGAGTTTCAGCTGCAAAATGCGTTTCTCGGCTTGTAGTGACTGCTGGGCTCAATCAGACTCGTGCTGACTTTGCGGTGGACCCCACAAGGTTGTTTGCTCAAACTGCCCTGCTAGAACTGAAGAAGTCGAAATGCTGGAAGTCATGGACAAAAGGCGATGCCCACGCCGAGAGACCATTGTGGTGGTATAGGAAGAGCCCATGATTATGCGAGTGTGAGAGCCTGGTGCCAGGCTATCTCAATGGAAGCCTGTCAGAGGTAATCGCACAAGGTATTGGAAAGTCTATGCCTACAATTATGGAGCGTGTTGTAGAAAACGTTAGGGAAAGCTTTAATGTACTTAAATCCTCACAGTTAGCACAATTATTACGAACCACATCTGGTCAGCCAATAATCTCTGACATGAATGCTGGTTCACCTCTCTCTAAGGAAGATATGGAAATTGCGACCTCATCTCACACAAAGCAAGTCAGGCATGATCCAAGTTCCTCAAACAAGGTCACTACTAGCCCACAGAACTTGGATTATCAGGATACCTCAAACATAGAAATTGAAGTGAAGGCATAGAAAATGAGGTGTTCACTCCTGGAGGCTACCACTGCACGTTCAATGTGTAAATCTAAAATCTTCTCTGAAGTCAACCCGAAATGTAATAATTTGGATGAGGCTGTTGCCTCTGCGGTGCTCTAATCACCGGAAGGTTGACGAGGGCGCTACAGTGGAACTGCAGATCAATATTCGCTGCTTCTACTGATTTAGCGGCTCCCCCATTTCAAATTCCTCCAGATGCAATTTTGCTGCACGAAACTTGGTTATCCCCTGAAAAACTATTTTGTTTGCGTAATTTAAGTCCTTTCGCCTAGATCACCCGTGTTGAGGTGTGGGCGTTCGCTAAATATGGTTTCTAACATGTTTTGCCACAAGGCAAATATATCATTCCAGCTGATGTCTCCAGAAGGTTAAATTCTAGAGGTAGAAATTATCCTTTCTCTCAGTAGGCCTTTCTCATTTATTAATATATGCCTTCCTTTGAGTGTGCAGGATACACTCCCACTGGACTCAGTTCTGGCAAAATGCGGTGAAGAGATTCGCTGTAGACTTAACTCACACCACGTATCATGGGGATTCAGATCAGACCATTGTGGAAAGTGTCTGTGGGACTGGGCAACAACTATAATTCGTTTTGTAAGTATTCGGGTTCAGTTACATTTCTTCGCGGAGAGTTTAGATCTGTGCCGGATTTTACATTTTCAGGCCCAGGCCTTTTCACACCCTCATGGTAAACGGTGTAGGTTGGGACAAACTGTGATAGCTTTCCAGTCGTGCTTGAAGTGATAGGTCCGCAGTCCGCTGCGGAGGAACGAATCCACTCTTTTGAGGATTATCATACATTGAAAAAATGTTAGCTCACCACTTTTAGATCAGTTGAAAAAAACTCATCAAACGCTAATGAAATTTGTTCAAGCTTAGATATGTCGCGCAAAAAGTCAGATTTCCACTTAAAGGCATGCAAAGACACTGCTTCTACAAATAGGAGGAATGGCGATTGCTCGCGATACTACAAGCGACAGAATTACAGCTGCGTGGAAACAACTCGTGCATAGCAAGTCGGCAAAATACTGTTGCTATAAATTTATTCCTGGGACATTTAAAAGAACGGTTTCTAAGGCAAAAAATGATTATAATGTCTGTCATTTGGAATTTCTTTCAAATGCAAATACTAAGCGTGCATTGTTCCGGTGTTTAAGATCCCAAAAAATTATTCCGCGTCCCTTAGACTTGGAGGCAATAGTGTTAACCACAGGTGATAAAGCTGAATCTCGAGATTTAATAGTGAGAGGGTTGGAGACCCGATTCGCCACCTGTCTTCTCTCTGCTCCTTAGACATTTCTTTGTCAGATTTGTCCTTAGATTTCTTTGTCAGATTTGTCCCCAAGCTGTTTCATGTCTACCAGCTGCAGCCCCAGGACTATATGGTCTCGCTACTAAGATGATAAAATTCTCTTTGACGCCACTCCTAATGTCTTGTTAGATGCCGTAAATTACTCTATAACGTATGCATGGATCCCTCGTGCGTGGAGAATCGTGAAGGTGATTCCCCTGTTGAAAGACTGAACGAAGGAATACGTTCTAGACAATATTCAGCCTATTTTTCTAACATCAAAACTTGTAAGATTAGTAGATAAATTATTAAAAGCACATATGATTAAATTTATGACACGAGACATATTGAGCCCGTGCCAAATTGTATTTAGACCAGATGTGTCAATTTGGTGCGCACACGCTGACCTAGAAAGCCGAATTCAGTTGGCTTGTTACTAAAAACAGTTGGCAGCTCTAGTTACACTAAACATTTCTAAAGCATACAATAATGTAGAATACCCTATAATAATAAAGAACATGCAGGATAGCGGATTACCTGAGTACTTAGCAACGCACACTGCTGAGTCCTCTCAGGGCAGGGAGCTGTAGAGTGCAAGAAAGCGGAATTTCATCGGGAAAATCCAGACAAACGCGCGGGATTACACAAGAACCAGTTTCCTCCCGCTACTGTTTACCATCTTACGGAGCTCCATTGCTTGCCATCAGAATGTAAGCACGTACAGTACGTTTACGCTGATAATGTAGCGTTTTTTTGCTTGGGCAAATGATACTAGGTAAGAGTGCCTATAAAATACTTTGCGAGCTAGAAGCATGGCTGGACAGTTTTTGCTTGCCCCTTCATATAATTAAGAGCGCTGTTCTTGTATTTCCTCCACAAGACCTAGTTATTAAATCCCTTTTATACCGCCAATCTACTACGCGACATGTGCAAAAAGTCTGCTACCTCGGAAATAATTATTATGGAAATCTTAACTGGTATCATCATATTGAACATATAACTTCTAAAGCATCCCGTATGATGGGAATATTGAGGAGGATAAGCTATACGCGAGGGAGTATGCACTCATAATTGTATAACGCATGTATAACCGACCTGTACTAGAGTTCGGCTGTGAGTTATTCCCCGCAGCCTCTGCTTATGAGCTACGTCCACTAGTTTTGCTTGAACAGGAAGCGCTCCGCTTATGTCTGGGGCGACCAAGATTTGTAGAAACACTGTGCTCTACAAGTAAACACGACTATTTTGAAAGGAGATTTCAAATGCCATCGTTCAAACATTCACAAGGCTCTATGAATCTTCACTAAAAAGGTCCCAGGTGACCTTTATTAATCAACCAGACGAATTTTTCAGTCTCATGACTTCGGTTTCACACACCACATGTAATTATACCACAAATGTTGTTGAGTCTGTTAACTGTACATGAAATGATGTAGTCACAGTGAACAGTATCTCCAATTCATTAGGTATTGCTTATCATGACATATACCCCGACAATGCATAGCAGCTTCCATCGCATATTCTTAAAGGCTTACTGCGGGATCACTTGAACCAGCTCCACACATACGTATCAATAGGAGCAGAAGCTTTGCAGAGTAACGAAAAGGCCGGAAATTGAATTTTTTATCGTCATTGAATTGGTCTTTTTTCTTCGAATCACAGATTTCACTCCAACATTTCTAGCGGAATTACTTGCTGTTGTCCTAGCTTAACCTAAGCTATAAGCTTCCAGGACAACCGCGGTAATAATCACACATTCTGTATAGTTGTGCACCTCACTCACTGCTTCAGGCGAGTCGCATATATTAAATAGTGTCCACTCACTGACTCTAAGTCCTTTGCGGAGTTTACGATTAATATGTGCACCCGGAGACAAAGGCATATTTATGACTGAAGTGGCAGACAGCTTGGCAAAGGCTTCCAATAAAGGCTCTGTGTTTATCTTTCTTCCAACGACAGGTTTTATCACGTACGTCATGTTTAAAAGATACATCCTTGTGACATCAAAATCACATCTAAAGTCACCCTTGCAACTGTAACAATTACAATTCTCTTGGAACAGAAAATTTTGCAAAATCAGACAAACGGAAGGGATATTAACGAGGCTGCGATATCGAGTCCCACCCCTCAATTTGACGGCCGGCGTTTCTCCTCCCTGAGAAAGAAAAGAACATTAAGAATTACAGGGTGACAGCTCGGCCTGCCATGGAACACTCCGGTACTACTGCGTTTCTGAGCGTCTGTGCTTGGGCACAGACGCAATGTATGTATCGAAAAATTCATTATTGAATCAAACCGATCTGATTGTTCACCGCACTATTCATTCTTCTCTTACTCCCTCAGCTATAAGAATATAAACCTTTTTTATAGATATTGAATGACTGTCTGCTGAATCGTCTTGGACTTTACTCGTTTTAAAATATTAATCCAAAGTATAGAATTCTAAGTGTATTACTTTTAATAACACACGTGCGAAATTTGCCTGACTCTTAGCCAATCCCCAAGCTTGCGTATGCGCCAAAGATATAAAGGTCTTCGTCATCATCAGCATTTCTATAACCGCTTTGCTATATCTTTCTTTCACATAGGTTCCATGATGTTTCTTGGATCGGCATAATGTTTGTCCTTTTTTTACTTAGTCTTCACATGCATAATAATATCATATTAGTTACCATTCCTCAGGCATAATAATGACGTAGTAATCTCTATATAAATAACGAGGTAACTTGATTGGAAAATGAGAATTTTTTCGGGGGATTACCCCAGGTGACATTATAAGATAGCAGGAACACGTGCCATGTTCACAGGTAACTATAAGCTCGGCTTACAAATTTTTGTCCTAGTTGGTTCAAGCAAGCGATACGTCAAGGTGATAACAAGAAATCGTATTTGCCACTATGTAGGAAACAAGCGACAAAGGCGGAAGGGGGAAAGCAAGTGCGAAGGGATTGTAAAGTTAATGTTAGTACATCATGAATAAAACATTCAAAGCTAATTTCGGGTGGATTAATGGGAACGAGATTGTCCACATGTCATCTATAATCTTAAAAAATCTTGTCGATATAGCCACCCTGCAATCGCTCCAGCAATACATCTAAACCTCTCGCGTTAGTTCAGAAGCGCATGCAATGTTATTGTAGTTTCTCTGACAACTTAGGCACTGTGATTAGCATAACATGAATACTCTCTAAGGTCAGTCTCTTTCACTTTAACACGATTTTCTTCCTGCTAGTAACAGCGCAAAATGTAGACAAGGGACGAGACAAGAAGACACCACAAGCGCTGCGGTGTCTTCTTGTCTCGTCCCTTGTCTACATTTTGCGCTGTTACTAGCAGGATGGAAAACCAACAAGCAGCGCTTGTGGTGTCTTCTTGTCTCGTCCCTTGTCTACATTTTGCGCTGTTACTAGCAGGATGGAAAACCAACAAGCCCAAGCTGCTATTCTAACGATTTTCTTGTTTAGCAGGAAGCGATGTTGGGCAAGTTGGCTTATTATATTTGGAAAGATTGGATGATTGTATTGGAAAGGTTTTATTGTTGTTTCATTTGGTACGCCTATGTGTTCGATCTTCTGATCCGTTCCTATCGCGCTCCATTGGGTACGCTAGCTTCTCAAAGAACGCTAAAACGTCGATTTTGAGTTTTCACTAGCGAACGGTCTATTTAAACCTGGAATAACCGTTGCCGTCAGCAAACGCTTCAGCGCACGTCCTTGGAGAAGGAACTGCAGAGACAAAAGTTTTGTGCTGTATGTTTTCGATGATGTTGGTATTGAGGTCGGGGGAAAAAGCGAATCTGGTAGTAAAAATAAACTGACAAATGGCGACAGGGGGAAACGGTTGCTTCGGATTCATTGTAAACAGATGTAGGTTTTCTAACGAAATGGTGCCGGGAGCGTGTTTTTTTTTCCAACACATTTCCTCCGCGCCGGTCACCCTTATTTACCGGAAATCTTACATGCGTTAGCAGGTTTTGCATTTTGTCTCGATGGATGGAAGTTTGAGGGAATACTGGATGTTGACTTTAGATGTTTCGAAACTTGCCGACGTCTGTGAAATATAGTAAGAGGGAAAAGAACCATCGACAGAAATCTTTCATTTCCTCGCCAGAAGGTCGGTATTCTTGGTATGAAAACTAAACAGGGCGCAAAAATTGACCCGGTTCTCTGTAAGGACAAGATGAAACCTTTTATTTCGCACAGATAATTAGGCAGGAAGTCTAGGCTCTTGTTGCAATTGTATCACGGTCCTGTAGTGCAAATGTTTCTCAAAGCATGCGCTTTAGTAGAAAAGTTAGGTGTCTCAATTATTCACAGGCCTCCCTGTTTATCTTTTTACTACTACCGATTAACAAGTGTCAAGTGTATCGCCGGATGCAGGACGCGCCTGCCTGTTATATCAGACCATTCTCTATCGTTGTGGCCGATTCTACCTGCGTTCAATGTTGTCGCCGAACCTCGCGTAATCAGGTTGTATGCGCGACGCGAATAGTGTTGTACTTTCTGCGAGCACATTACGCTGGAGCTTCCGGCGAGTCATGTGTCAACGGTGTATGCGTCTGACCCGCAGATCAGATTTTCGACGATCGATGCATGTACCTGTTACACTAGGCCATGGCAGCGTCGTGACTTTGGCGTTGTGCTTCTAAGCCCAAAGGCGTGCGATTAACTCCCGCTAGTCGGGGCCGCATTTCGATGGAGGCGAAATTGAAAAGCACCCATGTACCGTGCACTGGGTCGGCGTTAAAGAGCCCCAGTTTGTCAATATTAATCCGCAGTCCCCCATTACGGCCTCCATTATAACCAGGTCGTGTTCTGGCACGTAAAACCCCTGAATTCAATTCCATTCGTCATTATCGTTCAACCCGAGCTTAACTTGTTTTTGTTTTTTTGTGGGGCACTGTAGCGCCCAATAAAAAGTTAGTTTTGCGAGTTGCCGTTGTGTCACAGTCTGATGCTTCACCATCATGAGAATGTGGCAATATCATTAGTCACGGCGGCCGGAAGACACTGTTATTACAGTGGAGATATTTCCGATTTCTGCGCACTTGGTCGTCGCAGTAGCTCAATCGCTATTGTAGTGCGCGGCTTAGTTCCACGTCGAAAGTTTGATACCAGCCGAATTTCGATCAGGGCGAAATGCAAAAAAAGAAAGAAAACGTTCGTGCACTGTGCATTCTTTGCATGACAATGGACCCTGGTCACTGATAATCACTTAGGACTACTACAATTGTGCATTCCTCGTATGTTACGGTGGAGTCCTTGGGTGTTAAAGCCAAATTGTTATTAAATTACGCATATGAGCGAGGTTGCTGTGTTGAAGAGTGGTATTCAAGAGTTTCCCGTCCACTTCAGTTTCGGCGTGCTTTTCAGCGGATGATCAAAATAAAGAATGAAACTGCGCAAATGAAGCATATACATCACCATGATAGAACGAATATGCCAACTAACGCAGCATTGCCATTTGTTAAGCGTGTTGGTAAACTGAAAGCATATTTAGCGCCAGCAAACAAGGATGGGTCGGAAACCACACCACAATACCACAATGGGCTAATTTAAACAACTTGATTTTCAGGAAATACATTTATCTAACCCATACATACTGGCGCCACCACACGGTTAAGATTTGGATGAGGTGGCGCCACTGTGCATGGGTTATATAAGTGTATTTCCTGAAAATCAAGTTGTTTAAATTAGCCCTTTGTGGTATTGTGGTGTCGTCTCCCTCCTGTCCTTGTTTGCTGGCGCTAAATATGCTTTTATTCCAACTAACGCAATAACCAAAATATCTGTTTAAAATGGACTGGTCTTGTTTTTCAAGGTTCAGAGACAAGGTCGGCATTATAGACTAACCAAAGACTGCGAGAACAATAGCGTATAAGAAGTTGTCTATTCAACCTAGCTGTCAAGCTCAATTTTCCTGCATCACAAATTACTTCACAATTCTGTTTGTTTGTTCGCTCTGTTCTTAATAAGTCTCTACACACGATCTTGCGGAAAGTTTACCGTGGCTTCTTTAACAGGCTATCAAAGCATACCACGTATTCAATGAATAATACCGAAATTACCATAACGAAATTAAAGAAATGAAATGAATAAGTGCGAAGTGAGAAAGCTGATAAGTGTATTATCTTCGAAGCGTGCTGGCTACGAATCGGTTTGAAAAAATGTATAATATTTACAAGATCAATTTATTTCTTTTCAAAGCTCCTAGAGTTTTTCATAAGGTTTCTTAGCAGACACCCATTATGCGAACCTCAAAATATTTTAATGCCTTGATTTGCTTTTCTTTTCCTTTGCAGTGTGTCTTTAACATGTAGGGTATGTCAGTCTCTAAGTTCGCACATATTAATCACAGGTAATGCCTTGGATCCAGCCTTTTGCGATGCAACACAAGAATCTTATAGGCATGATAATTGTCCGTCCATTATGAAGTGCTGGGAAACAAAGGTAAATACGATTCTATAGCTGGAGATACTAAATGTCAAATCGAACCAAGCTGCACCCGTTCATGGAATACAGGTGCTCCCACAGACGACGTGGTTTATGTTAACAGGAGTAGACGTGCATTGTGAGGCGCAGCACATTTGTTTCTAGCAATAACAAATATGACCTTTTGCAGGTTGTTTTCGTATCCCGGTATAACTGAAGTAAAGCGAATTGTATACTCTGTGGGACATTCCGCCTTGGTTGACAATTTTCGCTCCTTCAGGTGTGTCACAACGTTTCTTACAGACTCCCTGTGGAGGCAGTCGCGTAACTAATGCTCGTCGCGTAAGCGTTTCAAGATATGGGTATAGTTGTGAATTACTAACGCCTTCTGTTGCCGTGGTTCTGAATGCCCCTTCAGTTACAAGCATGATACAGGGCGCTTAAAACAGCACATTGAGGATTGGTCATAAATTTAAGCACTGCCCTAAATAAAACAAAGAAAACCAGAAGTCCGATAGGGAATCGTCTCTCGCACATAATAAGCTTTACGGATATCATCATTGCGGGGCTCATTGACATACTAAAGTCGTTTTTTCGGGGACGTAAGTATGATTTCTTGTGTCAGAGATGTACTCTACAGTGTTCATATGCAAAAACCATCCCTCAAGACTGCAAGTCTCGTGCATATATGGTTCGGAAAGGAGGACTTTAACGCTATGCTAGGAAATATGTCTTTCAAGTTTTACACACCAACGAATTCCACATGAAATATTCTTTAAAAAAATGCTTGTTCTTGCACACAGCGGTGTTTCCAATGACGGCACGAATGAAGGCTGAAGATAAAGAGCTAGCAAGATTTCAGCATTCCTTGTATCTCACGTCAGAAGAGGCCTCCTGTCTGTGCCTTAAACAGGGGGAAAATTCAGGAGTTTCCACATTCAAGACATACTTCGAACGCGAATCATGAAATTATGCAGAAAAGGAACAAACTTAACGACAACAAGCGTTTAGGCGGAAACCAATATAAACCTGTTGCTCAAGCATCATATGATATAAGGCACTTGTGTCCCGTGAAGTAAGAGTATATTTCAAGTGCCCCTTGTGGAATACTTTCTTACCCTGCCGCAGGCCTTGTTGAGCAACAACTTCGTGCTTGCTTAAGAGGTACTTTGGCAAGCACGAAAACGCCAAGCACAAAATAAATTCAAATTCAGAATTGGCACTAAAATACAAAACGCGAAGGTGCTGTCTGCACGCATTCACCCCATTACCTTTTTTTGATTTTTTTTTGTGCCAGAAACTCCGCTGCGTGATGTTGCAAGCGTAGCTTGAGAAATGGTGGACCTTAGACGCTTTTGTCGAGCCATTTATCTTGGCTTACTCACCGTAGCAACTCTATTTCTCCTTTATAAGAGTAACATGATGATCATGTCAGAAGGATAGGCAGAAAGCTCTTGCGTCATTCTATGGTGCGTCGATTATTCGAAAGAAAATGAAGCCAAATCGAGGGGCTTAGGCTGAGGCATTTCCGTAGGTAGCTTCCCCATGCATGAAACATTCGAGGCCGAGATACCGTTGCTGATATGTGTTGACCAATGACTTTTTTCAGAGGGACTTAGAGCATCTGTGCTAGCTATTAACAATCATTGAGTGCATAACACGATATGCAGGACTTTCTTTCAGGTATCAATCGTCACTTACAGCGCATGCATAGACGAGGGACAAAAAAAGGGCGACGAAGACAAGCGCTGACTTCCAACTGATTTTTATTTTGAGAAAAAAACATATATATACTGTGACACCAAGACAAAAGTGCCCCCTACAAAGCATCAACCCGGAATGAGTGTGCGTTCAAAATTCATGACCTAACATGAACGAGAGCGTGTGTGTGACCTCAGAAAAAAACAGCTCTTTGTCTGTTAATGCAATTGATGGCTTGCTAACTGAGTCACCATAGGCACTCGCTGCAGCTTCAATGAATATTCTGGTGCGTTCATTAGAATGCCAAGCTAAGATAGTGGTTTCTTCAAAAAGCGGAATACAGCCGCATTGTGCGCAACGAACACCTTGAAACCCTTCCCGCCCTTTGCGCACTTTATTGAGGTGTTTTCTAACCTAACGTGAAGACATCTAGCTATCTGCCCTACATAAGAACGACCGCATTTCAGAGGTATCTTATGCACAACACCTTTCGAACAAACTGTATAATTTTTTCTATGATAATTGTTGCGAATCCTACGTTCCTTAGAAACCGGATGGGTTCTGACACAAAGCTGGGCAAGTTTTTTTGGAGCAGGGAATACAACGTCGATACCTGTTCTTTGTCCTGTGTTTAAGTTTGTGGGAGATTCGACTAATGTACGGGATAACAGCTGTTTTGTTTCTTCGATCATGTACCTGAGGCTCAAAGCTGTGAGCATCGGTGCTAAACTTACTACGCAAGTTCTCCGTTGAACGTGTTTAGACAACACTGTGCTCTTGAAGCCACTGTAATGCCAATCTTTGGGCTTATTTTACCTTCGAGGGCTGGTAATATCAACGCTTAGATATTATTGAAATCTAACGGCTTTAATGACGACTGGTCCATTATAATCACTGGGCAGCCAGATGCCATGATAGAACGCTCCTGTACAATTTGGATAAATGAGGTACCTTAACATCAAGTAACTATAAACAAAAAGATGTTTTAGCACTCCTCTGCTATCAAAATCGTATTAACGTGGCTGGGAAATGAACCCTACGACTTTGTCCTCATTATCAGAACGCCATGGCTACACAGCAGCCGCAACAGACTCACGATCGTTGAACATGGCCTAAATCCAGAAAACGCCAAGCTCTTTATTGTCTTGTCGCTTCTACGAAAGGCTTTTACCGTACCTGATACTTTTAAAGTTTACGTAAGAGCTAAAGTCACAGTTGGTCTGTTACGCACAAAAACAAACAAAGGATGAAGAAAAAAATGTTGGACGGCGATTCCACATCAAGTTGGAGTCGATGAGGGACAAAGTATTCATGAGGAGGTTGGGGGGGGGAGCGATTGAGGTACGGAATCACGGCTCACGGGAAGAGTGTCGTAGGGGAGCGTCAGACTTAACATTTTTGAACTGCTCTATTTTACGAACCAGCAACATTTTTAGACTGCACTTTGTTTTTTAGAGCACTCGCTTTTTTATGCATGATGACATGTTAATTAAATTTAAATAATTGCCGGGCTTTTACATGCCAGAGAGAGAGAAGTCATAACGGAAAGACAGGTTGATTAACCAGGCTGAGCCTGGAAGGCTACCCTGCACTGGGAAGAGGAAAGGAGACTGAAAGAGAAGAAAGAAGTTTACAGTTTGCAGTGTTACACGCACAAGCCTTCATCCCTGAGTCAGTCACAGGCAGTCATACAGGCCAGTGCATTTCAAGAAACGCATCAGCGCATATGTGGCCTTGCACATAGTAGAAACACGAGGCACAGGCCCAAGGTCATCTCTTCTTTGAAAGGCCGGTCATCTAAGCGTCCCAAAGCTATCCAAGGGGCACTCCTTTCATATTCGTATGTCGGGCAGTCACAAAGGAGGTGTTTGGTTTCTTTCTTCGGCACATCTGCTGCAATTGGGACTGTCCGCCATTCCAATTAGTACGCGTTTGTGAAAGAAACTCCTACTCGCAAGCGGCATGCTAGTGTTTCTTTCAGTCGGTTATAACAAGGGGGAAGTTGTAACGTCATATGCGGGTCCATGGCATATACGCGACGGTTGGTGAAGGCGGGTGTGTTCTATATTCTTAGAGTGATAATATGGGCAGGACCGCTTAGGTGCCACGCTGCATCCGTTCTCGACAATGATATCTAGTTGCTTTCGCGCTCATCATGTGCTCTTTCATTGTCAATAACGGTGAAAAGGTAGATGAAACCCGGGACACTACGCCGGCTAAAGTAAACTTAAAAAAAAAGACGTTTCGGCGGCTACACGGGAGCCTTGTTGACAGCCTGCATTGTTCAACGTCTCCTTTTCTTTTAAATTTACTTTGCCTACCTTTTAACCATGTTCGATCCCGACCCAGCCTGGCTTTCGTCAAACACTAAACTTCGCCAGTAATGTTGCAGGGCCCAGGCAGCCACTGAAGTATAATGTAGTGCCTTCGGTCTGCCGCTTCAATGTAATGTAACTGTATCTCTGCTACCAATTGTTCCTTTTATGTACAGCGCAGAGCTGGTAGGAGTGATTGCGGGGCTGCCTTTTTGTCACAGGAAATAGCCCACTGATTCGGTGACTGTGGTTGCGCATATAGCACTGCACTACGGAGGGCGGAAAGTTCAGACCCTGTAGACGTTGTGACGTGTCTCTTCTTCAACTACTCGCAGATTGACATCGACGGAATGACCACCGCACCAGTAGAGGTGCTTAGAGTTGAAGAGCCACCCGTATAAATCTTAGCTCAACTGCGGTATGAACGGCGCTATAGATGAAGAACGGCTTAATTCAGGGCACAAGTTGGGAAGCCAGACTTCTTTCCGACTCGTGGAATGGGAAGCCGCACATGTGGTAGCCGGAGACACCACAGAGGACGAGGTGATCTTGCTGCAGACATGAAATCGGATGGAAGAAAGGATGTTTACAATGCTTCATTTCCCGAAGAAGTTGCATTCGGTTAGCTTTAGGCATTGTAGGAAATAAAATGGCGAAGATGATTTCTAAGGGTGTCTGTGGTGATATACGTACTGATGGGATGTTCACTGGCGATGGCATTTGCTGTGGCTGTTGAAGTGCATCGCGGTAGACCAAGACATGCTTTAAGCGATTGAGCTTGCATGCTCTCGAACACTCCAGGATTTGTCCTGCGGGTGCTTGCCAGCACAGAGGTGCTGTCACGCAAGAATTTCATGAAGAGCGCTTTGTACAGTTGAAACATAGAACACAAAGACTGTCTCCATGCTTTTCCAGCATTGGCTTTGAAAAGGACGACTGATCGAGAGGAGTCGCTTCCTTAGCATAGATGGGAGCTGCAGGAAAGATCGAGGTCGAAAATAACCGCTAAAGATATATAAGTTCTTTTCTGCAACATAGATGCAGATGTCATCTGCGTAAAGTGACAGGCTGACGGACTGTAACAGGGTCTCGGCCAGCTCAATAAGAGCCAGGTTGAATAAAACTGAGCTCAAAAGGCCGCACTGCGGAACTCCACGGCTTGTGCAGTGGTCGGTAGGCCGGCCATCCTCGGTGAATACAAAGAAGATCATTTGGAACAGGTAGCTCTGAATCAGCCGAAACGTGCAGCCTCCAATTGTAGTAGCCACGAGCTCGTCAAGAATGCCTTCGTAAGAAACCGTATCATAAGCGCCCCTCACATCTAAAGATAGCATTACGGAGATCCATTTGGATAGTTTTTCCAGTTGAATCGAAGACACAACATCAGTGACGTTTTCGACCTACGAAGGGCCATGTCGAAAAGCTGTCATCGCGTCTGGATATTGTAATTATAAAGAAACCGCTCGAGACGCGTGAGTATCATCCTTTCCATCAGCTTGTCAACACAGCTGGAGAGAGCAATAGCTCAATAGGATGTGATTTCAAGAAGAGACTTTCCTTGTATAAAGATTGGAACAAGGCCGCTACGCATTTACTCAGAAGGAAAAACTCTGTCGATTCATGAGACGCTGAGATGGCGCAGCAGGATATCCTGTGCTTCGTGGTCAAATTGGCGGAGAGCGTACATCATGCTGTCGAGTTCGGGCGATGGGGAACGCCTGCAAATGGCTATAGCAACAGCCCCCAGTTCTTCAACGAAGAAAGGTTCGACCATCACTGAAACTTGCATAAAGGGAACTTCGTACAACTCAATATGGCCAAATGGCTCTCAGTCACCTGCAATCGCTTCAGAGAAGTCTTCTCAAAGACTCAATTCTTGACAACCTTGGTGGAGAGCCAGTGCTTCAAAGGGATGACGTTACTGAGGCGAAGAGCGAAGGCCCTGGAGAGTTCGTTATATGCGAGAGAGAGCTTTGCGTGGGTTTAACGAGCTACAGAATGATTGTCATCGTTCGTTGTGTAATTTATCCATGCGACGACACGTTTTCTTCTGCGTGCGCCTGGCCTTCCTAAGGTCTAGAATGGACTTTGTGCCTCTATATTTGCTCTCGGCACAGCGACGTACTGCTAAAAGCCTTTCTAATTCAATGTCAAGGTCCGTGCGAGTAGTGCTAGCTGCAAAGCAGCGAAAATCTAGGCAGCGTTTATTAAGCCATTATTGAAATCGCTATTATTTTTGTTATTAAATGTTTGTGCAAGCCGTCCCAGGTCTTCCGTGCCCGACTAAATTACTCCTCAGAATTTGGACCATGCCCGCCCATAAACAAATGTAACGAAACGTAACATCGACAATGCATGCCTTTTATATTAACTGTTTTCAGGCCATTAAAAGTTTAAACTTCAAAACAAAAGCAGTGCGCAAGAGAGAAAGTGATGTAAGTATACTAGCGCGGCCCTTTACGGGCATGCTTCTTCAACAGTGCAACGGACAAGGATGACACGAGTGCACATAGACAGCGCTGATGTACACGTGTCTCTCGTCCTTGTCCTTTGCGCTGTTGAAACAGACTGTCACACCAACTTGCCCAAGCTTCAACAGTGTCTTTACGGGCAGTCTGGTAGGGCGTGTGCGATGTCATTACAGTCCCTACACGGCATGCTAGAGCTTCCAAGAGTGCCATAAATACTGACGCAGTGACGTATGTCGCGTCCACGTTAGTCGTACTCGCGTGTAGTTAAAATATCATCCAAAAATTTCAAACGAGCCGCTAAACCTTGCTATCGCGGTCAGTGATTCACCATTCGGACGAAACTGCGAACTGTTTTATCCGGGCATGGCCTTTAAAATTTTTTCTAATGTAGGCAAGAAAGGCTACTTTCTCTCAGTAACAACGATCTGGCTTTCTTATGTGTTGCTTCTTGTTTAGCAGTTAGGGGTATCCTAAGTTTGTTTGTATAGTCGCGATGTCTCAGGTCGCCTACAGCGGTCGGGATAATCTTTATCTTCCTATTTTTACATTACTGATCAAAATGCTAAGTTCCCCTTTACTCTGTCTGGTTTCGTTCTTTGTTAGCGAATAAGGAACCCTAATGTTACAGGAATATCTCTTTGGACAGCTGATGACTGCTCGCCAAAAACAGAGTCATAAAAATCAAATGATTACATCAATCAAACGTAATCAAGAGCGAATCATTCCAGCCAAACTGCACCGTGGACATTAGCGGCGCCCCACGCACAAAAAACACGGTCAGTGAAAAATCACATAGATGCAACTGCAGCGAGCAGAGCACTGCATGAACATGAAATCGCAGAATTCAGGCAGACATACACATTACAGTAATACGTGCTTCGTAAATTGCTCGGATACGTAAGCTATTATGCGCAGTGCCGACTTATGCCATAGTTACGCATTTACTTTCCCGCGCGCACTTCTAAATTGCTTTGGCCCTACTACTGCTTGCATCCTACGCATTGACTGCGGGAACATACAGACATCCTCGTATGTAAGTGAAGTAGTACGAGCAGTCGCAAGAAGAGAAAACTAAGCATCCATGTGGAAGTGCAACGTGAAGCTCATAAAGCTGCCGTCGGTAGACGTGACCCCTTTCCCGTCTGTTTCTAGAATTCATTGGATCGTACGTAGGACATGAGCAGGCCTATTTATATGGCTGTCATGGTTTGTCGAGCCCGGTTTTCTTTCATAAACAAACGAAGCACGTTCTGGTCATTCATCTATTTGGGTTTTGTCGGCGTAATCAGAGCGCATGGAAACACGCTCTAGAAATATGTTCTCGACTCGTTTCGCGTCTTTAAACGCCATGGCGAAAATAGGTTCACAAGCGAGTTAGACTGTTCAATGCACTGGAATAAGTGACAGGATTTCATTTGCTTCGCGAGAGGAGATTGGTATTTCCGTCATTCCGAAAAACGTGCGCTATAGTTTCCTGCTAATTTGCTCTCCATTTATGCTGAATGCCGATGATCCGCGTCTATATCTTTATCATCGTCATCATCATCAGCCTGGTTCCCATATTCCCAAGACCTGGTTCCCATGATCCCAAGACCTTTCCCATATTTCTCCAACAACCCCGGTCATGTACTAATTGTGGCCATGCCGTCCCTGCAAACTTCTTAATCTCATCCGCCCAGCTGACTTTCTGCCGCCCCCTGCTACGCTTCCCTTCCCTTGGAATCCAGTCCGTAACCTATATCTAAGCTATATCTTATCGCAATATCTATATCTATATATCTATACATATATCTATCTATATATATAGCTATATCTATATCGTAAGCTATATCTTTATAGGATCTTAGAATTCTGGCGGTGCTTAGCGAAAAAAAAAGTAATAGACAATAACTTAGAAAGTTGCTCCGTCCGTGAGTCGATTTCTGCGAAGCACATATTCCCGAAACTTCTCCTTTGAAGTTCGGCGCTTGGAAAAAGTATGAAATATAAGGGCAATGATTCGTGTTTTCTTTTTTTTTTCAGAACGTAATGTATAAGCGCAGCTAGCTCCAAACAAATATCGCGTCGCTATTCAAGGCAATAAGTCAAACAAAAGCAATCTACAGTGGCTGTTTTAGCACACCTTCAACGTATACTGCGTCGACGCAGGCTTATTTATTCACATCCAGATGGGCCGCCGTGAATACTCGAATTATTTTGGCAGCTGTGGGTGCGTGTGCCATCTCGGTTTTTCAGAGAGGGTGGTGCATTGCGAAATTATTTCCCGGTTCTCTGCATCGCTTGCCACTGTGAAATTAACCTAGCTTTGCAGGTAGCACGAGGAAGGTAGAAAATATAGGCTGTTTACGTACGTTTAAATAGAGAGAGTAATAAAAAAGAAAAAGAAAAGGAGCCGTGAAAGTAAATAGCATTGACAAGCCCGGGCAGTGATGGATGAGTAGCTCGTGCGGTGTTGTTTTAGCGTAGCTTACTTCGTGTGTTTTGCTTTATTTCCCAGTCATACCAGGTTGATATATAGTTCGTTTAGCGGAACAAAGCGTAGCCTGAATTAGACAAAGAGTGCTGATCACATTAAGCATATCAACAAATATATACAAGGAAGATTAAGCCTTTGTGGAATTTACCACCTCGTACGGTGCAAGTCCTGGGAACCACAGCTTCATAATTTTGACCCATAAATGAACATTCAAGGGTTCGCGAGGGAACTGACGCTACGCTGGAGATTCTAAGATGATGCACCATCACACCCAAAAGAGAAAGTTTCCCGAGTAACATGGCTGACCACGAAACTGCCTTTTCTCCTGATCTTGGGAAACACCTAGACACGCAAAACACATATTATGCATAAAAAGAATGCTTCCGACGTCGGACGTTGTTTTAGACTTCCGGGATGTGCCCAAATTGAGGAAACAGTGTCCTGGCTACGATAGCATCTCTTTCGACCTTTCAAATGTTATGTTGATTGATCTCGACGTAGAAAAATGGATGAGTGACGCAATTGTAGCGCGTTGGACCGTTGAGCGCTCGACACACCTGAAATCGTGCGGCAACTCGCTAGACTGATTTATATGACCTATCAGTGCTACTTAAGGTGTTACTTTTACACAGCTAAGGAGTCTTGGTAGGGAATAAACTGAAAAAAAAACGCAGAGGACAACTGTAATGAAATCTTGTACCCCGTAGAAATTCTTGTTTGGAACAGGAAAGTGTCAGAGCTGCCTAAGTGCAAATTTTGTATTTGAGAAAGGAGCAGCTTGTTTACGAAAAACTAGCAAAACTATGGCAGTCTTATAACAAATCTGAGAAAACAAACTGTGGTAATATTGCTCCCTGCAAGTACCTCGGAACCTATAAACATGAGAAGCAGCATGGTTCGCAGGGAGAAGAGATGATGCAGTGCCCACGGCATGTACATCTTACAGACCGTGCCATAAGATTTGCATCAGATCCTTCAGACACTAGGTTCGCGCCCCGTCGGTTCAAGCGCTGTTTAAAGTCCTTCAAAAAGAAAACTACGCACTTAACAGGCCGGTAGCTTTGTGAAGGTGAAGGTGTGAAGCCACGGCGCTATAACGTAAAACTGTTCCAAACTTTTCTATTCCAATTATGCAACCATCCCTACGCGATTGGTTAAAAACTTTCTTGTACCACCCCCATTTCGCCTGGCTGTCACGGGACGTCATGGAAACCGCGATAGCGCCCCATATGATATAACGTGTGCACACTGATTCTGCATGATTTGACAGAACAAAAGTCGGATACTTATTTTTGATTCAACGCCTTTTCGCCATTAGCCCTCGGCTATTGGTCAAAAGCGTTCGGGCTGCACCCGCTTCACGTGCCTGTCACGCGACGTCACAAAACTGCAAAAACTCATGGCATCGAAGTGACGTGTACGCGTTAAAGATGCATTATTATGCCGATCAAAACTGAGTATTTTTGTGAATATAGCCACAGGCTGCACCGTTGCGAAAGGAATAAAAGATGGCTGCCACCGATCGCCCAGGCGCTGGCTACTCGCACCTGCCGGAAAGTACGCGTTTATTTTGGTATAATAAAGCTTTTTGCGTGGCCGCGTAACGTTTTCGAACACTTTCGGCACGTTTACGACCTCGTTCGGCCAACTCATCTTTGCTGAGGATCCATTTTAGCGTCATTCTTTATCTTCCGTTGCCAGTCGCCGCGATATTGGACCAGCCACCGCGAGTTAAATCAGGGAAAGCGGATCAATCGCAGATGCCGGCACCACCCTCTTCGTCCAATTATCAATTTTCAATGGAGTGGCTCGGCCCCATCAAATCCCTCTGCACTTGAGCGTGCTCCTCGCCTCATGTGAGCCAATTAGATAAAACATGCTGCTGAGCGTAGGCAATGTTATTCGTTTTTCAAGCAAACAAAAGTGATCTCCTATGAACGAGGAGAGCGTTTGATTGGTCTGTTCAGACAACCGTGCTAGTGAATGGCCGATGCTTGCGCCAGTGGTTACGCAAATTTGACGTCAGGAGATTGGAATAAAACACTTTGGAATAGATTAACGTTATAAGGCCCCTATTCTACTCAATTATAAAGGATTTAGCAAGAGCCAATTTACATTGTAGTAAGCCTTCAAAACGAAAGTGGCATGTCTTCACCAGAAAAATACGGGATAAAATCTGCTGACGTACATAGTTTTCTTATGCACGTTTCCGTGGTAAATGCGCAAACGCAACGTCTTCACTCTGTGGCTCTCGGCCTCAAAGCAGGTTCTACCAATGACGGACACTGATTTTCAACGACACCAATGCAGCTCTGTTGTTTCAGAATAATCATCCCAGTTGTCGCGCTTTCAAAATTCCCGCGCTTTCAGCAGTCATTTACATCATAACCAAGTAGTTATCTCGAAGTATGAAGTTGATTTGAGATGTTCGTCCACGATCACAATAAAAAGTTCGATTGCTTAAAAACCTTAACAGTTTTGGTAAAGCTTATTTGTAAGCTGGTTAACCAAACTGTGGACAAACGGCGTTGAATATTTAAAGTACCGTATTGAAGAAGCCGCCTCCAAGAATAAATATTGGCATTTGTGAGCCGGCTTCTTTGCCATCGTATAAAAAGGAAAAGTTGGCGTTGTTGATCTGAGACATATTATTGCGCTCTGAAGCAAAGAGTTGCACGTACAGTGCCTGTGAGGTGCCGCTGCTATGTCACAGATCGCCCTGCTAATAACTCACACCTTACGTCGCCTTGCTGAATTTTGTTGCGCAGATAAAAATAACTTCACAAAGTGGTTGTAAAATCTTATTAAGCGTAATCGCACGTCAATCACGCGTAAATATAATTGCGAGAGACCACGCCTTTACACGTGTGCGCGGCACTTGACTTCATTGTTATTTCTTCTCATGCAATGATATAAAAAAAGACAAAAAAATGAAAGGTTATCTTGTGACGAGATCACTCGCATGGCAGGAAAAGTTGCAAGGTGTAGTTGGTAAATATCGGCGAATTCGCTTCCCGAAATGTGGTTCAACGAACAAGCCAACAAATTCGCCACGCAGATCTTGTCCTCAACTCCATGCGTCATAATAATGAAAGATAATAATTAATATATCCGCTTATGATCTACCTAAGGGTCAGCATTGATGCGTATTGATGCGATGGTTCCCCAGGGCATTAAGTGTGGACCTGCAAAAATAAAAGGAGCGCTTCGGGTTTTCCTGACGACCGCATCATAGATGATTAGTTGCAAAAAATAAGATAGGTTACGCATCACGTGGACGTACCATTCAGACCACGATATGAACATTGTTTGATTTAATAGTATTTTTCTCCTTAATAAATCAAGTATCCAAGGAAAGAAACAATCACGCTGGAACTATGCGTCTATATTACCATTACCATTGCCTGCATACAGTGTAATTTCAAATTACTCGCGAAAAGCTTCTTCCTGGGTATATATGTATTGTTTCGTTTTTGTTGATTGTTTTTGCATTTCGTGTAAACGCAGTTGTTTTTTCAATAACAAATAGCGCAATAAAAGGAGAGCTCTCATCTGCGATGGCGAGGCAGTCGCGATGTCACAACTAGGTATCCAGCCATTTTTCTCAGATAAGAAATGCGTACATGACTTTGCAGATGGCACCCCCAACTTCTGCGGAACTCATTACCGGCCACTCACTGAGTACTGCGCCATCGAAAGTGCGTCGTTTGTGAGAGAATGCATTAGCACTCTGCTAGGATCTGTTTTTAAACGACGGCAGCAACAGAAAATGATGTAAAGCTAGGCCCTGTGTGAACATACAAGCATGAGCAGAACCATGAAGACGCCAGAAGCTGAGGTCAGGTACTTAAGTTCTCGAGAAGGCTAATCGCCCAGTCAGTGTCATTAAAGCTCGATCAGTTGAAGCATCTTTTTTTTCTAAATTTGTTCCATGATATCCTCAAGGGGTTGAAGGTTTTCGCAATTTGAGATTCCAGGCGAAGTCCTTGTCTTAATCGAGGCCAGACATGTTCTCGCGCTACTGATGCCGAAAATTGTTTCATATAGTAACTGGTTTTACAGAACCGCGTTCTTGTACAGTTCTGGAAGTACCACCCAAATCCTCGGGGTAATTTAAAGGCCATTAGCGCTTAAAGCTCCTCGGACTCAAGTTCATATTTTCATCTTATAAATAATTGCTTTTTCTTTCGTGAATAACCCATAGCTCGCTTGATGTTTTGTTTTACCGAAATGACGCTGTAATGATGCCATTTGGTGCATTTGTTCTCGCCTTTACAGTGGCATTAACATTATGCTGCGTTGAGAACATCATCATTAAATGGTAAAACTCAATATACTATTTTGGAGCCACCGAATAAATGTTCCGTAGTACTAATATATTCCTAGAGGCAACATAAGAAAAAGATAAGCAACTTCCTTATCTCCCTATTCTGGCAACATTTTTGTGCCACTGCTGTGGAGAAATTAAAAGAGCACGAGTGTCCGCGCTGATGCTTGCTGTTTCGTCTCCGGATTGCCAGCTATTATAGGTTTGTAAATTTAGCATTCATTTCAATGGAGTGACCTTGCCCAGGGTTTTGAATCTTAAAGTTTTCTGGTACGCTGTGGCTTCAGATACGTTCGGTTCAGATTGAGCTTCGGGGCGAGAATATAACAGCTCGTATCGGTTTGAACCGATTATTAATGGTGCATAACGGTGTGAAATTCATGTGGTACCCACATCAGAATTTCGTCTTTTCACTGTTTCACCTCTTAACTGTAAAATAAACAGTGACAAGCCTCAGAGTGCCGTACATAATTTCTTGTATTAGCTTTTTTACTGGCAGTTCCGGCTTCGCATCTACTGTGTCGTGATGTCTCGACACATGATGTGGCCATATGATACCAGGACATTACGACGTTGCTAGACTTATCCGGGTCCATTCAGTCTTGGGAGTACAGTGGGAGCAATGTTCTGCTCCCACGGGACCACATATGGTGTCGTTACATCGCAACACAGTATACTCCTTGGAAAGGAGGCCGAAACTGGCCATACAAGAGCTTTTAAAATTTGCAGGCCTGCCACTCTTTCTTTATAGGGTTTGCAGATGTAGAACCTTCGCTTAACGGAAAAAAAATTGAATGGTCCATAATATCATGCCAGTACGTTTTTATGAAGAACGTCTTACGAGACGATATATCTGGTGTCTCTTATATTACGCACTAAATTGAATATTGTGAGTGCAGGCGTACCGTAATTTGGTTTCGAAATCCACGTTGTCCATCACGTTCAAAACACGGTTAATTCCATTGTGGCGCCTGTAAGCTGCCGTACATCTGGGTGCACCTTGCCCATTACCCTCCGTGGTTGCTCAGTGGCTGTGGTGTTGGGCTGCTGAGCACGAGGTCGCGGGATCGAATCCCGGCAACGGCGGGCGTATTTCGATGGGGGCGAAATGCGAAAATACCCGTGTACTTAGATTTAGGTGCACGGTAAACCCTATGTGGTCGAAATTTCCGGAGCCCTCCACTACGGCGTGCCTCATAATCAGAAAGTGGTTTTGGCACGTAAAACCCCATAACTTAATTAATTATTTTAACCTTGCCCATTGAGATTGAGAGACCAGTAAGGGAATAATATATAAGGATTCGGTAAGGGCCAGAAGCCTGTGTGACAGGTGTTGCTCGTGCAGTGATTTCTTCATCTCCACAGCGCTCAGCCGATCTCTGATGGCGCACCTATAAAAGTTCCATTATTTCATAGTGTTTAAACAACTTTTTTTGCGTAAGCTTGTTAATAAACGTGCCTATCACGTTATGAGCTCTTGCAGTATTTTGCATAGTTGACGGGTGTGAATTATTTCATGAGCATGCTACGCTTCAATCAGCCTTGGTTATACAGGTTGTCGACTACAGGAGCCTGTGAGCCAGCGTTTCCCTCTCACGTGCGCTAGCAGAAGGTACACAACAGTGTTAGCAAGACCTCTTAAGAGGAAGCTGTAGCTCCATTGCTCCTATCTAAATCGACGTAAAATGAAAATTCTTTGTTCTCGCAACCACTGCACCAAATTTCGTGAGGTTTGTTGCAATAAAAAAGAAAACTTAAAATCTAGTGGCTCTTGGTATCGAATTTTTGACGTCAATTCCTTTGTAAAAAATTGGCAGAAATTGCAAATTTTCAGAAAACGAGTCTATGACGTTAACAACTCTGCAACACAGCAACGAAAATTTATATCGCAGTTCTATGAATTACATGTAATGGTACAACTGAAGCAGACAAAATCGATATGTTACAGATGAATCTAAAAATGCAGTCGTATGAAAATGCAGCTTTTGCAGAATCCTTGTACACAACGTAACGTGTTCAAGTAAGATATAAACTGACATACTGAATTTGTCCGCTTTGAATGATATAATAAACGCCGTTGACAGAACCGCGATATCTGTTCTTGATGCAGAGCTATTCATTAGTAAACTTCTTGCTTCTATGTTTTTAGAACTTTCGAATATTTAAAACTTCTTTTGACAAAATTTAGGCCCTAAATCAAAATTCCGCTTCCAGCAGCCACTCGAATTCAACTTTATCTCCAAATTCAAGTCTAACAAATTTCAATAAAATCGGTCCAGGGGTTATCTCAGAAAAGGGTTTCTGTGTTTTACATGTATTAAAATAGGCCGTGTCGGAGTTGGGCCCGTGATGAAGCTTCGTCTTCAGGCGTGTAGCTAAAGTGATACAAAAAATTCGCAAAATCTTGCTTCAAGGTCGCTAAGATTCTCTCTAAAAGCTTTGAGCGAATTTTAAGTAACCTGAGCGTTTTGTAACACTGTGTTTTAAGATAAGATGGCGTGAACTATCTGTTCACCAGTTTACTGTTTCCCTAATCTACTTGCAGCCGAGGAATGAGCAGTAAATTTATCAGCAAAATGTAGAAGACCTTTGCTTTACTCATATACCTACATAACGACCCGTGATCTGAGCTGAAATATTGCGTTTGCCTTCAGACAACTAGGTAACAGTGTACTATTAAAATCAAGACCTCTTATCTTACCACTACAAAAAGGCACTCCAAACTTGTTGTTCACCGCGCTTCTGCAAGAATAGCAAAACTTTGCGATACACGACGGTTCGCACGCTAACTGTCGCCACGACATTGGCATGACATGCATCGAATGTTTTATTTTAACGTCAACATTTCTAAAGAATTGCCTAAGGCACATAGGAAAAGAATCTGTTTTTTAATCTTTATCTCTCGAAAAGGAGGGTTACATTGACTAAAAATAAACCAGTTAATTATCGGAATTTGAGTCATGAAATTTTTGAGTAATTACATTTGGGAAAATGCTTGAATACACGAACTTAAGTCAGTGATTTCACGAGGCACCTGTAACCATGTAGGTAATATAATATTGATGCACTTGTTGAAAAGTGTTCTGATCTAACTCATGTTTTCCTGTGGTCTTGCTGGGAACTTGTATCTTATTACATGCCTATGATGATGTAAGCACGCTCCCTGTGTGGGTCTTCAGAAGACCTACAGTATTGAAAAATAAAAAAAACTTTGAACGAATATTGTAACTACACCACCAGTTTTCAAGTAAGTGCTGTTCAAATCACGGTAAAAATGCACTCTGGCTCTTACTCTCTCTCTCTCTCTCTTACTATTTAAGAAAACAGCTTTTTTTTGCATAGAATCTTCAGACGTTGACCGTATGCGAGTGCACTTTGTCGCAAGCTTTGGAAACTCGTACCTCGAACATGATGACATTTGGGGAATTCGTTTCAAGTGGATACGACTTTCGCCGTCATAAGCTAGAATTCATAGACTCATATGTACCTCAAATTAATTATTGCACAGGTAATGAACACAAAAGAGTGAACTATTCAAGTGTTTATTTCGTTTTTTTGTGCAACCAACGCTGGCCTCAGGGAACAATCTAGCTCGGCAAGCAGAACTGCGCCACATATTCCATGGGTGACTTTTAAAAATTCTGTTAAGGACTAATAAAGAAAAATCTTTGTAGGCACATTGAACACTGAGCTTTCGCTTCTTGATATATATGAATGCTCCTTGCAATATTGATTTCTGCAGAAACAATGGGGAAAACATCGCAGGCCTGCGCGGCACACGAAACACAGTCACAGAGTAAGTGGTAGTAGCGGCTCCATCGAAGCCCCATTCGCCTTTCTTAAAGGGACACTAAAGCGAAACAATAAATCGGTTTAGATTAACGAAGCATTGTTTGAGAACCCTGCAGGCAGTCATTTCGAAAATATAGTTTGATTATTAGAGTAGAAAATGAAAGTACAAGTATCAGTATTTGAATTCCGCGCCGAAACCCCAGCGTTGGTACGTAAGCGTGACGTCAGGAATTCCAAATTGCATTTTCGTATTTGGGCCGCGTTGCCTGAATAAAGGTTCACGAAACTTGCCGCGTTTAATATTTGGTTCCTTTAGAACACAATGTAGTCAATGCGTACCGCTATATATAATTAGTAGGCCCTAGAAGATGCCATCAAAATCCAAGACGTCACAGCCCCCAGGTGCAGGAACTTAAGTAGGCGTCGCCACCCGCATTTCGCTCTTGCACTTTTTCTGGCTTACCAAACGTCTTATCGTTGTAAGAGTGGTGCTTTTGGTGTTGTAGAACTGTAATTTACGGATGCAGAAGAAATCATTTTTCACTTTAGTGTCCATTTAAGCTGATCTGTCGACCTACCGTGGTTGCTCAGTGGCTATCGTGTTGAAATGCTGAGCATGAGGTCGCGGGATCGAATCGCGGCCACCGCGGCCGCATTTCCACGGAGGCGAAATATGAAAACACCCTTGTACTTAGATTCAAATGCATGTTAAAGAACCCCAGGTTGTCGAAATTTCCGGAGCTCCCCACTACGGCATGCCACCTAATCAGAAAGTGGTTTTGGTACGTAAAACCCCATTATTTAATTTAGGTGGATGTGTCCTGTGGTTCCCCTACACTGCATTTTCGATCTCATCTTAAAATTGATTCCAGTAGACTATTGTAAGCGTACTTACTGTACTGCTTGCAGATGTTAACCAATCGAATGTATTTAGCGAATGTGCTTAACCGGCCACGGCGTTATGATCCATTCATATCGCTTTCGTAAAGAATAAAAAAAAGTGGGGCAGAAAGACCGTACGCGAACTGCACGCTTATCGGCTGGTAAATTGGATTGGTTCTATTATGTCGGAGCTAAGGCAGAGATTAAGTTTAGCATCAGCTGAAGTAAAGGCAACAACTTTGTCTGCTATAAGACATGAACTTGCGCTTGCTCTTGCTTAATAGCTGCGACAAAGCTTTTCAAGACGATCACATATAGTCGTGCAATTTTGTGAGTGCTATGACGAATCACAGATATATAAAGAAAGTCCCACTCAATTGGGCAAACAAGTCATGTCTTGAGTGAAACGGCGCTGACGGAACAGCATATTTAGGTCCTAGACTAATACGTGATGTCCGCGCACGCATTGACGTTTCGATGTGCATCTTAGTTTCAAATAAAACAAAATGCTATTTCAGTTGTTACTAACTGTTCGACCTGTGTTCTTCACTCTCCATTGTCCAATCGCACTTTTCACGTCAATGAACACCACCCAATTCAACCAGTTTTCACATATTTTAATGATGTTTTTACTCGTTTCGACTCTTAGCATCCAAGAAGAGGATGGTAGCATTTTGTCAGTGAAATTTTATAGGGCATGAACCGTTTCGAGAGCTTGCACAGTGCTTTATCACTTATCGTGATAAGGCGATAGCAGGCACGCTTGAAAACCATAACAAACCGGTCAGGAGAGGCGAGGAAATGTTGCTGAGCATAGAAGCGAAGTCACGCGGAAATAATTTCGCTGGAGAGTTCTTGACGGCTGAACACTGGCGTCCGAGAGACTGCGCCCAGTTGAAAAACACAACAGGAAATTTTAAGAGTCTGTCGTATTTTGGGACGTTGTTTCTGTAGTTCTGTTGCCTGTAGTTCTGTTGCCTGTAGTTCTGTTGTCTGTAGTGTGACGTCCTGTAGTAGAAAGTTGTGTAGTTCTTGATCAATCTTTAATTAAAAATTGACAGAGACGTCCGTAAGGTTATGTAAATTTGTTAGTACAAAAAAACATAAAATTAAAAAAAAATTAAAAAAAAAACGTCTTCGCCAAGGATTCGAACATGCGACCTCACGATTCCGAGCCCGGCATCTTACCACTGCACCACCCCTGACATGCTTTTCGAGTGTACGTTTTGGCCATGTGAACAGTACGACGAGCCGATGCGCTGATGTTTACATTTGCATTTTGAGAGCCAAGATCCGCTATCACTCCACCGCGTCAAGTGCCGCATCTCTAGAAGAACAAGAGTGTTCGTACCATCGACAGGTACATCGTGCAGTGCTAGAACATCGATTTTGATGTACGATATCCATATTAAATAAGAAATTCAGAAATAGACAACGTTGACTTTTAGGGTTATTACTGCTAGTTTCGACAGTTGTCTCTCGTTTTTTACACTTTTGAGCGCGCATATAATTCGTGTGTTCAATGCAAAATAGCTACATGAACATTCGTGGATGAGTGTTCTTTCTTACAGCATACTGGCTTCTCACGGCAGCACTGTACCAGATTAATGAGACCCGAGCGAGACAGATTTTCACGCAACTTTGTGGAACAACCCAAATCTTCTTTTCCGCTTCGCATAAGCTTGTGAAATATTCCTGGGAAATTAACTAATGTGTCAGTGTAACAGCACATGTAAGTCCACAGGCCTGTGTGCCACATCTTACCAAAAAAAAAACGGATACGCAGCCATTCCCGCAGATGGTATGATTTCGATCAGCGGCCGATTTTGAGAAGGCCGGTAGGGCGTTGCTGGTGCCGCGTCGTCACGGCACAATTATAACTATGCGCCACGTCGACTTTATTACCGGTGTCGGTGCCATCAGCATTGCCGGCTTCAGAGAAGCGCGATTGAATACCGCGCAAGAGAAAAGTACAGTGTACACCACCGATGCGAAAACATACAATTTTAAAGGACCGCGACGGAAAGCGCTTCTGTTGCGACTTCGGAACTCTTGGCCGTCGCGACCGAATGTTTCTGCTACGACGTCAGAATTGGTGTCGTAACGTCGGAGTCGCTGTCAGGATATAAAGCTGTTGTTCCGACTTCAGAACTCTTGTTGTCGCGACAGAATGCTTCTGTTGCGAAATCAGAATTTCTGCCGTAATGTCAGAAATGTCTCCCAATTAAGAAATGTCAACAACTTCTGTCGTACAACAGAATTTCTGTAGTTGCGACAGGAATTCCTTTTGTCTTTTTCAACCGGGCACTACAGAAGCTTGTCGCATCACACAATTTCAGTGCACTTCTGTTGTCATCATTGGGTACATGTTGCGGCGATAGGTTTCCGTTTTGGAACAGTTCTCTGTAGTACTACAGAAGTTTGTCCATTACTTCAGGAACACTTCTGTTATGACAACTGGGGGCCTGTTGCAATGATAGGCTTCTGTCGTACAACAACATTTTTCTGTAGTACAACAGAAGTTGGTCGCATTACTTCAGGAACACTTCTGTTGTGACAATTGGGGGCCTGTTGCCACAATAGGTTTCTGTAGTATTTCAACAGCTCTCTGTAGCACTGCAGAAGTTTTTCGGGTTACTTCAGGAACATTTCTGTTGGGACAACAGGGTGCCTGTAGTGATGACAATTTTTTCTGTAGTACTACAAAAATCTGTTGTAGAGCTTCAGCTTTCTGTTGTAACAACAGACATACGACAGACTGTACTTCTGTAGTAGCAACAACAAATGTCTGTTGTACATCAGAAAAGTCTGTCGCTCCATCAGGAATCTGTAGTTACTACAGAAAAATCCTGTTGTGCAACAGAAATTTCTGTAGTACTACAAAAATCTGTTGTAGAGCTTCAGCTTTCTGTTGTAACAACAGACATACGACAGACTGTACTTCTGTAGTAGCAACAACAAATGTCTGTTGTACATCAGAAGAGTCTGTCGCTCCATCAGGAATCTGTAGTTACTACAGAAAAATCCTGTTGTACAACAGAAATTTCTGTAGTACTGAACACAACCTCTGTTGTCATTTTCAACTGGGCGTTGTAGCAGGATTATTCATTACTTTTCGCCTGGTCGTGGAACTTCCCCGAAAGTTTTGTATAGGGACAGAAAGTGGCACTAGAGGCGCTGGCGTAAGTAGAAGATTAATAACGCGCCGCGCCAGATGGCAGGGCGGTGCGATCGTGCCAATGTTTTATGAAGAAAGGCGCCACTGCCAGGTTTGTTTCAGCATGTTTCTAGGGTTAACATGCAGTGGAAATTTTTGCTAAATAATTTAACGAGCGATCTGTTCGGCTTCAAATTATACAGGGCACGCTTTTATGATCGGCGTCGCACCCCTCCCCACAGTAACCTTCCACTGTTTCGTTCGGCTGCCGCTATTTGCACTTTATCGAGTTAGTCGAATAAGTCACTTATATTTGGTTCGCTAGTTCAGTGTGTTTGTTAGGTACTAGTTGATTAGTTAGTAATTTAATTACGTTTGCTCAGCTATTAAATTGGTTACCCGGGAGTAACTTCGTTATTTCAGCTAAATAACTTAGTTTACCTTTTGGTTAGCTCTGTTAGATTGATTGGTTAATTAGTTGTTTAGCTCGCCTATTTACTTATTCAGTGTAGTTGGTGTACTACTTATGATGTAGTTAGTTTGCTGCTTGAGTTGGTTTTGGTACAGCAGCGTGTTACAGTACTTATTAATAAGTATAGTTGGTTAATATAGTTGCTAGATCAGTATGTAAGTTACGTAAATAGTTATTAGTCTAGTAATTACCGACTTGGTTGGATAGTTAGCTGGTAATTACCATCTAATAATACGTGATTGTGTGGCAATTAGATTATTAATAATTTGTAATCGTTTAGTGATTTAGAAATAACTTTAGAAACATGTAATTTGGTAATTGTTTTAGTAATTAGGTTCGTACTCAGTTTGTTAGCTTTGTTAGTTTAGTGATTACCTATTTGCCTCGTTAGCTGTACAGTTGGTTGTACTGGAACGCAGGTATTTTGCACGCAATTACATAAAAGTGCGAGGTGAACTTGCGCTTCGGTTTCCAAAGATGGACTAGTCCAACCACACAATTTGAATTATTAATTAGACTGCCGTTGCCAACGCACTCCAACCAGGAAATGAAACGAGGCGTTGTAGTTGTTTCGAGTATTGTTCGTGCTTAAGTTTCGGAGCGCTGTACAGAAACAGGGCGGCGGTATTCACGTTGTTTCGACAGTATCCGCACGCCAATACACGCAGTCGCCCCTTGCGCAATAGCGGGCGTACGCACAGAACACCTGTGGCGTCCGTTCGACGTCTCCTCCAGTCCACCTTCTGCTTGCGCAAGCGCCTCGGCACGCCCACTGTAGGCTCTACATGAATCTCTCCCATAGCGTTACGCGGAAGTTTCGTGACTAGGTAGAAAGTAATAAAGGACTCCGGTAGTAGCATACCACGAATGTCCTTCATCAACTCGGTTGTTTCTTCTGTCGAGATTCTTGGCACTTTCATTCGTACATCCCTTTCAAAATTCTCGTTTACACATATGTTCCAGTATGCGGTACATATCTGCAAAAGTGTCCCTCTTACTAAGTGGCACTTATGTGGAGCAAAATTGGGAGTGTAGGAAGCCGCTGCTCGCTTCTATCCCAGGACAAGCCGGGCTCCCTTATAGACGTAAAAGCGTGCCATTCGCAACGAGTGAGTCTGTAGGAACGAGAGAAAGCAGTAAGGAGAGTGCACGCAGTAGAGGTATGCTACTTTGTGACGTAAAAGTACAGGTGGAACTATTTCTGTTCGCACACGCAACCCACCGCTCTCGCTTGTTGCTAAGCGGCCACGGGTCGCTTAAGGAGGTGTATCGCGAAGGCGCTGATGCTATTACGTCAAACTCTTGCCGTTGCTTCGAGTTGTTGATGGGTTCGACTTCGCCATGTGATCTGCCAGCCGCCTGCTTAGCTCGGATGGTAGAGCGGCTGCCCCGGAAAGGCGGTGGTCCCGGGTCCGAGTCCCGGACCAACATGAATTTTTCTTCAACTACGAGGCTTCGTTTTCGACGAACGCGTATAGGTTTCGTCTGTAGCAATTGCTGCGATTGGGTGGATGTCTCGTTTTCCCTTTAGAAATTACTTCTTTCCACCTTGCGGTTTGCGGGTTTCCGAAGAACTATTGCGTCACACTACTGCTGCTATTGTAAATCATTATCTCTTGTGTTTCATTATTTGCATCCGATTCGCTGGCTCTGTTTCTCTCACTATCTTTATAACGAGTCGTGGTTGTCGACTTATAATTTCAATTACCATCTATTGGCAGCAAACTTTCTCCGCCTGTTTCTTTCTTTGAGTAAAATTTCTTTGAGCAGGTTCTTTTTTCCGAGTTCCGTGCTAATTAATAAACGCTGCACGTCTTTCTACGAAATTGCCGCTTGCCGGCCTTTTGTTTTATGATGTGTTTGTGTTGTTGCCTTCGTTGTAACGTACTCAAAATCTGAATAAGCAATCAGGATTTTACGAAAACAGTTCAATGGTTCACAAGCGGTGCTCACTAAGCCTCTTAGCTGCCTGTCATCGGCACAGCTTAAAAGATTATTAATGAATCATGGAAAATAGGGGCGCTATAACTTCCAAACAGCTTACATTTTATATGCATATTTAGCCCTGCGGATTTGACCAAATATTTTTGGACCCCGCATAATTCATCTCCGTCTAATACGACATCGCAAAAACCATGAACACTCCTTATGTAAAAACGATGTGTACGCATTCATGATTAAGCAGAACGAAAAACAAAGTAGTCTTTTTTTAATCCCATGCCTTTGACGCGTTGGGTCATCTGCCATTGGTCAAAATTTCTCGGGCCGCGCGTACTTTGCCTGTCTGTTACGCGACGTCACAATTCCTACGTCAAAATGTAGCGTACGTTTCAAACATGCAATATAATGCCGAACAAAACTGAATAAATTGTGCGAATAGACGGAGGAAATGCCGTTCCGAAAGGAATAGACGATGGCTACATACGAATAACAGTGGCGCTGGCTGCTCGGATAGACACGAAGGACCAATTTCTTTCCGTGCAATAGAAAAAAAATTTCTACCAACATCAACCAACAAATTTATTATATCTTTAGTGAAATACCGCACACGCGTTCAGTCTATGGCCACGCTCCATGAAGTTACGCTAAATGGCGTTTGCGCTGCTCGTTTTCGTTTATTTTTCGTTGTTTTCCGATTGAATGCAGCAAATACAGCTCTCATCAATCTAAAGTGCAATTCGGTAGCAAAGACTACTATTGGCAAAGTGAAGAAAACGTGGCTCGTAGGCCCCTTTGCATGCTGCCGCTATCGTGGAGGAGCCACTGCAAACATAGCAAGGGGAAGCGGACCACGAGCAGATAGCGGAACCACTCTGCTCACTTCTGGCTCTGCCGTGTAAGGCCTGCGTGACCTCACGCCACTGGCACAACTCGGAGACCGCGAGCCAAACCTCCTCTCCCGGTGATATAATTTTGTTGCGCTATCTCGGCCCCCAAAATCCCGTCTTATCGCACTCTCTGGCAAGCTCCTCGCCTATTTCCAGCGTGTGATATAATCAAAACGTGTTATGATGAACGACGTTATTCCTTTCAATACAAACAACGAGAAAGTTTGATGGAACTGTAAAAAAAATTTAAAAATAAAATCACCCCTGCTTACGCCTGTGGTAACTTCAAATTGACGTCGTAAAATCGGATCGAATTCACATTGGAATATTTTATACGTTTTGACTCTCCAGAACTGCACACAATAATGACGATTAAGAGAGGACGCAACTGTGGCTTCCAGAAACATTCATTGTCCGAACATTGTTCACGTTTGCCTTATGGCAACCAGTGTTTCGAACACGACGACGCTGACGATCAAGTTGACCACCGCCTTGCCGCGCCTAATGAAGAGGAGCATGACACAGCGGTGTCTCGTGCAATCGTAGCATCAACTATAAGAATAAGCGAGCTCTTAGTGAAAGCTGTCTGATCGTGACGCCCCTGAATTCCCAAGTGCCACCAGACTAAAGCGAAACAAAAGTGCCGTCATACAGTGTTACTTAGTACTTTATATATATATATATATATATATATATATATATATATATATATATATATATATATATATATATATATATACATGCGTATGAAATGCGATATGCCTTTCAGCACGCTAGAAAAGCGAATACTGCATGGCGAACATACGCAGTATTGCATCCTGCACGTCTTTTTGTCAATCGCTCTGTCCAAGTTCGGCCGCCAAGACTTCCGCGCCGAAGTAATACCGAAGGGCGATCGATGAGGGCACATGCGTAGCCCTATAATTTCACTGAATACGCTGCACAGTGAAAGCTCCCCCCCCCCTTTCCGCATGTCAAATTACACGTTCGTTATTTCGAGGCACAAGTATGCTTCACCAAAGGAAGCCGGTAATAGTTCAAATACGACTACAAGCAGTTCAGCAGTGAGACCAGGAGGATTTACTATGGTTGAGATGAAATTTTTCTGCAGAACCTCTTGAGAAGGAACCACGCAGCTGTGATGTGTGAAGCTCTCCCCTTGTAAAATTTAGCTTGCACACACACACACACACACACACACACACACACACACACACACACACACACACACACACACACACACATTATATATATATATATATATATATATATATATAGAGAGAGAGAGAGAGAGAGAGATTTGCTACCTACGGTGACGATGTTGCTTTGCTAACATTAGGCTTCGATATTCGCGGACGACTGCGTTTCCTCGCGAGTGACAATTGAAGCTCGAAGGTTCTTCTTGGGCCCGAGGAACATACTTCGCCGTTTATTTTTACGAAGTAATCTAACGCGCCGTTTCTGAGTACATTTCCCATCAAGGGTTCTTTTGATTGAACGTTCGAAGTAATATTGCAGTTGTATGCATTTGTGCGTTGCAAATGTTCTGCTATGAGTTCACGCGCTTCAGCAAACACGGCAGCTGCGTAACAGTCGTTGCTCGAAGACGGAAAGATTTCTCTCGGGAGTTTCAATGGTTCTTTCCTACTCGCATATACTCTGAAGAGGTTGTCATTCGCCCCGTCCCAAACCCACTTTTTCGGGCGCCTGAGTTGCCGTGCATTGCCGCAATTTTAGGGTCTCCAGAATGAACATAATGCGTTCGTATTCCAGGACAATTGCGAACACATCGAGTGTCGTGCTGTAGTCTGCGCGTACTTATTCTTTCTTCGGTTGTTTCAAGAGGCTTCATGCAAGGCCACATAACGAAAATCAAGAAATATACTCTCGTTCTGGCTTGCGTTTGTTGAGATGCGGTAGAACAGCGCTATGGCGCTAAAATACGTCGTGCGGAAAAGTGTATAGGCGAGACCTTTCCTGAAATAGCCTTTTTTTTCTGCAATCCATTCGTCTCACAGAAGCTAAGAAGCAGAAAGTGTAGGTTGATAAAAGCCCGCATGAATACGCTACGAAAAAAAAAAGAGAGAGCTTCCGAACTTATGGTTTCAGTATCGTTCACATATGTTGGTCGTTTTGCAGCCCATCTTTCGGTAGGGTTCTCTGATTACATGCGATGTGCCGTGACGCCCTACTGCTCATATTTCATCTACCTCATGGTGCAGCCGATGCGAGAGTGTGTCCTTTTTTTTCTGTCTCTTCCACGCAGGATTTGCCAGGTTGAATTTCCGTGCAAGGGCTGTTATAAAGCGTTTCTTTCGTCGCGTGCTTGCATAGCAACCGTTCTCTGCTCGGCGCTTTTCCTGAGTTCCAATTCCCTACGACAGGCACTCTGGTTGACAGATTTAACACAAATATAAAGCACGCGAAACCTGGGCAATTTGTGCGGCAGTGCGCCCCGCTCTTGCTAGGCGTCCCTTCAGCGATGCTGAAGCTACGAGGCATTGTTAGCTACAAGTCTGCGTCAGGTGCGGAAATGTAAAGTGCCGACACAAAAGCGTTCTTTTCTTAGCTGTGCAGTCACGAATGCTAAAGGCACATAAAAGTTTAATAATAAATAAAATGCTTTGCTGCTTGAGATAAGGACCTGTAAGGCAACGTCGTTTTAGCATTTTAGCACATGTGCGCACGCGAGATCGGCAGTTACGGTATACTTGGGCTAAGCCAGAAATTTATTTCCCTAGAATTTGCGAAGAAATGCGATGAAAGCGCTTTGCGTCTATGATGTGACGTCTAGGTTACGTGTGGCAACAGCTGTTGCGGCCACTTTCTCGCATTTGTCGCCACGTCTGCGTTCACAGCCCTTATGACGATGTGACCACAACGTGAAATGTTGCACAACATAATCACCATCATCATCATCATCATAATCAGCCTGGTTAGCCCACTGCAGGGCAAAGGCCTCTCCCATACTTCTCCAAATACCTAGGTCATTTATTAAATGTGGCCATGTTGGCCCTGCAAACTACTTAATCTCATCCGCCCACCTAACTTTCTGCCGCCCCCTGCTACGCTTCCCTTCCCTTGGAATTCAGACCGTAACCCTTAATGACCAACGGTTATCTTCCCTGCTCATTACATGTCCTGCCAATGCTGATTTCTTTTTCTTGATTCCAACTAAGATGTCATTAACTCGCGTTTGTCCCCTCCCCAAATCTGATCTCTTCTTATCCCCTTAACGTCGATCATTCTTCTCTCCATAGCTCGTTGCGTCGTCCTCAATTTAAGTAGAACCCTTTTCGTAAGCCTTCCAGGTTTCTGCCCCGTAGGTGAGTGCTGGTAAGACACAGCTGTTATACACTTTTCTCTTGAGGGATAATGGCAGCCTGCTGTTCATGATCTGAGAATGCCTGCCAAACGCATAAACACATAAACGACATAAACAGCATAAACAAGCGTAGATAACTGAGTCCGGGATACCCGCCCATGCTGGCTCATTTGCTCAGTTGCCGTATTTCGAGCGGGTAGGGTGCAAACCGCTCGTACACTTAGATTTAGATGCATGTGAACGAGACCTGCAGATGGTGTTGGGAAGCCGATTGTCCGTGCACTCGCGAAGTTTCCAGAGGTGGTGTGGGCTACGTGCCGGGTGCAAAAGAAAAGGTACCGAGGGGCGTTCTAGAGATGAGGAAAAAGGGTTATAGACAAACGATTTACACGATCGAGGTTTACACAAAGCGTCTCCATGACTCTCGCAAGATTTACGAAAGATTTCAGATTTTCGGTAGATCTTCGCATGTCCGAGCCAGCACGCCAGTTACTTTTAAAAGTTGGACGTACGCGTCCTGGCGATACTAACTGGATTTTTCGAAAAGTGTGACCAATTGGCCTCAGTAACGCTGTACGGTCTCAATCAAATGTTATCACAAACGCAGTTTCCTCATGAAACGTACCTGATCACCAGGAGCAAAAAGGCGAAGCTAAGGCCAAAAAAGAAAGTGTGTGCGCAAAAGTTTCTCTTGCATCGAACGCCAACGGCATCGACACCTTTTTTCCACGTGGATGTTTTTTGCACGTGCACTAACAAGGTCTGGTGTTGGAAACCATCTGGCGTCCAAATATACGAGAATTAGGGCATATCGCGAGCTAAGGGGGTAAATCTACATTTGAGAAAAAGAAATAACCTTTCGGGCAGCTTGACAACTCTTTTTTTCGCGAACAAATTTGCACGAAATGCAGGAAGCGTTTCATCAGCGAGCACATTTTTTTTCCGGCTTTGCACACCTATCCCAACGTTAGTTACCCGATCCCAATGAATATTCTCACATGAAGTGTTGAAACTTTTAGACAAAAGAAACCACCAAGAAAAACTGATGAATGCGCGCCATTTTGGCGCTGAGATACGTTCTCGCGCACATGGGTAAACGTCAAAGGTGAACGTCATCCGCCTGTGGCGTAATTCTGTAGCACAATATGCGGAAGAATGAGAAAATGGGGTTTACAACACAGCGTATTTGTGTGTGTGTTTTTCTTCAGGAAGGAATCATCAATTAGCCGGACATTTTTTAAACGCCCTGAAACGACAAAACACATCTTGCGCAATGCAGCGGAATATAAACCTTCCAAATGCGTTCAGGGAGGCTTTTCATAATGAAGATTTGTCGTCACTCATCACGCCGTTGTGAATTTAATTTTGGCGCACTCAGGCATTCTCGAGCGCCCGTCCTCTATAGTTATATAACATTAGCCCGGAATACCCACTATTGTTTCCCACGCTTTTCGTTACCACCTGGTTTTTTTTTCTTAAGGACAAACTGGTTGTTCTTTCTCGTGCTTCGTAAAATTGAATATTTGGTATCCCTTCCCGTTTTTCTTTATTTATTTATTTGTTTGTTTGTTTGTTTGTTGGGTTGTCATTTATTTTTAATTCTCGGCTTTTCAATCCTTTTGTAGTATATATAACGTTTACGTATATACAGCATGTCGTGGGGATAAAAACGCGAAACAACTAAATGAAACGTATTACAAAAAACGTACAATTTCATGACGAATGCCATGTGCTATAGTTATGACACGAAGCATGTTAAACGCAAGCGAAGTTTGCAGCGATCATCGAGCCATGTAGCGAATCAGGAACATGTGGATTCCGAGCCATGTGTTCTGGGTAGTGCTCATTGCAAAAGCAGTAGCTTACATCAGTGGAGCAACGCGCACTCATTTCAACATAAGCGACGCGACAAAATTGTTGTCTTGTTAACGGCCAACGGTGCAGAAAAAAAAGCGAAATTATCTAACCTCACCAACACACACGCAACAATAACATTGAAAACAGAACGGGAAGATGTTTAAATTTCGAGCGCAGTGATTCCAACGTGTATCGCCTGCGCACAATTTCTATTTTCCAGAAGGCGCTGAAAGTTCGGCGCTTCTCGTTTCACTAGCGCTAACACCTCGCCGACTGCCCGTAAGCGCCGCTGTGGACAATGCAAATTACAGAACCTACCTGCCCATGATGCGATCAAAACGCAACTTACTAAATTGCGTCAACTTTGGATAAAAAAAAATATTTGTAACAGCTAACGTTGTAATGCATTTCCGCGAGGAAAAAATAAACTGCATCCCAACGATAAGCGTTAAGCAACTTTAATATTAAACAACCGGGGGCTTTATAGCACGATAAATCAATTCAAAAGTGAGTTTCATTTGATTTATTAACGTTGCTAACATATAAAAATACGTTCTGCTTTTTCTTTCTCCGATCAAGGATAGACGTAGGGAGGCCGTATATATATTTCTGTACATTATTACCCCTTTAATAACGAATTGTGCTGGCTTGCCGATACATTTGTAAAAGCTACACAGCTATTTTGAGTATCACTGGTGGACCCAATTCCTATGGTCGTATGGTGAGGATTCATTTTATTTTATGGAATAAATAATTATCCACTCAGCGTACAATGTTTCATGGTGCATATAAGGATGATAAGAACTGGGAGCTGCTCCTTAATAAGAGAAGAACTGACTCACCGGCTGAAAGCACATGAACAATTTAGTAGTGGCTGCAAGTCCTGCGAGCAAGGAAAAAGCGTATAACTTGCAATCCCTGGTGGAATGCATCGTGTTGAAGGTCTAGTCCAGCATCATGGTGCCTCCGTCAAAGCGATCGTTTGTAGCAGTATTAGGCGCGATAAACTAACATATACGGATACATATTGAGTGCGCGGGCGTCAGTTTACCCGCATCGTAATGACAGTGGTATTTACACCGTTATCTTTTGTAGCTCATACTTTAGTTTTGTGTTATTGTCGCTGTTCGCCTACCTCCTTTCTCATTTGTCAGACCTCCTCCACTCTCGTAGCTCCTGTGCTTCTGCCAATCCGACAGCGCAGTTCGATGACGTCATGCACAGGTCGGTTCCCTGGGTTACCACCAAAACGAGGCGCATACACCGACGCCTATACCATGAACTGGTTGATTGCTGAATGACCAGTAACCACGTGGCTTATCAACGGGCTCCTGCTATTTTTGTGGATGCCGTTGTCTCTGAAAACGGCCGAAGTTCACCATAATAAAAGTGTATATGCATTCACCTTTGTACGCGTATCCGCCTGTTTCCGGTTCTTCTTTGAAGCTCTTTACTGACACATACAGGAAACTTTGCCCTCGTATAGAGCGCCGAAAAGCGTCGCATAATGTTGGTGAGAGCTTCTTTCGCGGGCCGCCTGTCGGTGCCGTCAACGTTGAGAGACACTTTGATAGTTTTACTCACAGTGCATGTAGAGCGCTACATCATTGTAACGTAAGCTGGCCGTGGCTCCAACCAAGATGTAAAAATATATAGTAAATGTAAATGTGCCACTATTATTACTTATCTGGGTAAAACATTTTTTTCTTCACTTTTTTATTGCTCCTGTTTTGCCACTCGCTTTACCAGTGTTTTACTGTGCGGTGATTCTGCCTCATACCCACACCACCTGTACGTCCAGAATCGATGAATGCATCAACTACCACTAGTCGTAGTTACTACGGCTCGAACCACCTCCTTTGTAGCTCAGATATTATTTTCCCCACTTTATGTCAGATCTGTGTGGTTAAAGCACTGAATGCTAAGACCAAGCTGTACATTCAATCGAAAGAAAAAAAGAAAGCTTGCTCTTCGACCAATGTGCTACTTTACGCTGCCTTTCGCATCGGCTGTCTTTCGATCTATTACAATCCCATAGCAGTGCAGAATGAAATGACGAAAAAAATGAAACGGTCATCAGATCATCGGCTGGAAACACATGGTATACATGACTTGAATGCCATCGTCACATTCACAAATAAGAAGATACTGCAGGCTACAAAACATACACTGCATTTTGCTTTCTTTTTAACGAATCACTTCATTCTTTGTGCGATGCATGTCGTACCGGAGTCCCACCATCGTATGTGCCCGAACCCATGCCGAATTCTCTCGCAACGCCTCTGTCTAATGCATGCATTTCGGACACTTGAGTAGTCGTCTCCCCCTCATTTGGCATCTCGACACCATGTCACACGACAAGCCTGGCTAACGCGACTGGCCAGCGAATGAAGGCAGTGCTCGTCGCGGCTCCACATGAAGTGAAGCCGGGCACAAATCTGCCGCGAACACCTGTTAGTCCCGTCGTCACGGTCAGTTTAACGTGGGTTCCTGCCACTGCGACTTCTCCTTCTCTTCGTCTCCTTACGCTGGGTCTACTATGGGGAAGTGGCCGGAACAGCACCCTTTCCCTTTTTCTTCCCCTGCTTCTTGCTCACCCGCGCGCGAAGCAATAACGACGCCAGCCGGTGCAGCAGGCAGCCCCGGACCTTCTCGATTCGGTGCCACATCGCGAGCCTCCAGTGCAGGGAAAGAGATATACGACCAGTTGGCGCCGGGTGCCGTGTAGTATGTGTCCGCGACGCTTGTCCCCTAGCGTACATACCGTGGCGTGCCTGATACTCGCAGACCTGTGTAGAAAAAGTAAGCAGCGACTATACGTGGTATTCGACTGCGCGTATACGGACATGCACAAACGCGCTGGTGTGTCTGTCCGAGCGATCTGCGCCGAAATTTATGTGGGCCACTGGGTGCGCCGCACTGCAGTTGCGAGTTTGCGATACCCCGGTGCTTATAGAGCATCGAGACATAAGGTGCGGTGTTGAACGGGCATTCGTAGTTTCAAAGATAGCAAAGTATGAGAAACGCTATGGGAGCCACCAAAAGACGATGCTACCATAAACTCGCCTAGGTTTGATTGGTGCTTTCACTATTGATTAGAGCATAAAACAGCCTTGAAGATATGGGCATACTAAAAGTGCATAATAAAACGTCTGGTTACCACTAGGTGGATAACAAGAAAAAACATTTCGAAGTTAAATTCCGGGGTTTTACGTGGCATACACACGGTCGCATTAGGAGACACACGGTTCGGGGCCAGCGGGGACGGGAGGGGGGGGGGGTGAGGGAGGGTTCTCCTTTATAATTTTGAGCAGCTGAGTTTTTTTTTTCTTAAGCGCCCAGGGTAAGGTACACGAGCGTCCCTGCTTTCCGCACCCATCGGAATGCGGCTGCCGCGGCCGTGATCGAATTGGAGACCTCGAGTTAGGCTGTGCAAAACGAAGAAGCCTGAAAGAAGCAGGGCCGCTCAAGAAGTGAGCGAGCGTAAGATCAATTTAGGAGACGGTAAGCTGTTCGCGTTGATTAAAAGAGCAGAAGTGTGTAGCTGATGTCCTAGTTCGTATTACGAGGAACAATTTGACTCTAGAGGAAGTAGACTCGGACAGTGATGCACTGAGGAGGTAATTGAGCAAGCACGCCAATGCGTCGAGCTAAAGGGTTTTGTGGTTGTGTTGATTGTAAAAAATATGCAGTCACACAATGAAGTAGAGTAAGTGCAAATTAGCAGTGAACGGTTGTATTTCGGCTTTCAGCATGATGATAGGCCAAAGTTACTACAAGACGGTTGTTTGATTGTGCATGTGTACCGATTGGCCGTGATGCTGAAGGAAGTACTAGTATACGTAATGCCGGACACCTTCAGGTGGTTCGGCCCTTTCGCTACTTATCTGCAGTTGTCTTCTTTTTTTCTCTCTCTTAATCGGTATTGTGGCACGTTCAAGAATATCATTTGTCTGAGTGCCCTGGGATAAAGACTGTCCTCAAAAGTCTACATTGAGGTGCGAAGTTTAGAATTGACCAATCTGACGATTATGACAGAAGGCTCATGGACAATACATTTTATAGGTCCTTTTGCGGTATCTGAATGAAATGCGCCTGCATGATTAAAGTTAACTTGATTCTTACGTTGTGCCGCGTGGCAAGACAGGCAAATGAAAATTTCTGAAGGCAATTTTAATCTGTCGAAACTATCCAAAACCTTGCAAGAGAAAATGTAGGTTTGACACTGCGAACATGCCTACACTGGCAGTATTTGTTCTCTGGGGTGAAGCTAAAATAAAAGTAAGCGCTTGCGTTGCGGTAGCGCAATTATTGTAATCACAAAAGATAGGTCCTGCTCAAACGTTACGATGAAGGCACATATCTTTTAAATGCATATCGTGATAGACACAGATGAAAAGGCAGTCATCTGTTCTTGGGACAATATCAATCGAATGCAAATATGGCTGTGTCCTAATATTCAAACGCGTAATAGCTGGCTGTACAGTTGGCATAATTATCGTGCACGTTAGTGTGGCGTCTCTCCTATTTTGAAAGCCCAGCGCTGATATTAACAAGGGGGGAATGGGGGGAGGGGGAGTTCAAGGGTGAGACGTTTTTCTGTATTCATCCCGAAGCCCAATCGCGGACCTTTCAGTTTTGTATTTTAAGGTAGACTAGCAAAATAACTAAAGAAACGAAACTCGCATCAGGCGATAGGAGGGGGTGCGTTTCAGTTGACTTTCAGAACATAATCAGCTAACTCGACGCCATAAAGAAAAAAACAAAGAATTCGCTTGGTCAACAGCCAAACGAAACAGGAATGTAGGGAGAAATAACAAAAAATAAAACGCCAATGCTGAGAACCACTCCTAATAGGACGCCCTGTGTCTCAGGGCAAGCTTATAACTACCACCCATCGCAATCGTGTGTTCTAGATTCGACATATTTTATTATGGCCCTAGTTTCAGGGCAAACTTCCCGAACTTTGCTGTTTTTTTGCTTATTTCACAGACCTTCTACCTCTTTTGCTAAAAAACTGGCTGTAGCTTAGCTAAGGTTAAGCCCAGGATGCGAAGCATACTAGCCTTTATTTTAATGCGACAGCGTTCAGGAGCTCGTGTCGCAGAAAAGCCGGTGTCGTCGGCGTCGGCTCAGGCGTGCGGCGCTTGCTCAGGCGCACATTTCGTTGTCGCGCCGAACGCTGCGTTGCTCGACGCTCACCGCGTCCGATGCGGGGCGCGTAGTCGCTGCGCCGTAGCAAAGCCACCTAGAAACAGTCTCTGTGGTGGTGGCGGTGGTGGTGAAGTGTAGCAACAGGCGGGTTTAGCCTGGCGAACAAGGCCGGCAATTGCTACGCCCGAGCGTCTCGCACAATACCGCTGAAGGGTGTCACCATGTGTCCATCAAACCAGTCTCTCTTAAGAACTCGATGAGGAGACGTGAAGTTTCTTTTCGGGCTATAACTGATCCCGCGGGAAATATAAGGTGGTGCAGGCGCGCATGCGGAAGGTTCTTGCTTTGCAGATTCTTCAGGAGAGTGTCTCTTTCATCTTGGAGTAGCTGGCAGGACCACAAAAAGTGCTCAATGTCTCCTGTCTCATTGCATGCCGAACAGTTCGGAGAATTGATTCGCCCCGTTTTAAATAACCAGGCCGGAGTATTTGCAGATCCTGTCCTTATTAGATATAGAAGTGTGGCTTCCTCTCGGTGCAATCGCTTGGTTACGCAGGGCATATGCGGTGGAACCCAAAGCGACGCAAAGTGACTTCGAATGTCAGATTTTTGCACGTTGTTACTCTTTGGGGCCTTGATTTTGGGACGATGATAGAGCGCTGCGTATGCAAGCGCATCAGCTTTTTCGTTTCCTGAGATACCAATGTGGGAAGGAATCCATTGAAACTTTACTGTGAAGCCTTTGTTGTTGAGCTCTTTCATGATGGCTAGTGATTTACGTGGGAACTTGAGGGATGGCAAACCACGGTATATTTGCTGTAATGCGGCCTTTGAGTCCGTAAGGACAACCACATTCTGCGGAGGCAAAGTCTTTAATTTGCGCAGAGCATAAGCTATTGCTGCGCCTTCCACAACTGTCGACGAGGCTATACAGTCCAGACGGCCAGACCACGTATATCTTAGAGAGGGAATATAGAATGCAGCTGCACAGCGGTCTTCGTCTGCCTTGACATAGCCATCTGTGTATACTTGTAGGTGACTCGGGTAAATCGTGTTCAGGTGTTCCAGGACTAATGACTTGGCTTCTGCAGATGGAATGCAGCTCTTTGATTGCAATCGTGGTACACTTAAGTTGCATATGATGTCCTCGAATGTCCAGGGTGGTTCTATCCTTTCCCTCTGTCTCGAGCAGCGCAATCCTAATAAGCGAAGCGTGTTCAATGCTGCATAAAAATGTGAGCGCGGCCTGTTACCTATACGTCGTAAGAGCGCTCTACCGGGCGTAGACTCACTCAATCGTAGGAGCTGGATCATCGGAGCCTGGGAAGCCTGAAGTCGTAGAGGGCGTGACTCAGCTTCGTAGAGCACTTTCTTGTTTGACGCTGGCTGAGGGACTCCAAGGCAAAGTCGGATACCTTTTCTGTGGATGGCTTCTAAGCGCTCGTATTGGCTGTCTGAGGGTGACATCAGAGGTAGCTGATACAGGATACGACTTGTAACCAACGCCGTATGTAGCCGTAGCATGGACGTCGGGTGGTTGCCCCAGCGTATGCCAGCGACTCGCTTGAGCACATGTAGCCTGGGTGACGATGACGCCACAACGTGGTCAACACCGCGGCGCCAGAGTAGCCTGTGGTCTAAGGTAACGCCCAGAAATCGGACGTTGGTGACTTGTCGAATCTGGTATCCGTCCAAATTCAGCGTCAAACGTGTAGATTTTCTTTTCGCTCCAGGGAATAGTACGAATGATGATTTTTCTGCTGATAGTGATAATCCAATCGTTGCCAAGTGGCCCTGAATGGCTTTTACTGCTCCCTGGGCTATTCGTGCAAGGCGGCGATGCTGGTAGCCGGAGACCCAAATGCAGATATCATCGGCATATATAGATATCTTCGCTGGTGTTCGATGGTTTAGTACACTTGGGAGGCTACTCATGGCAGTGTTAAATAATAAGGGAGATAAAACACTCCCCTGTGGCACACCGCGAAATATACGTATTTCATCGCTCAAAGTGTCGCCGAGACGAACTCTAATGCGACGATCATTGAGGAACGTATGTATGAAATGCAAGAGATGACCCGTGACGCCTATAACTTGCAACTGGCTGATGATGGCTCTTTGAGACACGTAGTCGTAAGCCTTAGAAACATCCATGAAAACAGCAAGTGTCGACAGGCCATCCGCACTGTAATGTTCTATGTGGCTTAGAAGGTCCAGCACATTGTCTTGAGCGCTTAGGCGCTGCCGAAACCCAGTCATGCACGATGGTAGTTTTCGACCCTGCTCGACATACCAAGTGAGTCTTGTGCACGCCATCTTCTCCATTAGCTTCGCTGCACACGAGGTCAGTGATACCGGTCTGTATGAGTCCAGAGCTGCAGGATTCTTTCCAGGCTTCAGAACCGGTACCACCCATGCTACCTTCCATAAATGTGGGATAGCCCCACTGGCCCAGACTTGGCTAAAAAATGCCAGCAAATCACGCCGTCTCTCAACCGGTAGGTTAGTCAGCATCTGATTACTGATGAGGTCAGGTCCCACCGCACAGCGACGTCGGAGGCTGCTCATAGCTAGTTCCAGCTCTCTGAGTGTGAAAGGAGCATCCATTATAGACGACGATAGCGGCGGTGGCGGGTTGGTTGTGCCAGCTGACCTTCCGGAAGAGTATATTTCAGCGAAGTCATTCGCAAGACAAGCGAGCGTCTTGCCTAACTTCAATGCTAGGGCTTCAAATGGCTTGTTTGGTCGAAAGTTTCCAGCAAGGTTATTAACGACCCACCATATCCGTGGAACTGGCGTGAAGACCGATAGGCTTGCACAAAATGATGCCCATTGATCTCTTCTTAGTTTCCTTGTATAACGTCTAATTACTGCGTTAATCCTGTTATATATAGTCTTCATTGATGGGTTGCCTTTCGTCCTCATCAGCCTCCGTTCCGCTCTTCTACGGGCAGCGCATAGATTTTTGAGCTTTAGATCGGGAGCGGGGAAGTGGTCGGGTAGATTCAGCTCAGCGGTAGCCAATCTCTTGCTACGTAGCATGTCCGCGAACAGGTTTCCAGATGATTCGCTTAGGCCGTCCCTGTATGTATCCCAATGCGTCACAGGACAGGATCTTCGGCCGTTGGTTCGATATCCAGCAATGTTAACGAAGACAGGAAAATGATCACTGCCCATTCTATCTTTACTAGTCGTTGACGATGCGAGGATGTCCGTTGAGTGTAACGTCAAGTCAATGACACTGTAAGAGGCCGGTGGTCGAAAAAACGTTGGCTGTTTGTCATTTGCCACGCAGAGTCCCTCGGTGTTTAAAGCGCTAACAATTTGCTTTCCACGTCCATCAGTCGCCTTGTCGCCCCAGAGAGTATGGTGCGCGTTGAAGTCGCCACATATAATCCTAGGAGCTGGGCAGCGGCTGCAGAGGTCTCTGATAATTTCTCCCATCGAGACCTTCAGGCGAGAGCTCACATACACAGAGGCCACGCTGAGGCTTCGATTTCTCAGCCGCACTTGTACAGCAGTGACTTCCAAAGCACTGCTGCAAAGGTCTTGAACTGGTAGAACGTAATGTGGTATTTCACGTCTCACATATAGCATGGCGCTTCCGTTCGGAAATGTTGGAATACTTTGGTTTCCATGTGCGACATAACCAGCAATTGTTCTGGAACTTGGAAGACCAGCCTCGGACAGGGCCAATATTGGCACAGGCATGTTGCGTAAGAAAAGCGACAGTTCAGGTAAATGGCACGCAAGACCCGCACAGTTCCATTGCATAATAAGTGGCACCTGTGGACGAGATGGTGAACATTGTGTCCTGACCGCATCCATATTGCTAGGTGCTTTAAGAAAAGGTAGAGCTGAGAATCACTGACTCGAGAGCGAGGACTACTTCGAGCATTTCCTTCATCGAGCTAGCCGGCATCTTCTCTATGTGTGATCGTAAGGCCTTGAAGAGAGCACGTAGCACCTGCTGACAGTTCTCCTGTGGTGTGTTTTCATCGCAACGCGATTGGGGTCGCTGCAGTACAGACACATAACTTCGCTGTTCCGGTTCTTCAGCAGCCTTCTCTTCTACGGGGCCTCTGTTCATTGATTTGACTGTTTTAGCCGGTCCGCTGCGTGATGGCACCACTGTGTCCTGGATTCCTGGAGAAGGCTTCAGGCTTGGAAAATCAGTTTCACTCTTTGAGCTCCATTTCATTGCGTCTGACTCTCTGTGTCGTTCTGTCGTTTTCTTCGTCGTATTGTTCTCATCGTTCCCTGTTGGCCCCAAGATAAACGTTTTCTTACGCTTTATTGCCGCTGCCCGCGTAGGACACTTGCTATAACTAGCTGGATGACCACCACTACAGTTTGCACATAGAACGTTCCCTCTGCACGCGCATGTTTTGAAATCGTGCGGTCCTCCACATCTCTTACACCGCTGCTCACCACGGCAGTACTTGGCCACATGTCCATAGCGCTGACACTTGAAGCACCGAGGTGGTGTCTCAACGTAGTCAATGGTCTCGTGTCTTGTGAAGCCCAAGTTGATCTTCTCTGGACGGTCTGTATTTGGAGCGAACGTAAGAACCACGGAGCTGGTTCGCCTGGACTCCCAATCTGTTTCGGAAATTTGGACGCGTCGCATGACTCTCCTTGCATGGTAAACTCCTTGTGGTTTAAGGTATAGCAACAGTTCCTCGTCAGTGTACCACTTCGGAACTCCTCTAATAATGCACGTGTTTTGCAGGTACGAATTGGGGAAACAGTCTCTGTAGCACGCCGCAACCTTCGCTTCTCATTCCAACGAGCAGCTCTGTCTCCAGGAGGCATCTCACCTCGTGAGTGTCTAGCAGAGGCAAGCGCAGCTGCTTATATACCGCCGCGACGCCGCGAGCGACGGCGCGAGTTGGAGCCCTGTTTCTCCTCTGTCGTGACGTCACGGTGTCACGTGGTATTCATGGCCACACCGCCGCGCCTGAGGAGCTGGGTTGTGCTCTCGTAATATGCTTCGCATAAAAAACTTTGAGAATGCTTAAGCTTCGCCTTTAGGAGTGGAACGCGATAGATTTAAGTGATCCCTGACTGCTTGTCCCGCTTCCCGGCAACAGAAGCCTTCTTGTGTTTGCGCAGAGTCGAGCGGGATGGCATCGCACAGAAAATGGGTTCGTATTTGAGTTTCGGCGTGGCAAATATATGCTTTCTGTTATATTAAAATGGAACTTCGACGCTATCATGTCTGCAGGTTATGTTTAGATCGCGCTTTTGAATTTTTCTGATGTATTTCACTCTGAGGAATTCAATTAGTTCAGTAACATCTCTGCGCCAAGCGAAGGGCCTGCGTTGTTGTGGTTCGGCATGATTTTCCGCCCAGCGGCGTCCTACGCCGACGTTGCATTTTTTTTGCGACGGGAGGCCCTTAACGCATTCTTGTTGAAACCCCAGCGATACTGTAAGGACTGATGAACTTGAGGACAGTGCTGCGACAGTGAACCGACGTTGTCCCTTCCCAAGGAGGAAATGAATACGCCCCCGTTTGCCGCGATTTCTCGATGCTTCCTAACGGCGCAATGCAGAGACACTGAAAAAAAAAACAAAAAAATAATACGCTCCCGTCAGAACCCAGGACCTACCGGGGCTGACCGTAACAATAGTATTTCGCCG